>NC_133328.1:586277733-586590899 GCF_042186555.1 Aquarana catesbeiana
CAGCCTTATCAGTGCCCATCAGTGCAGCCTTATCAGTACCTATCAATACAGCCTAACAGTGCCCGATCAGTGTAGCCTTAGCAGTGCCTATTAGTGCAGCCTCATCAGTGCTTAACAGTCCCCATCAATGCAGCCTATCAGTGCCCATCAGTGCAGCCCATCAGTGCCCATACGTGCAACCTCATTAGTGCCCATCAATGCAGCAGGGATCATAGGGACGAATCAGGAGGATTGCCAGGCGAATCACACAGAGCGGGGATCTCCCGCTGTGGCACAGTTTGGAGATGAAACGCCAGCTGTCAAACAAAGTCCCACCTCCTGGACTGGCATTGGACCAGTGTGATGTCTATTATAGGAGCCAGTCCAGGAGGCAGGACTTTGTTTGACAGTGGCTGGCATTTCATCTCCAAGCTGTGTCACAGCGGGAGATCCCTGCTCTGGCCAACTCTGGCCAACTCTCCTCCTGACAGGTTTCTGGCTGATCGCTTCTGGCAGAAGCTTGGGTGCCCTGTAAGAAAGGCTGCACCACTTCTTCCATAAGCGATCAGCCAGCCCAGGAAACTGTTGGTCCAGTCCACACTCGCCCTCAGCTAATTTCCACTAGCCAAATGTGAGCACACAGGTGGAAATTTTGAGGGCTGATAAGAAGATACATTTTCTCCCCAGGTGCAGCTGTATATTCAATACACATAGGTAGCTTCCCTTTATTGATAAATGGAAAACAGTGTAAAATCAGTAAGCACCTATTCTGAATTATTATTACCATTTTTATCTTCGAGGTCTGATGTGTAGATTACGCACCAGAGCAAGATCTCCATTTAAGTGTAATAACCTATTTTCTCAACACATTTTAAGATAACAAATCAGCCATTTAGAAATGTTTTGATCTCCATAGGTTGGCAGACCCAAAGAAGTGGCATTGTCAAAAGGAGCAGTAAAACATGTCGGTCCACAAGAAGTTATGTGTCTGCCTGTGTAAGCACTTGTTTTCCCCGGCTGTGCTCATTTTCTCATGTTAGTTAAGCCAGCCAGATGCCAAATGCTTCAATGGTTGTGTGTTTCCTGTGTCCTCAGGTTGACCTAAGAGCTAGGGGTAACTATATTGTAAGGGTTAAAGCTTTTCCCACCATTTTCAGGTGGGTTACCACCCCCTACAGGTCAACCAACATAAAAGGGGCTGCCTCCAATTCTCTGGGTCGTTCCCTGAGGAAAAACTTTCAAAATGTAGCTGGTTACTCTACTGGAGAGGTCACCCCCTTTGGGGGTTGATAAGAGCCTAGTTGGAGTTCCTGGAGAGGCTCCCAAGCCTGGGGACCTTATGGCCTTGTAGCTGCTAATCATGGACTTACTTACATGTACATGTACATCTACACTATATAGCCAAAAGTTTGCAACATCTGCTCATCACACCTATATGATCTTGTTGGACATCCCATTCTAAGACTTAGAGGCAATAATAAGAAGCTACCCCTGTCCCTCCTTAGCAATCAACCAGTCTCTACTCTTCTGAGAAGGCTTTGCTCAAGATTTCAAATTATATCTGTGGGAATATGTGCTCATTCTGTGAAAAGGAGCATTTATGTAGTCACGTACTGAAAATGGACTAGATGACAAAGCTCCAGTTTATCCCAAAGGCACTCCAAACCCATGAAACAATAACTTATGGAGCTGGCTTAGTTCACCTGAATTGAAAACCTTGGAGGAGTGTCCAGCATCCACATAGTTTTGACCATTCAAAGCTTTTTATTTCATTTTCAATAGAAATGGGAAGGGGTAGAACCCCTTTTAGATTCTTGTTACTAGTAGTCTCCCATTTGGTAAATTTCCCCTCTCTTCCTGTCAGGACAGGAAGTGTAGAGAAGTCTCTCCAGTAGGGATACAAAGAAAAACAAAAACATCTCTAGAAGGGAGCGGAACTTCTAAGATTGTTTTTATTGTACTGTCTTCCTGTCCCAGTAGTGCCCTCACTTCCCCCTACTATATTGTGTACAGCCAATGACAGGATGTTCCACTGGGTTCATAGAGAAAAAAAACCTGCCAGAAATGTATCAGGAAAATAGTTAGAATTAGGCTTTAGCAGAGAAAAGATTTTTAAATCAATTATGAAACGATTTTTAAGATCCAGCTAAGCTCTGTTACATGTTTATCCAATATGGTCCCCATTATTAAAAGTGCTGATAAAGAGTCAGAGTCACTAATAACAACCAACCATATTCTAGCTGCAATTTTTTTTAAAGCGGTTGTATACCCTTTTTTTCACTTTGACCTACAGGTAAGCCTATAATAAGGCTTACCTGTAGGTAAAAAGAATATCTCCTAAACCTGTATGGTTTAGGAGATATTCCCTTTGCATGCAGCCGCTGACTTCAGCGGCGCATACACTCTGAGTTTCACGGCTGAAAGGTCCGGCATACCCCGGACATGTGACGACATCGCGGCTCTGGCCACTCACAGAGCCAGAGCCACGATACCCACAAGACACGCCGAGGGAAAATGTCCGCTCCCTCGGCGTGGACCAAGTTCACCTGCCGACGCCTCATTCTAAGGTAAGTATTTCATAATGAGCTAGTATGCGGTGCATTCTAGCTCATTATGCCTTTTGCCTTACAGGTTTAAAAAAATAAAAATAAATCTGTGGGTTTACTTTCGCTTTAAGTGCAGGGAGTGGATAGAAAGTGTTCTGCCTCCAGCAGAATATTAATTAAGTTGTTTTGCCTGCAATATCAGATTTGACCATGAGATGGAGCCAGTGGTAAATTTACTGTTTTTCCAGAAACAAACTGTTCACCTTTAACAAAAGTCCCCATCATTCTTCGGTCTAAGGAAGAGAAACAGGTGCATAATGAAAACTCAGACTCTATCTTAGAGAGATAAAGAATTAACCAGCTATCAGAGCACACGTTGGACTAAAACCTGCATCCGCTTCTATCTCCTTAATGCAGCATCGCTGGTGAGAATTACTTATTGCCATCTACTGTCTGGCTTATGCAGTGTACTTCTGCATATTTCATATGCTGATTATGTGTATATAACGGTTAGGTGCAAGAGCTTGTGCAATTCAAACTAGGTGGCAAAATCCCCAAGGGTCAAAATTTGAAAAGTATAGTGTATCCCTGAGTTTCCCAGATGAGGGAGACACAGGAGTGTAGGGGATTTTGTCAAAGGTGCCGATAACAGTAATCAACAAAATAAAGATATTTTAAAAAAGTAAATTTTATTATACTGTAGAAAAAAATATAAAAGACATTATAAAACATGTATACAGTGCTGCCAAATTTGTCATACAGTCAACAGAACCCAAGAAGGTGGTGGGATCAAAGCATTTCACCCAGATGTGGGCTTCCTCAGGATACCAATGCAGTTTATATAAACTGTTGAACCCATAGAGGCGAATCTAGTGGAAAAAGGATACAGGGGCTGATTTATCATAGATCTACCCGAAAAGACTGGTATCAGAAAGAGAAAATCACTTGCCTGATAAATATTTCTGACAGGAGAGGAAACCCAAATCAAGAGCTAATGGACCAGAGCATAGTGATAGAAGGGGAGGGTGGTCACAGCCTTAGATAGGATAACACCAATCAGCAAATATGGGTCAAGGTTGTATCAGCTGTCTGTGTTATTTATCCTCAATAGAGACATCAAAACAGCCGTACAGACCTTTTTCCGCTAGATTTGCCATTGATGGGTTAAATATATGAACCTCAAGTGGATCCTGAAGAAGCCCACATGTTGGTGCAATGCGTTGATCCCACCATCTTCTTGGGTTCTGTTGACTGTATGACAAGTTTGGCAGCACTGTATACATGTTATTAGAATTTTTTTTTATATTTTTTTCTATGGAATAATAAAATTAACTTTTTTTAATATCTTTATTTTGTTTATCACTGTTATCGGCACCTTTGACAAAATCCCCTACACTCCTGTGTCTCCCTCATCTGGGAAACTCAAGGATACCCTATACTTTCAAAGTGATTATATGTAGCTGTATTTGTTTTTTCTCAATAGTTTCACCCACCCTGTTTTGTTAATAAAGATTTAAAATGACACTCAGTCTGGCTTATTGCAGCATAGGAGGGTTTAGCTGCATGTCGAGCTACACACATGGAAACGGGGACAGAACAGAAAGCATGCACATAACTTGTCTATAATATCAAACACACACAATTATTGGAAACTTTGTGCGTGCACGATTGCATAATTCTATCTTTCTTATCAGTCATACCTATCTGAGGATTATTCTTTTATAACAATGATATATAGCAAGGCAGACTGAAATGTTACTTGTAAGTGCAATAGAAGTTTCTATCCCTTTCATGTGAAGTGTGTCTCTTGCTTGGGCACCTGTGCCTGTAGTGAATCCTTTCATAAACTCTGCATGATGTACGGCTTTGAACAGGACCAGCGTGAAATGGAATTATCTCCATCTTCCAGTGCTTTGCCCAATGGGCTGCCGAAAGCTCAGAAATAAGCACATTTCTTATTTAGTATTATTGGAGGGATTAATCAGGGCCGCCACATAATTAGTGGAAGATGCTAATACACACTTTAGAAAGCAGTCCGGTTTTTACATTTTAGGTGGGAAGGAGCCGAATGTTCTGTTTGAACGCAAGTTCGGGCTGAACATTCGCTGTTTGGATGTTTGAATAAAATGCAAACTTTAAAGCAGCATTAAACCCCAAACCAAAAATGTATACTATTTCATTTTACCAGTTATTGGATGTGGTGGTCGCATTAGGTCTCTTTTCTTTGGCTTTTTGCCCTCTACTTTCACCGGATGATCTGGCCAGTAACACACCTCCTGTATTAGAGTGGCCCCACTCTGGATGAAGGCGAACAGGGGGCACAGCAGACAGCAGCATTGTCAGTCTGGGGGGAGGGGAGTGTTAAATGTATTAGCAGATTTAATTACACTAACAAATTGAAGTCAAACTCCAGCTCACACTTTATAATTAGTTACAATAACTGTTTGTTTTCCTTTTGTGATAAAGGTTTTACATGAATAAATAAAATCTGATAATTTTAGTCACCCCTTGTGTTATGGTATGTCCTATCCATGTAAACATACATTCTGCTGGAGAGTTTGTGCTTCTGAAAAACAACAGACTTGCTGGTCAGATCACCAAATGAAAATTGAACAAAACACAAAGTGGCATATAATTGTGAAGTGGAAGGAAAATGATAAATGGTTTTCAAAATTTTTTTACAAATAAACATTTGAAAAGTGTGGCGTGCATTTTTATTCAGCCCCCTTTACTCTGATACCCCTAACTAAAATGTAGTGGAACCAATTGCCTTCAGAAGTCACCTAATTAGGACATAGAATCCAACTGTGTGTAATTCAATCTTAATATACATACAGCTGCTCTGCGAAGCTCTCAGAGGTTTGTTAGACAACCTTAGTGAACAAACAGCATCAGGAAGGCCAAGGAACACACCAGTCAGGTCAGGGATAAAGTTGTGGAGAAGCTTAAAGCAGGGTTTAGGTTATAAAAAAATATCCAAAGCTTTGAACATCTCACGGAGCACTGTTCACTCCATCATCCGAAAATGGAAAGAGTATGGCACAACTGCAAACCTACCATGACATGGCCGTCCACCTAAACTGACAGAAGTCCCATTTGCAGTTTGCTAGAAGCCATGTGGAGGACACAGTAAACATGTGGTAGAAGGTGCCCTAGTCATGACTTGGTCGTCCACCTAAACTGACAGGCCAGGCAAGGAGAGCATTATTCAGAGAAGCAGCCAAGAGGCCCATGGTAACTCTGGAGAATCTGTAGAAAACCACACCTCAAGTGGAAGAATCTGTCCACAGGACAACTTTTAGTCGTGCTCTCCACAAATCTGGCCCTTATGGAAGAGTGGCAATAAGAAAGCCATTGTTAAAAAAAAAAACAAAAGAAGTCCCCATTTGCAGTTTGTTAGAAGCCATGTGTGGGAAACAGCAAACATGTGGAAGAAGGTGCCCTAGTCAGATGAGACCAAAATGTAACTTTTTGGCCTAAAAGCAAAACGGTTTGTGTGACGGAAAACTAACACTGCACATCACCCTGAACACACCATCCCCGTTGTGAAATATGGTGGTGGCAGCAATATGTTGTGAGGATTCTTTTGTTCAGCAGGGACAAGGAAGCTGGTCAGAGTTGATGGAGATGGATGGAGCCAAATACAGGGCAATCTTAGAAGAAAACCTGTTAGAGTCTGCAAAAGACTTGAAACTGGGGCCGAGGTTCACCTTCCAGCAGGACAACGAGCCTAAACATACAGTCAGAACTACAATGGAATAGTTTAGATCAAAGCATAATTATGTGTTATGCCCGTACACACGGTCGGATTTTCTGATGGAAAATGTCCGATCGGAGCGTGTTGTCGGAAATTCCGACCGTGTGTAGGCTCCATCGGACATTTTCCATCGGATTTTCCGACACACAAATTTGGAGAGCAGGAGATAAAATTTTCCGACAACAAAATCCGTTGTTGGAAATTCCGATCGTGTGTACACAAATCCGACGGACAAAGTGCCACGCATGCTCAGAATAAATAAAGAGATGAAAGCTATTGGCCACTGCCCCGTTTATAGTCTCGACGTACATGTTTTACGTCACCGCGTTTAAAACGATCGGATTTTCCGACAACTTTGTGTGACCGTGTGTATGCAAGACAAGTTTGAGCCAACATCCGTCGGAAAAAATCCTAGGATTTTGTTGTCGGAATGTCCGAACAAAGTCCGACCGTGTGTACGGGGCATTAGAATGGTCCAGTCAAAGTCCAGACCTAAATCCAATTGAGAATCTGTGGCAAGACTTAAAAATTGCTGTTCACAGATGCTCTCCATCCAATTTGACAGAGCTTGAGCTATTTTGCAAAGAAGAATGGGCAAAAATTTCACTGTCTAGATTAAGGATGAGCCGAACACCCCCCCCGGTTCGGTTCGCACCAGAACTTGCGAACAGGCAAAAAATTTGTCTTGAATATTACACATGCCCCTGCATATTACACAGCCCCCTCCTCATCACACAGCCCCCCCCCCACATATTACACAGCCCCCCCTCCCCCAGCTGTGTAAGCTCGGAGGGATGGGGTGCTTTAAAAAAATCTTATTTATTTTATTTTTACACTGTCCCTTTTGAATACTGTCATTTTTTAAAATTTAAAACTTTAAAACTTTTAAAACCTTTAAGTTTTCTGTAAACCGGAAGTGATATCATGACATCACTTCCGGGGTTACTAGATCTGAGCAATGGTAGCTGGTAAAGTGTTAGTATGGGGGCGCCAGACCCAGCCCTTCCTTTTTGACCCCTCCCACTTATCATAAGCCCCACCCCTTATAGAATCCACCCACTCCATCCCCTGCATACAGCTCAGCATCACAGGACAGAGTATACAGCCCCAGAATCACAGAACAGGAGTATACAGCCCCAGCATCACAGGACAGAGTGTACAGCTCAGCATCACAGGACAGAGTATGTAGCTCAGCCTCACAGATCAGGGTATATAGCTCAGCATTACAGATCAGGGTACACAGCTCAGCATTACAGATCAGGGTATATGGCTCAACATTACAGATCAGGGTATATAGCTCAGCCTCACAGATCAGGGTATATAGCTCAGCCTTACAGATCAGGGTATATAGCTCAGCCTCAACCTGGTAAACCCTTTTAAACAAATATAAAATTATAAACAGTAAAAGGCAAAATATTTTTATCTTTCATTTATTTTACTTTTTGTTTCACTCTCTGAATCTACCAATCCGTCCGAGAGAGTTTGAAAGAATGTGCCACTCGGGCCGTGCATTCCAGCCACTTCCGGTTTCCCACTGGCACAGAGAAACCAGAAGTGACACCGCGGCTCAGAGGAAAGCACAGCCCATGTCCTACGGCTGTGCCAATAGAAAATAACACAACAGGAGAATGGCTGCAATATGGGAGTGTTGCGGCGCATTGCTTTGCGCCACAAGGACTCCCAAAAGCAGCCAAATGAAGCGTCTCACCTGCAATCACGTGATTGCATAGACGTCACACTGCCCATAGCGCACTGTGTCCAGTGCCCATACACAGTGCCCTTAAAGGACCTTTTTGTTTTGTTTTGTTTTTTTAAAGGGACCTTTTTTATTTCTTTTGTGAATAGCTGCAGGGGGCAGCGCCCGTGCGCCCCCTATGGATGGGTCGCCACTGAATCCAAGACCCGATAAAAGCTGGTTTCAGTTTCGTTCTGGTCTCTGGTCTCTTTGTCGGCTGGTCCCTCAGGCCTCCCGGTGGGACGGGAAAACCCGGGCTAGCCACGGAAGGCGATGGGAGGGGAGGAGTCCCCTCCCGATGCTTGGGATAGCAGCCATATAGTTACATAGTTACATAGTAGGTGAGGTTGAAAAAAGACACAAGTCCATCAAGTCCAACCTATGTGTGTGATTATGTGTCAGTATTGCATTATATATCCCTGTCTGTTGCGGTCATTGAGGTGCTTATCTAATAGTTTCTTGAAGCTATCAATGCTCCCCGCTGAGACCACCGCCTGTGGAAGGGAATTCCACATCCTTGCCGCTCTTACAGTAAAGAACCCTCTACGTAGTTTAAGGTTAAACCTCTTTTCTTCTAATTTTAATGAGTGGCCAAGTGGCTTCTTAGCTGCATCAGTTGTTATCCCAAGACAGCCAACCACCTGCTCTAAAAAACTGTACAAGAGTGATGCCTGCAGCTGCAGGCATTAACCCGGTACAACCCCTTCAATCCGAGGCCGCATATTTGCGTATAGTCGGCGTGAAGGGGTTAAAATGTCTGCGGGCCAGGTGCACGTGAATTCATCATGTGCACTGATGGGCCTGGACATTTAGCGGCGGCCAGGTGTGGTCCCTGGACCATAGGTTGCCGACCCCTTATGTAAGTATTCTTCAATTTGCCAACTTTAACATTAAACAGAATTTCGGAGATATACAATTAAATGCCAATAACAGTAAACCAGGTGGTAAAGACCAACAGGCCCTAAGAGAACCTATGACACCAGGTACAAGAGGGGGAAGAAAATACTTTTTGTCAGTCAGCTCCCTCTTATCCCTGATGCCATGGGCGAAAATAAATAACAAACACTATGTGAAACCGGAGTAAGAGTTCCCCTTAAAGATAAACAAGTGCTGTGAGTTGATTCCTTTGGGTGGAGGAGTCCTTGAAGTAAAGGTGTCAGAGATCTTTAGTTAGCTATAAAGGGGCCCAAGATGTTGCTGTCCAATGGCAGCCAGCAAAGGTGAATAGAACAAACAAGGTGTCTCTCAATGAAAGGCCTTTGATGTAGGAAGGGGGAGGGTAAAGGTGTCTGCATGCAATATCTCTGAATATAATGTTGAGGGTGGGCTTCTGCCCGCTCATCAATCCTGAAGATACCAAGGCTTGTGGAGAAAGGATGTCCAGAACAGACTCTTATAGGACCTGCAGCCAGATGAAAGATGCCCAACTGGCCACCTGATGACTCAGGGATTCAGTGACCTCTGCGAGAGGCCAGTAGCTGAGGATCCCCCTCCAGGGATAAGGCTCATCAATGGAAAAGCCCTCCATGCCGTCCAGGCCATGGCACCCGCTCACATGCCTAGCCTCTCGCTCCTGCAGCTGTAGATCTTGTGTCCCAAGAACGCGAACCCCTCCCCAGACCATTCTATTTATCTTTTCACCCAGAATTCTTTCTCTCAATCACTCTCATATCAATATTGATAACTCTCATATGTGATAACAATCATGTCAATAGTGATTGCTGCACATCTAGCTGCATGTAATAGCGATCAATCAAGCACATTTGGAAGATTGTGTTATTAGCGATTAATCCCTGCTACATGCTACTCTACATTGTTCCCTATGTAGCACCCCCTAGCGTTGCTAGAGTGCTAAAGTTAGTTTTTGTACAGTTTAGGTAAATTGTTCAGGCTTGGCTGGCCTGTGTGTTTTCTGGGTCAGGGGAGTGACTCAGGGAGGCTGGTATGATTCACAGTCAGCATCTCTGATACCTCCCCCACTTCTGGAAACTAGCAGAAGATTCCAGATGGATGGGAGTGGAGGGGAGTAGGAGCTGCCTGGAGTATTCTAAGGGCCCTGACCAATCCCTAACAGAAAGGTTGGCAGGGGACAGACCCCCTCATATACTCAGGGTCAGTCCAGCTAGGGCAGTGGAGTTTGGGTGGAAGATGGAGATAGAGAGTAATGCCCCGTACACACGATTGGATTTTCCAAAACAAATGCTGGATGTGAGCTTGTTGGCGGAAAGTCCAACCGTGTGTACACAAGTCCGCCACACAAAAGTCCACGCATGCTCGGAATCAGTGCTCACCAAACAAACACAACATTAGCAGAAGGAGCCCAAAGGGTGGCACATGACTATTGAACTTCCTTTTTATCGGCTCGCCGTACGTCTTGTACATCACTACATTCGTAATTGTTGGCCAACATTTGTGTGACCGTATGTATGCAAGACAAGTTGGAGCCAACAACCTTCAAACAAAATTCCATGGTTTTGTTGTCGGAAAGTCCGATCGTGTGTACGGGGCATTAGGCTGTCGGTGGCCCTTGAGGGAGCCCCTAGTTTGGGGGGGTGACCTTGGGCCTTTGCTCGGGTGCGGAAGGGACCATTCTCATGACACACGGAAGGATCCCGACCAGGAGACACAGAAGCAAGGTTGAGGACAGCAGGAGAACACTGCCGGGCGAATCTGCAGGGAGGAAGACAGCCAGGAGGGATGGTGAGTGTTACAGTCAGGAAGGACTGAGAAACATGCCTGAAGGGACTGGGTGCAAGAAGTCTGGGATGGATGCAGAATCAGTCTGGGAGGACTGTGGAGTTTTAGCCAGGAGAGCACTCTGCAGCCAGGCAGGCTGGCAGTGCCCAAGGAGGTGGTGCTGGGTTCAGTAGCCACAGAAACAGGACAGCTAAGCACCTAGACTTCTTTTCTGCTACACTACTAAAGGGGGCCACAGTCCCTGCCTGCAAATTGCATCTGCTACAGATCTAACTGGATCTAGGTTGGATCATCCTTTCAGTGCTAGCTGGTCATGGGAGATGTAGTTCCTTGTAGAACTACATCTCCCATGACCAGCTAGCACTGATAGGATGATCCAACCTAGATCCTGTTAGATCTGTAGCAGATGCCCTTTGCAGGCAGGGACAAGATTGTGCTGGAGGTAGAAGAGGAAAAGTGTATATACTGTGTGTATATAGTTGTGTCCATGGAGAATTCTTTCTGTGTTGATCAAGTGGACATCCCATAATAACCCTATCCCCTATCCAAGTTCAACTCCCCTAATAAAAATACAAACACAAAGCTGCAAGGACTTATTCCTGACTCCAACATGTGTGGAAAATTTATGTACTTGGCTGTGCAGGGTGGGAGATATCCATATTCACCAGCAGCTCTTGCGGGGGTAGCGCTACACCTATGTGAAGTGATTAATCTCTCATTTCTAGCAATTAATCATGGAGGCAGTTATGGTAAGTGGGTACTGTAGCTAAATCTGCCCATGTGTGTCTACTTTAACAGTGCAACACAGAAGAATGCAAGGGAGAGTCTGACTGGCAGGCATGAGCAATGAAAGCTGACCGGCAGGCATGGGCAATAGGATTATGATTAACAGGCATAGGTAACAAGAAAAAGTTCTATAATGAGGGAATAGGCGCTGTTCTATTGTATATACACTGAATAATTAATCGTGTAGATAAAAATTATATAAATTGTAATACATGAATACCACAAATCTATATGAAAAAATATATTGTAGTGAAATAAGTGGTCAAATATGAGTGAAATACTCCTACACCAATACACTCTAGGATAAAGTGCAAAGTGCTAAAACAAACATAATCAAATATATCAGTAAAAGTAGACGTATGTAGACATTCCAAAATAGTGATAAAAAATATGTGCAAATTATCAAAACATTCTAAACCACTCCGATGTGCAAGACCGATAGATAGGCAGAGTGTTTTTGTATTAAATATATCAATAAAAATAAAAATATGCAGACATTCCAAAATGGTGATGGAAAATTGTGCGAAATATCATAACATTTTAAACCACTCCAACATCAAAATCAATAAAATAAGCAGAGTGATGGGAAAATATAAGTGAAAGAGACTATTTAAAAATGGAAAAAAGTGAAATAATGTCCCAAAAATGCAAAAAACTATAATATGTCCTTTCAATCGGTGGCAAGATACTTGCTGTGGTAAGTGCTCCCCGTCCTCCACAGCACCCCCACTCGTGCCCTCACTCACCAGAGTGTCTTACGCGTTTCATCAAGATGTCATCCGCGCGGATGACGTCTTGATGACGAAGCGGGTAAGGCGTGGCCACGTGATACGCATACGTCTACCTCTTGTGTTACGATTCTTCCAGGTTTGCATAGGCGGACGGTGGAACGCACGCCGCAACACGCTGCCATAGGCTCTGTACTTGTTAGCGGAGCGCTGTCAGCTCCTTTTTTAAAAAACTTTTTTAATAATAAACTATATTATTTTTCGGATTCACGCTATGAGAGCATTTTTTTTTCTGCCACAAATGGATGTTTAATGCTGGGGGAACCGCGATACCAGAGAAGGGGAGGACGGCCACTGGACTGAGGATTGTCACCAAAGGACATCATTGCTGGATTTGGTCTACACGCCTTTTACCCCTGCAGGGGTTGGGCACTCTGGTGAGTGAGGGCACGAGTGGGGGTGCTGTGGAGGACGGGGAGCACTTACCACAACAAGTATCTTGCCACCGATTGAAAGGACATATTATAGTTTTTTGAATTTTTGGGACATTATTTCACTTTTTTCCATTTTTACATAGTCTCTTTCACTTATATTTTCCCATCACTCTGCTTATTTTATTGATTTTGATGTTGGAGTGGTTTATAATGTTATATTTTGCACAATTTTCCATCACCATTTTGGAATGTCTGCATATTTTTATTTTTATTTTTCTTGATATATTTAATATAAAAACACTCTGCCTATCTATTGGTCTTGCACATCGGAGTGGTTTAGAATGTTTTGATAACTTGCACATATTTTTAACACTATTTTGGAATGTCTGCATACGTCTACTTTTACTGATATATTTGATTATGTTTGTTTTAGCACTTTGCACTTTATCCTAGAGTGTATTGGTGTAGGAGTATTTCACTCATATTTGACCACTTATTTCACTACAATATATTTTTTCATATAGATTTGTGGTATTCATGTATTACAATTTATATAATTTTTATCTACACAATTAATTATTCAGTGTATATACAATAGAACAGCGCCAATTCCCTCATTATAGAACTTTTGCTGATTGGAATCTCACTTAGGTGATATTCTTGGTTAGGGGGGCTGCAGTTCTTTCTACTTCCCTGTTTCCTGAGCGCGGAACCATTGTCTTTGATGGGTAACAAGAGTCTGATAGGCAGGCATGAGTAATGTGGTTTGATTATCCGGCATGGGCAAGGAAAGCCAAACTGGCAGGTATGGGCAATGAGAATCTGATTGGCAGGCATGGGTTGTGATAGTCTGATTGGAAGGCAAGGGCAATGAAAGTCTGATCGGCAGGTGTGGGCAATAAGAGTCTGATTGGCTGGCATGGAAAAAAGGATGAATCAGCGTTTTCTTCAGACACTTTAATAACTATGACCCGATACAAATACACAAAGATAGAGCCAGTCAAGTCACATTAACATTTACAAGTCAACAAACAGGAAGTAAAATAAATATTTTAGTAGTCAACAATGGACATTTTATGGACAATATTTAGCAATACTTAGATGGGGTTTTTACAGCCTTTTTATTTGACTGTATGAATGAGTAATCCTGCCGAGCGTAAAAGAAAATGAAACCTAAGGAACGTGCTCAGCATCAGAAAACATTTTCTACATTAGCTAATGCTGTTAAAATGGCAGAATATTAAATTAACGCTGTGGTACAAGGCGATATGACTGTTATTCCTTATGAACCTTTAAGTTTCAATGAACTTGTTGTAAAACTCCATTTGAATCTGACCTGTTATACAGAGGGATTTTCTAAATTAAATAGCAAATGCAACTGAGGTCTTAATATTTGTAGAAGACTTGAACTGATGTTATTTAATGCCTGTCCTCGTTTTATGAATAAATTACATCAGCTGGGGAGCTGGGTTATGTAGAGGAGACTAAATATTAAAATAAGTGGATTGGAAACTATATTATAATCTTGAGTGGAGATGGACAGGTTTTTGTGCCCCATAGTTGCAGGTTTAGTGTCTAAATGGCTTTGGGCCCACTGAGATCTATGAATGTGTGCAGAGGTGAGGTTTTTTTTTTTTTTTTTTTAGTGTTTGGTAAGTGCATTGTTATACATGAGTATGCATTTTCTTTGTGCGCTGACATGCTTTATGATGCGTGTTGATGCATTTTTTTCAATGTGTTTATAACTTTAGAATTTTTATTGGATTACCAGTCATTGATCAGGGTTTGTTAATACCCGTTTCCAAAGTCAGGGACTTGGAGAGTATTGACAAGACAGTCAGGCAACTTATATAATTAGAAGAAGGTCAACAATGACAGCCGCCATATTCCTCTCATTATTATTATTATACAGTATTTATATAGCGCCAACAGTTTATGCAGCGCTTTACAACATAAGGACAGACAGTACAATTACAATACAGTTTAATAAGCAGCATAAACATTTTTCTTTTTCTAAGTGCTAATTCTTAAGAGTAACCCATAACAACTAATTTGAATTCACTCTGTTAAAGACAAACCAGTACAAAATGGATTCAAGTTGGCTGCCAAAGGTTACTGCATTAATAGCTAGCAATATCCTCCACTTTGACTATGAGAACATAAAAGTAAGGCATCACTAAATGCAAGCCAGGATAAGGTATTTTATGTTCTTCTATTTCTCTTAAATGAGCATTTAACTGCTACCCCGGTCGTGGGACCTCTGCTCATTCTCTGGCCCTAGCTAGAGCCTCCCTCTCACTTACACCACCAGAATACTTTAGCTGGGAACTCCCAGTAGTCACACAGGGATGGCACACACAGGTTGTTGTAAGATAAACGATCTGTATTGGCAAACCTAAGTAGAAAAGTAACACAGTAGATCAGGGGTGCTCAAGCTGTGGCCTTCGGAGCCTTTCGATGTGGCTCTCGACCTCAAACCAGGGAAGCGCACTTCTATTTTATTCTGTGGGTTTGGTGCGGGTTTGGTGCACTTTCTAAAAGAACACCAAAACTTCTGAATGCAGGAGTTTAGGTGCACTTTCTGAAAGTGTACCACATCTGTAAAATATAATAGAAATCTATGGCAAAGCACAGCTAATTTGCAGGACAGCCGCAGGTGCACTGTGCTGCACCTACGGTGCGGGTAAACTGCAGCACATTAGTGTGAAAGCAGCCTAATAGGGGGCTCAGTTAAGTCATGGCTAGTTTAGATTTGCAGTTTGGGCGCAGTAAAACCCCATAGTTGAGATGTGTTTTTACCAAACCCCCCTAACTACTGGTGTAAGTTCAAGGGTCGCAATACAAACTAAAATATTCCGCGCTTAGGACAATATTTAAAAGAGAACTGCAGCCCCCCCCCAGAAAATGGAAAAACACCGAGGTGAAATCCAAAAATTAATAAAAAACTCTAGTGGGGAATGTGGCGCTGTTCAAAAGTGTATATTATTAAAATGATACCATAAGGAATGTGTGGTGGCAATATGTGAAAAATACTGTGAACAGATGTATGAATGTTAAACGAAGCGTGTCATGTGTATACCACAAATGTAAAACATCACATAGTATGAAAACCAAAAGAGCAAATGCGTTGTAAATGATAATAAAAGAAATACATAAACTCATAAAAGTAAAACATAACCAATATATAAATGTGCGTGATATTGGTGTGCGTTAGCAAAATTGCAAAAGA
This sequence comes from Aquarana catesbeiana, assembly GCF_042186555.1. Taxonomy (NCBI): domain Eukaryota; kingdom Metazoa; phylum Chordata; class Amphibia; order Anura; family Ranidae; genus Aquarana; species Aquarana catesbeiana. Next base: position 586,293,625 of record NC_133328.1, read on the forward strand.
AACGCACAAAGATGCCCAAAAAATGCACAAGTATCATCAATGGTGTAATAAATAACTAATGTGATAGTGCACCAAAATTTTCAAAAATCAAGTCCAAATGGTGTAGGTGTCCAAGCAAAATGAAAGTTCTACATAAAAAAAGAGAAGAAAAAATCTGTGGAAAGTGTCTTGGCATTCCAAAAAGATCCCATGTAAATTATTGTGATCGTTGTATAAACTTTTCTCCTGAAACCCCCGCTTGTGTCCCCACTCACCGGAAGACCCAACCCCTGCAGGGGTAATGGGCAAGTAAAAGTAAATCCACTGGTAGGAATCGATCGGTGTCCCCCTCTGTGGTTCCGCAATCTCCTTCCTGGTTGGGTTGTCACTGGTCCTGAACAAAATGGAGGAAGCCCATCACTCTAAGGTAAAAGGGGGTGTAACTAAGAAAAGGTTCCCCCCCAGAGACCAGGAACTATGGTTCCCCCTTCCACTTCCTGTACAAGTGTCCTGTGTAATGTGTCCCCCAAGAGACCTGGAATGATGGTCCCCCTTTCCGCTTCCCGTACAAGGGTCGCAATGGTGACCCCACCCCATGCTCCAGGGGGCCCGTGCGGCCTCTCTGTCACATTCTGTTTTACACTTGGACAGGAGAGGCTGTATGGGTGGCATATATAGGAACTGATCCTCTCCATTTTCCTCCTGTGACCTCCTCTCCCTCCCACTGGCATTCAGCAGCTGCAGGAGGAAAGTGTTCATTATGCTGTTCAAAATAAAATACATGCAAATTCCTAATCATTTCATTTCATAGTGGCCCGTGACCGGTTATCAAATCACACTTAAGAGGCCCTTGCTCTTCAAAAGGTCGAGCACCCCTGCAGTAGAACAATAGTTCAACATTAACACATACAAAATCAGTGTAATAACTGATATAATACAATAACGAAGGTATCCCTAGGGGTGGATTTGGTATGTACTGCAGTACTAAGCATAAACAGTAGCCCTCCATTTGAGAGATTATGCCTCCAGTGAAAATGGTTACCAAAATATGAGACAGACTAGTTTATCTGAGGACTCTTAAAACAAAGGAACTAGATTTAGGCTTGAGAGTTTGACACACTTCTCTCAACCCAAATCTGCCTCCAGGTAGGCCACACAATCTGAACAGTTCTGAATGTTAGCACCTGACGGTTTAGGTGGGGTTCTTTAATTTTGGCGTGCATAAGCTGTTGTGTTTCTTAAGATGAAAAAGATCAGGGGCATGTAGATGACAGATTATCCTTAGCTAGTGGGTGTGCCCCTTTAAGATCAGCAGGGCGATGTAGATGAGAATGCACTGTGAACAGGGAATTGGGAGAAGGTAAGTACTTTGTTTTCTTTGAAAGCCATCTAGACAGGTTCAGCTTGTGGCGGTTCTGGGCAGCTTGGCACTCTGCTTCTTAGTTCATCCTTCGGTCTTCGCTTGGCCCTGTTGAATGCAGGTCAGTCCAGCCTGATCAAGGTCAGCACAGCATGACATAGTTCTCCCGTCCACCTTTCTGTTCAGCGCGTCTCTCTCCAACTGCCCCCCGACTCCTTTCTGGGCTTTTTCTTTTATAAGATCTCCCCCCTTAGCTGGTGTTTGTGGGCCTTGTAGTTGTGACTTCAGTTTTACTGTATGGAAAGTCCTCCTTCAAGACTACATCTCCCAGAATGCTCTGAGCAATTGTATTAGGGATATGGCAGGGCAAAGTGCTAAATGCTGCCATCTTGTGGGTAAATAGAGTTCTGCACCTTCACTAACAATCCCCAGTGTTACACTTGCAATATGAGGGTAGGTCCACTGCAAGGGTCAATCCTTTTTTTCCATAGAGTTCAGGTTTAAATCTGGCTTAGGGCACTGGCACAGTACCCAAGCAAACATGCCTGTTAGTGCTTGTCAACGTTTTAGGTGGTAATTATGTGACATGTGATATATAGTATTTGTCTGTTGCACTTGGTTACCTTCTTGCTTCAATACTTTGTGTCATCTGTTTGCAACATACATTTTGACGGGCTCCTTGACTATGCTTTGCTTTTACCTGACCCAGTCTCATATGCTGGACTCGGACTCCACTTCATGATTTGGAGCTTCATTGTGTTCCAATGCCTATCTGTCAGCTGTCACTAATGGCGAAGTCCCGAAGACTGCAATGATGTAGCTGCAGGGGATAACAGTAAAGACCAGACAAGGCAATTGCCAGACAAAGATAAATACACTTTGAGAAACCACCAATGATATAGGTTGGAGCTGTCCATTCCTACCCAATACCTTGGCAAATTCATAAAATGTATCAATATCATGAAAACTAATGAGATATTTTAGTATTGCAGTATTGTGGGTATTTTACTCCTCAGTCAATATTCTACATCACTACTGTGTTTACTCTGAAAACACAAGTTTTGCCAACATTTTTTGCACAACTATACAAAGAAAATTGACTTTTTTTTAGATTTTAAGTGAACTAACTGACACAAATTTGTCATTCTGACAACCTATGCAACGTAATATCATCTACCATAAAAGTAGTGTTGTTGTGTACCTTGTGTCACCTTAGTGTGACGAATACTGTATTTGTTTGCAACATTTCTTATGAATCATTTGAGTACATTAATATTTATGCAGGAATGGAAGGTTTGAGTAATGGAAGCAGTCATGAAATTATCTAAAAGCTGTACTTCATGGTAGCAAAGTGTGCATTAGGATAAAAGGAAAGGTCATTGGTACGAAATTGCAATCAATACATGAAAAAATATGATTCTTCTGAATGTACATAATTTCATTATCATGTAGAAATAAAATTTCCAGTTGCCTCTCTGTAGTTCTAGTGTCAAAATGTATCTCTTTTTAAAGTAAACCTGAACTCAGAGAGTAAAGCCGGCCACAGACTAATTTTGATCCATCCATGCACAGGCTGATTGTACTGAAGTCAATCTATTAATCAACTTCAGTGCAACCAGCCTGCCGAGTTTTTTTTTTTTGTGATCATTGTATTTTGATGGCTGGCAAACCTCCTGCTGTCAGAATACAATAGCTCAGCGGAAAGTTTTCCCCCATCAACGCTGACTGTGTAAATGAGGGAAGTGAGCAATTTTCTTGCATAACATATGGCCTGCTTAAGTTTTGTTAAATATAGGCAACATAGTAATTGTGCTCAAGCATTTCCCTGAAAATCTAACCTTTGCCTTGAATTCCTGTGGAAAAATAGCTGTGCACTTTCTATGCATAAAAACCCTACGTCTTTCAGACTCAAACCTGTATATCTAAGGCATTGCTGCCGGTGACCCCGTCCCCCTCTTACGCATGGTAAAAAGAATTGCAGCTCACAAACACTCCTTGCTCCAAGATGACACCGCCCCAAGGAAAACTTGTTCCAGGTGCTGGCTTTGCATGAGTAGCAATGGAATGAAGGAAATCCTGGATAGCCGCACTCTGGGATGAATACATCTTTATTGAAATAAAAATCCACAATGCAGTCAAATGCAGGAAAGTACAGGGTGAAAAATAGGCTAACGCGTTTCACATCATCGGATGTGAAACGCGTTAGACTATTTTTCACCCTGTACTTTCCTGCATTTGACTGCATTGTGGATTTTTATTTCAATAAAGACGGCTATCCAGGATTTCCTTCATTCCATTGCCCCTCTTAGGCATGGGGACTTGACGGGGACTTCCCTATGGGTTTCCCCGTGACGTCAGAGGGGGCGGGGTCACCTGGTTACATAACGGGTGACCTCGCCCCCTCTGACGTCACGGGGAAAGCCATTGGGAAGTCCCCGTCATGTCCCCATGCGTCAGAGGGGGGCGGGGTCACCAGATGGCCCCGCCCTCCTTTATTTAAGAAGTGTCAGAAGACGAGAAGTGTCACACAGTGGGAGCCTCCCATGGATGCGGAGTGGCCCGAGAACGAAGCGGGGAAGAAGATGCCGTGGAGGAAGATGCCGGACGAGAACACCGGAGCAAGAAGCAGAGGATCGGAGGAAGAACCAGAGGAAGAAGAAGTTGGAGGAAGAAACCAAAGGAAGATAGAAGAAAGAAGACCTGAAGAAGATGGAAAGAAGAAGACTTTAAATAAAGGAATTGTCAAAAACTGTATCTTGTCATTTTTAACATTTTTGACACTTTTTTGTGAAATGGTACTTTTGTACCCCATTACCATTTCACATGGGGGGCAGGATCTGGGGGTCCCTTTGTTAAAGGGGGCTTCCAGTTTCCGATAAGCCCCCCACCCGCAGACCCCCACAACCACCGGCCAAGGGTTGTGGGGATGAGGCCCTTGTCCTCATCAACATGGGGACAAGGTGCTTTGGGGGGCCGCTACCCCAAAGCACCCTCTCATTGTTGAGGGCATGTGGCCTGGTACGGTTCAGGAGGGGGGGCGCTCTCTCATCCCCCTTCTTTTCCTGCGGCCTGCCAGGTTGCGTGCTCGGATAAGGGTCTGGTATGAATTTTTGGGGGACCCCACGCCATTTTTTTTTTTTATTTTAGTGCGGGGTTCCCCTTAAAATCCATACCAGACCTGAAGGGCCTGGTATAGAATTTAGGGGGACCTCCACGCCATTTTTTTTTAAATTTTGGTTCGGGGTTCCCCTGCGGGGAAATCCCATGCCGTTTTTATCAATGAACTTCTATGTGTATTGTCGGACCGACAATTCATTAATAGCCGCGAGTAGTTTTAAATGACTGTTTTTCCTTTGAAATGTCATTTTGCTGTCAGACTGTTCTAAACATGGGAAACATGCGGCCCTTTAAGCATTATTAAAATCACTGCTCCCGAAAACTTTTTTTTGCATTGATCCATGTCCCCTGGGGCAGGAACCAGGTCCTCAAACACTTTTTATGACAATACCATGCATATAAGCCTTTAAAATTAGCACTTTTGATTTCTCCCATAGACTTTTAAACGGTGTTCCGCAGCTTTCGAATTTGCAGCGAACACCCCAAATTGTTCGCTATTCGGCGAACTGGAGAACAGCCGATGTTTGAGTCGAACATGAGTTTGACTCGAACTCAAAGCTCATCTCTAGTCTTCAGGTAGCTTTAGGTGCACACTGTGCAGAGGACACAGTACACTAACTGTAAATACTGCAGCTGCCTACCTGTGGTACTAATAGGGTCAGAAGAACACCACCAATTTTCTTCAGGTAGCTTTAGGTGCACACTGTGCAGAGGACACAGTACACTAACTGTAAATACAGCAGCTGCCTGCCTGTGTTATTAATAGGATCAGAACAACAGCAATTGTCTTCAGGTAGCTTTAGGTGCACACTGTGCAGAGGACGCACTACACTAACTGTAAAAACTGCAGCTGCCTGCCTGTGGTATTGATAGGATCAGAACAACAGCAATTGTCTTCAGGTAGCTTTAGGTGCACACTGTGCAGAGGACGCACTACACTAACTATGAATACTGCAGCTGCCTGCCTGTAGTACTAATAGGATCAGAAGAACAGCAATTGTCTTCAGGTAGCTTTAAGTGCACACTGTGCAGAGGATGCACTACACTAACTGTAAATACTGCAGCTGCCTGCAGTACTAATAGGATCAGAAGAACACCACCAATTTTCTTCAGGTAGCTTTAGGTGCACACTGTGCAGAGGACGTACTACACTAACTGTAAATACTGCAGCTGCCTGCAGTACTAATAGGATCAGAAGAACACCACCAATTTTCTTCAGGTAGCTTTAGGTGCACACTTTGCAGAGGATGCACTACACTAACTATAAATACTGCAGCTGTCTGCAGTACTAATAGGATCAGAAGAACACCACCAATTTTTTTCAGGTTGCTTTAGGTGCACACTGTGCAGAGGACGCACTATACTAACTGTAAATACTGCAGCTGCCTGCGGTACTAATAGGATCAGAAGAACACCACCAATTTTCTTCAGATAGCTTTAGGTACACATTGTGCAGAGGACGCACTACACTAACTGTAAATACTGTAGTTGCTTGCCTGTGGTACTAATAGGGTCAGATATATAGACAACACCTAGGATGCATATATATACACAATACACTATCTAACTTAAATCAAATGGCACTGTCTCTCTCTCTATCTCAATCTCAACGCCGGAACACACTACACAGGGCCGACGTGCAGGCGGCCTTATATAGTGTGGGGCATGTACTAAACCCCCTGAGCCATAATTGGCCAAAACCACCCTGGCTTTGGCCAATTATGGCTCTCTGTACAGACGGCGCTGTGATTGGCCAAGCATGCGGGTCATAGTGCATGCTTGGCCAAAGATCAGTCAGCAATGCACTGCGATGCCGCAGTGTATTATGGGCCGTGATGCGCCACTCAAATTTGGCGTGAATGGCCCATATCGTTCGCAATTTGACGAAAGGTCGAACATGCGATGTTCGAGTCGAACATGGGTTCGACTCGAACTCGAAGCTCATCCCTAATGCTGAGTGACTATCCTATTATGCTAAGTGACTATCCTATTCCTCCTCAATTTTCATGATGATAGCTTCTAAGAATATTTTCAGTTCAGGGCACCACCACCACTACCTAAGGCCCAATTTTTCTGCCCCTGTTTAACAGGGGCGCATATTTACAATTTTTGATCAAATATTTAACAGCAGGGCATCGTTTCTGCATTCAACAAGAGTATCTGTGAGGGGTTGCAGTGTTATGGCACCACCACCACCACTGCCTAAGGCCCAATTTTCTGCCCATGTTTAACAGGGGCGTGTAATTACATTTTTTGATCAAATATTTAACAGCAGGGCTTTTTCCTGCGCTCAACAAGAGTATCTCTGAGGGTTTGCAGTGTTGTGGCACCACCACCACTGCCTAAGGCCCAATTTTTCTGCCCCTGTTTAACAGCGGCGCGTAATTACAATTTTTGATCAAATTTTTAACAGCAGGGCTCATTCCTGCGCTCAGCAAGAGTATCTGTGATAGACATGTGCACAGCCAAAAAAATTTTTTCGTTTCATTAGTTTATTTTTTTTTTTGTTTTTCAGGTCATTCGTTATGATCGCAATTCCTAAATTCGTACATTCGTAAATTCATAAATTCGTTAATTTGTACATTCGTAAATTCGTACATTTATTCATTGGTACATTCGTGAATTCGTACATTCTTACATTCGTACATTCTTACATTCGTACATTCGTAAATTCGTACATTCGTAAATTCGTACATTCGTAAATTCGTAAAATTGTACATTTGTAAATTAGAAAATTCGGAAATTTGTAAATTTGAAAATCCAAACACTCGAAAATTTGAAAATCTGAAATAGTAACTAACTATTAAATTCATTACATTACATTCGTTTGGGTACGGCATTCGTTATTTCGGATCATTCATAACTTCGGAAAAATTTGTATGTGTTACGTTCACTAACAGCCAAATTTGTAAGGAAATTACAATACCTATAATTTAATAGTTACTAGTAATAGTTAAGTTATTATTAGTTAATTATTATTTCAGATTTCCGAATTTCCGAATTTACAAATTTACGAATTCACTAATTTACTAATGTACGAATGTACGAATTTACAAATGTACGAATGTACGAATGTACATTCGTAAATTCCGAATATACAAATTTACGAATGTATGAATTTACGAATGTACAAATTTTTCGAATTTACGAATATTCGGAAAAATTTGTTAAACGGGTTTTCATTAATACGGATATTTACGAATTAACAAATTTGTTGAAATTTGTTAAAAAACTAAATCGTAATGAACAGGATTGCACATGCCTAATCTGTGAGGGGTTGCAGTGTTGTGGCACCACTACCACTGCCTAAGGCACAATTTTTCTGCCCCTGTTTAACAGGGGTGCGTAATTACAATTTTTGATCTAATATTTCACAGCAGGGCCTGTCCCTGCGCTCAACAAAAATATCTGTGAGGCTTTACAGTGTTGTGCCACCACCACCACCACCACCACCGCCTAAGGCCCAATTTTTCTGCCCCTGTTTAACAGGGGCGCGTAATTACAATTTTTGATCTAATATTTCACAGCAGGGCCTGTTCCTGCGCTCAACAAAAGTATCTGTGAGGCTTTATAGTGTTGTGCCACCACCACCACCACCTAGGGTTGCCACATCATCCCTTTAATCCAGGACACACATTAATTACACAGGTTCTGTGGCTGATTAAAGTGGTAATTAAACTCACTTGGTGCCTTATCTGCATTATATCAGCCTCAGAACCTGTGGAATTCATGTGTCCTGGATTAAAGGGATGATGTGGCAACCCTACCACCACCTCCTAAGGCCCAATTTTTCTACCCCTGTTTAACAGGGGCATGTAATTACTATTCATGATATAATATTTCACAGCAGGGCTTGTTCCAGCACCCACCAAGAGTAACTGTGAGGGCTTACAGTGTTCTGGTACCACCAACACCTAAGGCCCAATTTTCTGCAGAGTGTATAGGGCAGGCTGTATAGTATATACAGACAGTCCCCTATTTCAAACATCCAACTTACAAACGACTCCTACTTAGAAACGGAGAGAGACAACAGGAAGTGAGAGGAAATCTACACCTAGGAAGGGAAATTCTCTCCTGTAAGAGTTAATATGGGAAGCATCTACCCACTGATGCTTTATCATCAATCCTTGTTTCCCTAATAACCCAAAATTTTCAGAATCCAATTGTCATTGGGACAGAAAGTGAGGTGAAATCTACTTAACAGGGGCACAGACAGCAAAACAAATGTCACAGGGGTGATAACCCTTCCCTATGTTATCCAAAAAGTTTAAAAATAGATTTTTTGGCAAAATGTACCTGTTCCAAATCACAAACAGATTTAACTTAAGAACAAACCTACAGCCCCTATCTTGTTTGTAACCCGGGGAACACCTGTATACTGCTGTTCAGAGTATATAGGGCCTGGGGGGCCCACACCTTTTTTTTTTTAATTTGGGTGCGGGGTTCACCTTAATATCCATACAAGACCCAAAGGGCCTGGTAATGGACGGGGGGGGGGGGGGCAACATTACATTACAGCATTGATACATGTCCCCTGGGGCAGGACCCGGGTCCCCAAACACTTTTTATGACAATAACTTGCATATTAGCCTTTAAAATTAGCACTTTTGATTTTTCGCGCTCCCATAGACTTTAACGAGGTTCGCGTGTTCGCACAAATTTTTAGTCTGTTCGCATGTTCTGCCGCAAACCGGGGGGTGTTCGGCTCATCCCTAATAGTGACAACAACAGGCCATGCCTGAGAATATCATTATCATGTGTTCTCTTCAGGTTGCAAGTTCTCCCCCAGAAACACTGAGCACTGCTATACCTGGAAGACTATTTATAAACCTCTACCAAACCGACAACATTTTAGCAGCTACCATACTATAGCATATGTTACATTGTTCCAGCTATATACAATATATGCATAATGTTTTACAACTGTGTTATTTGTGTACTTTACTAATGCGTTTATCAAAAGCTGCTTACTTAGCCAGATAATGCTACGATTTGACTAGCCAGCTCACTGTGTCAAATAAAAGTCTAAAAACAAATGTGTAGTTAATTTACTGTGTGCCTGATTAGCATTTCTGCTCTCGGATTATATTATGGTAATGACATTAAATCAGAAAAAAAATGTTCTCTGCAAAAATGAATCTACATTAAATAAAACAAGGCATGCCAGTGCAATTGTGCTACATGGTAATGGCTGTTTATTAAAGAACTCTATTGACAGTTTGACCCATAGCACCATTTCTCTAAAAGATGACTATACTTGCAGAACACATTAGCTCTTTTAAAATATCTGGGGATGCAAATTTTGCAAATAAAACTTGTATTTTTTAACTGTGTTTTGGGAGTTAATATCATAGGATCAGTAAAGATTGCTGTGTTTACATTCAGCCTGTCTGGGTCTGCACTGTAAGAACAATGGGTGTACTGTTTACATTGAGCCTGTCTGTGCCTGCACTGTATGAACAATAAAGAAGACATCCACTTTACATACTGTACTTATTTGATTCCATATCTTCACCGTCTTGAACTACAAAAGGAGCAATATGTAATCACTGGAGACCACAAACTGCTAGACCAGTCAATGTCTGCATACGTTTGTAAGCAGTATGGAAAGCACATGACTGTGGTATTAACCATAGCTTGTTACCTGGTATGCCAATAAAACCACCCCCTTTCCTCTAATGACCACACCACAGATAACTGGGGTAAATTAGCTGTAGCAGCCGTTTTATTAACCAAATATATAAATAACCAATAATTAACATATCAATAACCTTTTAAACATAACATACAGTTTATTAACGATAACGGAGCCCAAGGTCCCAATAGGCATAAACCAGAATCGTACCTGCTAGTCACTTCTAAGGCCTCCAGTCGCGAACCACTGACTCAGAGACAATTAACAGGTACCCGTACCAACTGGGAGCCGTACCTTAGACGGGTCCCTACACCATACCTTTTAAGTGCTGATATGACCTAAAAGGCCCTTGCACCCCGCCAGGTGCACCACTGTTTCTCAGGGATGCACCAGTCCCCCAAACCAACAGAAAAATGACCACAACATGTAGGATGTAGGGCGGGAGGGTGGGAAGCTGTTCCTCTCTCTTCGCCTGCAGACTGATGCCGCCCCCCTTCCTCGTCCTATGTCACTTCCCCCTCCAGGGCTCCGCCCACCTCAATCACCCACTACACTCCACTGCTTCCCTAACCTCAGGTACCTAACGCCCCATTAACCCTTGTCATGCCGGCCCTCCGTTATGGCTTTGGGGTTGTACTCCTGGCCTCTCTTGACTTTGGTCTAGGACTGAAAACATTATATTTTCTACAATTGGCTGCCTGAAATTACATGCAAAAGACCTTAGCGAAGAATATTTAAATTTTTGCAGAGACTACCTGCCTGTAGCAGTTTAAGACTTCCACTGATTAAATGCACAAAAATTATAATGTATGGTCTCCAGCAGTGAAGACACTGAATCAAACATGTGGAACAGGTGTCTTCCTTCTTTAAACTTTATGTCTGCAGTTACAGTGCAGATTCAGACTTGCTGAATGGAAACAGAGCAATGTTTATACTGGCCTAGCTCTGTGATGTCAATTCTCAAAGCAAGGGAAAAATAGGGCACATATCAGATTATAAATAAAAAGGTATCCATGGATATGTATATTAAAAGAGCGAATGCATTCACATAGTAGGGCTATCCTTTAATCACCTTGAAGTACTAAATACTTTCTTTAGCTTGTATGGGAAATCAGCAGTTGCTGTCTGTACACTCAGAACTATATTCCTGTTGATGAATTCCTGTTTTGTGCTGTTCGTTTACACACTTCACCCTGAAGTCTTTGTGCAGAGCAGTGTCCTTATTTTTCAAGTTTACTGTTAAAGGAGTATCCCTAGACTCACCCTCACCCTATCCAAGTTTTACCCAGAAATAATAAGAAAAAAAAACTTGCACAGCCTAGTTATTGACTCAAGTGTGTGTGTGGAAATGCTGTGAGCCTGGCTGCCGTGTGCCTATAAGGGAATGGAACCGGTGTTAAACTGCTAGACCAATCTGGTCTGTGCACTACAAAAATATAAATATTCATATTCAATGAGATTTGTTATGAAATATCACACTATTGCCCTTGGTACCAGTGACACCTACTGGTAGCACTGAGAAATCACAACCCCACTGAGCTTATGGCAAGACCGAGTAAGAAACTATACAAATCAGTCTGGGCTGACTGTCAGCCAGCCAAAAACCAAATTTGGTTAATAGCCAATGGCGGCCGCTGCATAAGGGGCCCGCCCATCCATGCTTCCAGCCCCCTAATCTACAAGCAGGACACTGGATGCATTGATTCTAATGGTTTTTTTTTTTTTTTTTTTTCAAGCATGTGACTACATCCTTAGGCTCTAATAGGCTTCAAAAAAGGGTGGGTTCGGGGCGCAGAGCACAACCACTTGTGTGACAATAGTGAATGAACATTCGCTATTGTCTTCCCCATTCTCCTCCCCACCAATCAGGAAGCCAGTATTGGCCAGGGAGTCTTAGGACTCCCTGCCCCAGCCAATCGTGTCTCAGGACACACTTCCTGTTCCTGCGCGGCCAGGAGGAGAATGTCTCTCTGTGTGCTCGCCGGAGAATTGGTCAGAACGACCCCGGCTCTTCCTTCTGACCCCGGCTCTTCCTTCCCCCTGCCTCCACAAGGTAAGGCATCATTCTCATGGCACATTCACAGTGAATCTGCCCCATCCATCTCCTGCCACTGGTCTCCCGCTGTAATCACACACAGCAGGAGCCCAGGGACGGGTACCGTCGGCTCGATGTCCGCCGGCACCTGCTGATTGTTTAGTACAGAGGGAGACTGGCGATCTGCCAATGTAAACAAAGCAGGTTGCCATTCTGTCAGAAGGGAAGGCATTGATCCTGTGTTCCTGGAACATGGATCAATGCCTTCCCTTAGTAGAAGCAACTCCCACATAGTACACAAGCATTTGCTAGGAACACATTTAACCCTTTGATTGCCTCTGCTGTTAACCTCTTCCCAGCCAGTGTCATTAGTACAGTGACAGTGCATATTTTTTAACACTGATCACTATATTAGTGTCACTGGTCCCCAAAAAGTGTCAAAAGTGTCAGTTAGTGTCCGATTTGTCTGCCGCAATATCGCAGTCCCTCAATAAGTCGCTGATTGCTGCCATTACTAGTCAAATAAATAAATAGATAAAAATGTTCCATAGTTTGTAGACGCTATAACTTTAGCGCAAACCAATCAATATATGCTTATTGGGATTTTTTTCACCAAAAATATGAAGCAAAATACATATTGGCCTTAATTTATGAAGAAATTTGATTTTTTTTTTGTTTTTTTTGTTGGATATGTTTTATAGCAGAAAGTAACCAAGGGTCATTGCTCGCAGGGTCATTATTGCTTGTGGCATTAGAATGACCAGGGCATAGTGACTTCAGACTAGGAGTGGATGGGTTGTCTCAGCAAATTGGCAGGGGTTTCTTTAGTCCCTTGGCCTGCTGGGAGAGCCTATTTATTCGGAAGGAGTCAGGTTATCGCTGTTCTGTGCCACCTGGACGGCTGTCTGGGTGGACGTGTGTCACAAGGCTCCGGGTTGCTAGGCCAGAAGCCTGAGGCCCATCCTGGAAGCACCTGGCTGCTAGGCTGTCTGAGGCCTATCCAGCTTTGAGAGAAGAAGCGCAGGGTTGGGGCTTTCGGCTGGAAGCCCAACCAAGTTGCAGAGGTTCCACTGGATGGGGAACCGCATCGTTGCCAGCGGTGGCAGAGAAGCAGTTGCCACATGGGATGACCACTCCTGTTACCAGAGGCAAGTGAGGATCAAGGTCAGTGATAAAGGAGACACAGTTGCCATTAAGGGTCAACCACTCCGGTTATCAGAGGCCAGTTATAGAAGTCTGAAGAAGTACCAGAGCAGCCTTATTCACTAGCCGGGAACGGTGAACAAGTGGGAAAGCTTCAGCAGAATGCCAAGCCAGGGACCCAGCAGGTTAACAAGGGGTGACACTTGAGGGGAATACAGCGGGTTAGCTGTGGAAGAACTCAGGGGATCCAGTGATGACTGGGATCTTGAAGTCTAGTGAGAGATCGGGAGATCAGTGAGTGAAGATCTACAGTAAGTTACTGTGAGATGTGAGAGAAGATCTGTAACAGGTTATTGTGAGTTACGTGTATGGATCTCTATTGACTGTTCAAAGTTCAGTTGCCATAGGAGACAGCAGTTCTACAAATAGAGTTGCTGCATCCAGCTTAAAGGCCCTCTACCTGTATAGCTGTCTGCCTATTTTTGTCTCTGAGTCTGCCAATTGCTATTGCATCTGCTTAAGGGTGTCCTGATCCTAAACCCTCTATCCCTTAGTTCTTGTTAAGAGACAATAAATCTCGTTTGTGCGCATCCAAAAAGTGACTGGCACCCATGTTTTCAACTTGCATTACACCCACCATGCCTAGTAACCCATACTGTGAAGAAGTATGTCTGCTCTCCCTAACTCTGGAGGTCACCATTAGGCCTTTGGAGGTCGGGATGCCACTACATATTCAAAACTAAAAAAGGGAACATTTTTTATAAGTATTAAATTGCCTAATTCTAATATTACAGCTGCCTTGAGGATTTCTGGCTGGTAGGGCATGCTGGTACTTTTAGTTCCTCCACGCTTGCAAAATGACCAATCCTAAAACTAAAGGAGGAATACAAGCAAGCGTAAACAGTAACAAAGCCTGCTTCTGGCACAGTGCTCTGGGTGCAGCACACAACTCAGGGCATTCTTCCAAACAGTTGTAAATGGAAAAAAAAAAGCAATTCACAGCAAAAGCTGAGGCATCAGAATCCAGTGCACCCAGCTGAACTTCCTAAACCCAACCAACCATCCTATCCACCTGATTACATCTTCTAATGACATCCCTGCCTGCTGCTTGACACAAAAGGTTTAATGTGCAAAGCTTTAAAGCTGAACTCCAGGAAAAGTAAAAATACACCCTTGCTGTGGGGTTTTCCTTGCCGTGCAGGGGTTAAATGCTTGCTAAAGTCTATGGGACTGGGAAAAGCCATTTTACTTACACAATCCTCTTCTCCCACAGGCTCCCTCCATGGTGCTAGACCAGTCCCACAGCTTCATCGCCCCCCTACGTTCCAGGTCGCACGTCCACTGGCGCTGTCCAGTACAATGCAGGGTCCATAGCCCTGCACTGGGCATGAGGACAGCAAGGCATAGTCCATTGCCTGGGTGCAAGAGAGTGCCAGCTGCTGGGAGGATCAAGTAGCTAAAATTGCTTTTCCTGGCCCCCTAGACCTACATGAACATTTAACCTATACAGTGCAGGGGCAGCCCAACAGTGGATGAAGATTTTTACTTACCGCAGATATGGGTGTAGCAATAACTCTCGGTGGAGCTGCTGGTTTAAGCGGGCTGTTACCGTCACCTTCGTTACCTCTATTTCACCAGAACCGGGTCTAGGGTCCCGTTGAGTTTACCATATAGGCACCGGACACTTGAGTATCTTTTCCAATGCTTTAATAAACGTAAATTGAAGGAAGTGGCAGGAAAGAGGTAGAAGGAAAGTTGCAGGGAAGCTCAAATACCTTTTCTTAATGTTCTTTGTGTAGCATTAAGGATTTAAAACTTGTAGATGAATATACTCTCTCTGTAGAGTTGAATCTTTGCCCGCCTGGATAGGTTTCTCTCACTAACCTAGCAGCCAGTACGTAGCACGAACAAAAGTCTCTGCCACAGACTTGATTGAAACAAAACCCGTACAATCCTCTGCCACAGGATGTATTGGTTCTCGATGAACAACGAACACAGCACCAGGACCTTTAAGCCAACCCAGCAGTGCTATGCGGTAGGATTACTTTAGGATGCGTCCTCCAACTGAGTCACCAGGCCCCTCTCCAGACCAGCACTCTGCATGATCCTTCCATGACGGGTCCTCCCCTGGGATCTTCTCAGTTGTCCAGCTTCTTCACACAGGATAGACAGCCCAGGACCATTCCTCTGTAGTAGGCCCCAGACAAGCCCCTGGGCCCACCCACATGCTGCAGCGCCATGAGCCTCCCAATCGGAGGACCACGAGGTAGTACTCTTAGCGCATACCTGTCGGCCAGGAGGGCCAGCAGGTGGCCGGAAAAAAACCCTGAAACATGGCGTCTGTCCCATAAATACCCTCTCCCAGAATGCAACTCGGAGGACCACCTCCACCGAGTTATCTCCGGGACAGAGGAGCACTCATACGCTTCAACACATTGCCTTTCCAACACCGACCCATGGTGACAACGACACCCACAGGCACAGTGTGAAACTACATGCAACACAGCCGAGCTGGAACAGAGGCAAATCTGACTATGTATGAACAGATAACCCACTAAATTTACCTATCAGCAGTAGATTAAAAATCTACCAGCACTACATAGGCTTTAACACAAGAACAAGGATCTTTATTTTCAGACAGGAGACTGGTGTTTTATTTTTATTTATTTCAGGTATTGTTGTAGCACCCACAATTTACACAGCACTTTACATTTTGTACATTCACCTCAGTCCCTGCCCTAAGGAGCTTACAATCTAAGGTTCCTAACTCAAATTCATACATACACATACTTGGGTCATTTTATACAGGACTTAATCAACCTACCAACATGTCTTTGGGGTGTGAGAGGAAACGGAGTACCTGGAGGAAACCCATGCAGGCACAGGGAGAAGATGCAAACTCCATGCCGTTAGAGTCCTAAACAGGATTCACATCCAGAAACCCAGTGCTGTAAGGCGGAAGTGCTAACCAATAAGTCACTGTTTTTAAGATCTCATTGGACTACAGTAATAAGCTCAATTCATGACATTTTAACAGAAGAATAAGGAGCTTTTTTTTCAGGTCAGGTGCATTTTTAAACACAGAATAAACGCAGTACGAATGCATATGCAAGAAAAAAATGAATGTATTCCAATGCACTACAAATGCACATAAACACATGTAAATGCAACTTAGTATAACAAATAAAATAAGTGAAAAAATGTTCTGAAACGCACTGCAAACACCCTCAAACGCACATTCAGAAACACAGAGAGAACGCAGAGATTGTGGTTTAAACAAGCCCTAAAAGTGATAGTTCACCTTTACAGAAAAAATGAAGAGGTGAACTCACACTGTACTCCGCCCCCACCCCCTCCTTGGTCCCCGCTGTACTTACCTCCAGGAATGATGAGAAGTCAGTGCCCATGCAGCCTGTCCAGCAGTCTGAGGATTTGAAATCCCTTCTTGTCTTCCTCTTCTCTGTGCAGCAGTCCTGGGATGGACCAGAGCAATTCTGATTGGTCAGTGCCTGTTCAGTGAATCATTCTGGTCCATCCTGGATGCACTGGAGAAGAGCGGGGACCTCAAATCCCTGGATCGCTGGATCAGCTGTATAGGTACTGATAGCTCCACATCCTCTGAGATAGGTACAGTGGAAAATGAAGAGGGAGGGGGGCTTGTACAGTGTTGGTTCACCTCTGCATTTTTTTCTGTAAAGGTGAACCAACACTTTAAAACAAAAATAGGGATCTTAACCACTTGACATCCGCGCTTTAGCCGAATGACGGCCACAGCGCGGACTTGAATTTCGGGAGCCCGTCATATGACGGCCTCCCCTGTGCACGCTCCCTGCACGCGCCGTGTTCACCGAGTCACTGAGACTCGGTTGATCACCGATCCGAGTAAGGGGCCGGTCCCAGCCCCTTACCATGTGATCAGCTGTCAGCCAATGACAGCTGATCACATGATGTAAACAAAAGCTCGTAATCGTTTTTTCTCTCCTCACGCTGACATAAATACGTGTTATACGTGTTATATTCTCACCTGCATGGTAATGTCATAATGTGCTAGTATGCGTCACATATGTGACATATGTGAAACTTACCTGAAAATAAAACATTATATTAGATATTAAAGAAACAACGGCTTCCAGTAATGACATCGCATGGCTGGAGGCTGCTTCCATCTTCACCCGTCTTGTTTACGGGCTCTGTGACTGGCCGAAGCCGCGATTATGTATCTCCCGCACATACGCGGGTGGCCGTTCCTTTTGAGCGCATGCGCCAGTAATGTCATTGGGCACACATACAGTAAAAAAAAACCTAAACAGTGCCCGTTTAGGAGATATTTACACTACCTATAGGTAAGCCTTATTATAGGTCAAATTTAGCGATGGAAGTTTACTTCCTCTTTAATATCACTTTAAGATAAACAAAACCTTCTGCCTTTAGATCCACTTTAATACAAGAATAAGGTTTTGTTTTGTTTTTTGACTCAGCTAAAAAAAAAATAACTGTCATATTTTTTTTTTTTTTTCTAAGAATCCTTATCCTGGTGTGTTAGCTTTGTGAAGTGAGCCTCATGCACTCAGCAGCGAAGGAGTTAACGCGATCCCGGCAAATGAATCAGGTCACACAGCGGGCTACTCAGAGAAGCAGACAGGTTACTGTTTCTTTAAGCCCCAGCTGTTCCTTTTGCAGGTGCTATTTTTAGCAGCACTTCATGGTAGAATCCAGATTACCCCTCCTTGCTGCAATGGTCTTGGTAGTTCCCAGGCTGAGAAGGTCAGAAAACTGAGCATGTCTAGATGTGCTCAGCTCAGGATATGCACTTGCTGATAAAATCCATCCAATGCGAAAGTCCTTGAGCAGGCAGTCAATGTGCATTGCTGAAGTGAACAGGCTGGGACTGTGCACAGCCTTCCCTCCTGCCTACCAGTGAGTTCCCCCCTTTATATTTGTGTTCCTTTGTGTGATCATGCAGCAGCTAGGAGACTAGGTTCTGTTCATGGGACAGGAGCCAGCTACGGCAACTGCAACGTCAGGGCAATGTTATGGGAGAGGAGCTGTCCAGAGCCGTGCTGGTGCTGAAGCCTAGAATGGGAGGCTCCGCTCTTATCATTCAACGTCTATGAAGGCTTGAACAGACTTGTGGGTTCTTTGCAGGTGATTTACTAAGGTGATCTTCTATTACCATCACAAGTTCTTTTTTATTGCCTGTGTGTTGATGTCTTGTGCATGCCTTGCAAAACAAGCGTCTGATGGCTGTCACTTAGTTTGCAGAGTCTTACTTGGAGTGAAGCAAACCTAGGCAGGAGAGTAGCTTCATAGACACCACAATAAGGGCAGATGAGGCAGCATATTGTACAGGGCTCTGGGAAAAGGGATCAGTTGCCTCCTTTGATATTCTAATGGATAAGAGTCACTTTTGCTCTGTGCAGGTAATTCTTATTCAGATCAGGCTACTGAAATATGTATATGTGTTGAGATGGTTACACTGTTCCCCATTGTTCGTGTGCCCGTGATGTGGCAGAGCCTTGGCTACAGTCTTCCTGAGATGCTGGTACATAGAAAAAAAAAAAAAGAAGCTGGCAGAAAAATGCACATTGTACCATGGCTTGGACAGCAATAAACACAGGATGTTCTGGGCTTGGCGGGAAAAGACCAGCACATGCTCCAGTAATTTTATTCTTTTCTTTCTTTTTTTTTGTAAAAAAAAATAACAAAAATACCCACACGTTTGCTAATATGTGCCATGCCTTGGAAGTTGCCAAGTCTTCTTTACTTTTTCAAAAACAAAAGAGACAATTAAGCTTATTTTTTTAATCAGCTATGGAGTTCATTACCCCCTAGCAATCAATCAACTAGACCAACTATAGACTATATTGAATTTAATTATTACTTACAACAATTATTTAATTAGTATTATTTAGTAATTCATTTTTACTTCTGAACTGTAATGACTACGACTGCAGTGGTAGACTTGTTTTCTTAGTTATAATAGTTTGAATGTAATAATGACTTATTTTTACTTCCAGGCTGTCATGCTACTACTGCGCCTGTAGGCTTGTTTTCTAAGTTATAATATTTTAAATGTAATTATTACTTAATTATTGAATTAACATTATTTAGTAATTCACTTTTACTTCTGGACTGTTGCGCTACTACTGCATCTGATTGTAGACTTGTTTTTTTAGTTATAATATTTGTTATTTAATTATTATTTAAGTATTAGTATTTTTTTTTTAGTAATTCCTTTTTTTCTTATGGTCTGTATTGCTTCTACTGCACCTGTAGACTTGTTTTCTAAGTTATAATATTTTGAATTCAATTATTACTTAATTATTTATTTAGCAATATTTAGTCATTAATTTTTACTTCTGGACTGTTGTGCTGCTACCAAATCCGATTACAGACTTGTTGTTATAATATTTTTAATTTAATTATTACTTAAGTATTAGTATTATTTAGTTATTAATGTTTACTTCTGGACTGTAACGCTATTATTGCATCTGATTGTAGACTTGCCTTCTCAGTTAGAATGTTACATGTTGCTGTTTAATGTAGCAAAATAAGGTTTAAAGTTTGACAGTAATTCTGTTTTAATGATATTTTAAAAGTTTAGCCTAGAAAAAAAATGTAACCTTTTTTTTTTTTTTTCATCGCTTAATATTGGTTTACTAGTTCCTAATAAGGTAGTTAGTATAACATTTTTTATTATATGTGGATATCAGGGTTGGTGAGTATACTGTAGGTGTCAGGGGAGACCTTAGCTATGTCAGCATGCAGTTCTCTTTAGAACAGCTCAATTATACTAAGCCTGAAAGATGTAATGGTAGAGAGATTTCTGGACTACGTTGGTTATAAATTGTTGTTCTGATCTGCATATAGATCTATAGGTTTGCCTGTGTGTGTTTATGTAAGAGTATGCATTTTATTGCAATTTTTCATATTTTCTGTTCATTTTCGCAGTGAAGATGAAAGTAATAGCTAGTGCCTGATTGGTTTCTATTAGCAATATTTTACTTTGTGTCATCCTCATTGTGATTGTATAACAAAGTGGTCAACTCAAAAGTCTCTTGGAGACCCATGTTGGGTTGTGGCCATATTCAGAGTATAGCTACTACTGAGAATGTGAAAAAGTTCTGTCTCCTTGTTATTATTAACTGTGTATTATCTTAAAAATAAGAAACTTTTAGAAAGGGTTTCCAAAAAACAGCATATGGTACATAAGTGAAATCTCAGAAGACTTACTTGACTTGAGTTATTTTTGAAGATGTAACTAAGTTAATGTATAATATTAAAAAAGTAGCAAAGGAAAGTTATTGAAAATGTATGATGTGTCATCAGGGCCTTTCAACCTCCTGACCTAAAGTGGTTCCGAAGCCTAAACATTCTTTTACCTTAAAGTGGATGTAAATCCTCACATATACCCAGTGAAGTGAACAACCCCCAGGAGGCAAACAGGGAAGAAACAAATCTCCCTACATAAGTTTTACATGTAGGTCTGCTGTCTTCAGCTTTCTACATTCTTTAGAAAGTGCAGAAATTGTTCTTCCTGTTTCAACAGTGGGTGGAGAACAAAGAAACTGGCAGAGCTGTTGTCTGAATAGACAAGCTCTCTGCTTATCTATCTCTAAGTTACCTCCCCGACACAAACTTCCAACTGCTTTTATCTCCTGTGTTGAAGAGCTTATCAGAAATTATCATGCTGATAACAGAGGAACAGAGCAGCAGAAAGACACGGGACTTAGGGCTTTGGAGAGAGAAGTAAACACTACAGATATGTAGTGCTGGTAGATTTTTTAATCTACCGCTGATAGGTTAATCTTGTGGGTTACTTGTTAGAGGAAGTTAGATTTGCCTCTGTTCCAGCTTGGCTGAGTTGCATGTAGTTCCACACTGTGCCGGTGCGTGTCATTGTCACCATCGGCTGGTGTTGGAAAAGCAACGTGTTGAAGCGTATGAGTGCTCCTCTGTCCTGGAGACAACTCGGTGGAGGTGGTCCAACGAGTTGCATTCTGGGAGAGGGTATTTATGGGACAGACGCCATGTTTAGGGGTTCTTTTTTCAGCCACCTGCTGGCCCTCCTGGCCGACAGGTATGCGTTAAGAGTACCACCTCGTGGTCCTCCGTTCCGGGGGCCCACATCGCTGCGGCGTGTGGGTGGACCCAGAGGCCTGTCTGGGGCCTACCACAGCAGCAGAGGAACGGTCCTGAGCTGTCTATCCTGAGTGAAGAAGCTGGACAACCGAGGAGATCCCAGGGGAGGACCCGTCATGGAAGGATCATGCAGAGTGCTGGTCTGGAGAGGGGCCTGGTGACTCGGTTGGAGGATGTATCCCGAAGTAATCTTACTGCATAGTACTGCCGGGTTGGCTTAAAGGTTCAAGTACTGTGTCTGACATTCATTGCAAACCAATACATCCTGTGGCAGAGGATCGTACGGGTTTTATTCCGAACAAGTCTGTGGCAGAGACTTTTGTTCGCACTGCGTACTGGTTGCTAGGCAAGTGAGAGAGGCCTATCCAGGCGGGCAAAGATTGGGTCCCACAAGGGGAGCGCATTCAACCATTCAACCGCAAGTGTTCAATTCCAGAGAATGTTCTAAAGAATACTAAGGAAAGGTATTTGAGCTTCCCTGCAACTTTCCTTCTGCCTCTTTTCTGCTAAATCCTTTATTATTTGTTCATTAAAGCATTGAAAAATCTACTCAAGCGTTAGTGTCTACATCGTCCAGAGGTAAACTCAACGGGATCCTAGACCCGGTGCCGGTGAAACAGAGGTATCAAGAGTGAAGGTAACAGCCCGCTTTAAACCAGCAGCTCCACCGAGAGTTATTGCTACATGTGGGGGTATCATCCAGGATTTGTTAGCCATCAGTTCTTGCAACCTGGAGAAGTGTTTCATCGGGAGTTTACGGTGAGAGCTGGACTTTGTCATTTTCTCAGGAGAAGAAGAGGATAAAAGTTGCAGGACTTTATTTCTGAGTGCGTAAGCGGCGGGCGCCAGTAAAAGCCCGGGAGCTACGTGATCAGAAGAACAAGTGGGAGGAGCCTACCCTACTTGATACCACGTGGGACGCATGTATGTGTTTGGCGCCAGAGAAGAAGAGAGGCCTCGTGATCGTGCTGAGAAGATCAGAGTGTGGCCATGTCTTTTCCAGCGATGCAGCCAATTATGGGACCGAGAATGTTCCCTACAAGCACCGTGTCGAGTACTGTGCTGACCAGAACCCTGCTTACAGATACCGGTATTCGTCTGAAGCCGCAGGGGAGGTTTGTTCTCTATACCGTCGGAGATATCGAAGGGCTGGGCATGATTTGCCACAAATGTGAAGGACTGGCCGTACATCTCCGTCCATTTGGTCGCTGCCCGCAATGTGGAGAATGTTTGTGGTGGAGCAACCTACCATGTCGCCCCGTGCTTATCGTATGGACTGGGCTACAGGTGTCGCCACAGTAGAAGCTGCTACTCCTGCTGAGAGAGAACAGCAGGCTGTGACTTTGCCTGTTGTTGCCGAGAATGTTCCGGAGAGAGACACTGCTGTTACCGATTCATCAGCAGACATTGCTTTGATATCCGCGTCCACTACTCCTATCCCTGTTGTACCTGTCCAGAGGAAGGTGGGATATGTGAAGGCTTCCCGCGGCCGTGGCCGAGGCCTACCCCAGAGACTACCCGAACCGGATCCAACAAAGTCCAAGACAGGAACGGGTGAACAATTAATGGGGAATGTATCCGGGACTGTAAACAAATATCTGCCAGCAGAAGAGCTGGGAGATTCAGAGATAGAATCCATGTCGGATCTCTCCGGTGATGATGACCTATTTGAGACTATGTCACAAGAACTGTTATGTGCCCAAAGCGAGGATGTCGCCTCTGCTATGACTTTCCCTGAATGGACAGCCCTGAGTTCTGGGAAAACACTGACATTGCCAGATCCCCGGTTTTATTGGTAATTATGGACAAAAGAACTTTGGGATAGTTAGTTAGTTAGTGTCAGTGTATAGAGATCTTCGTGGTCAAGATCTGAATACTCATCTCAGTGTTTCAAATCCAAGGACTTCTTTTTGCTAGCCGGATTTCTTTCATTTAAGAAAAAAATGTATATATAGAGATGGACTCCTAAAGATTATTCTGATGTAGATAATGGGAAGAGAGTTTCATTTTTTTCAGATGAGACTTGCTCCTGAAACTGTATAGGTTGCATGTGTGTTTAATATGTTTTCCTTTTCAGGAACCATTTAATCTCCTATCAAGCTGTTAGGATTTTCAGCTAGATAGATAGTGGGGTTATGTACAGTCATAGGATGTATGTTTGTTTGCGGATGTGAACATATTGTTTTACAAATGTTAATCTTATAATGTCTTTCTACTGTCTTTCCTTCTTCTTTGCCTAAATCCAAGTTTTAAGCTCAAATACCTGCTCTCAGGCTTGGGAGTTATTATTTTTGTGACAGATGTTGAGGACAACGTCTATTGTAGTGGGGGGAGTATGTAGCGCTGGTAGATTTTTTAATCTACCGCTGATAGGTTCTTGTGGGTTACTTGTTAGAGTTGGCTGACTCAGTTGGAGGACGTATCCCGAAGTAATCATACTGCATAGTACTGCCGGGTTGGCTTAAAGGTTCAAGTACTGTGTCTGACATTCATTGCAAACCAATACATCCTGTGGCAGAGGATCGTACGGGTTTTATTCCAAGCAAGTCTGTGGCAGAGACTTTTGTTCGTGCTGCGTACTGGCTGCTAGGCAAGTGAGAGAGGCCTATCCAGGCGGGCAAAGATTGGGTCCCACAAGGGGGAGCGCATTCAACCATTCAACCGCAAGTGTTCAATTCCATTGAATGTTCTAAAGAATACTAAGGAAAGGTATTTGAGCTTCCCTGCAACTTTCCTTCTGCCTCTTTCCTGCTACTTCCTTTATTATTAGTTCATTAAAGCATTGAAAAATCTACTCAAGCGTTAGTGTCTACATCGTCCAGAGGTAAACTCAACAGGACCCTAGACCCAGTGCCGGTGAAACAGAGGTGTCAAGAGTGAAGGTAACAGCCCTCTTTAAACCAGCAGCTCCACCGAGAGTTAGTGCTACAGATATATGTGCCCAGGTCAGATTTCATGAATGGGGTTTACAACCACTTTAATGCATTCCTTGCATTAAAGTGGTTCTAAAGTCTCAAGGTATTTTACTTTGATGCATTCTATGCATTAAGGTAAAAAAATCTTCTGTGTCACAGACTCAACCACCTTATACTTACCTGAACCCAATGCTGCAGCTCTCCTTGCTTTGTCTCTTCTCCCTGGGCAGATCGATAGTAGCGGGAGTCATTGGCTCCTGCTCCTATCAAATCAACTCCAGTGGCATGGGAGCAGGGACCAGGGCCGAGCCCCGCTGTCTGTGTCAATGGATGCAGCAGCGAGCGAGGCTCGGGAGTGCCCCCATGGGAATCAGCTTTCTATTGGGGCACCAGCAAGGGAGGAGGAGCCAGGAGTTCCAGTGGGGGACCCAAAGAAGAGGAGGATCGGGGCCGCTCTGTGCAGTTGTATTGCACAGTGCAAGTAAGTATAGACATGTTTGTTATTTTTTTAAAAATGCTTTACAATAACCCTAACGTAAAAAATGTTTAGGCGTCGGTTTTGACCCCTCACCACCCCTTATACTTACCTGAGCTCTCATTCGATCCAGCGTTGTGCACATCTGCAGGTCTTTTCTCCTCTCACTTCTGTGTCTCGTTGACTTTGCTGGGGCATTCGGAGCCATTGGCTCCTGGTTCTGTCAATCAAAGCCAGAGCCAAGAGCAGGGGGCAGGGCTGAGTCCCGCTGTCTGTGTCAATGGACGCAGCAGCCGGGCTTGGGAGCGAGCACCCACAAGTGCCCCCATGGGAAGCACTGGACAGAGAGGAGAAGCCAGGAGCACCGGCAGGGGATCTGAGAAGAGGAGGTTCAGGGCCACTCTGTGCAATTCCATTGCAGAGAGCAGGTAAGTATAGAGATGTTCTTGTTATTTAAAAGAAAATCCTTTAAAATCACCTTAATAGGTTAAAAAAATGAACTTCCGTATAATCTGATGATGCTGAATACTGATAAATAGAGTTTGGGCTTACCAAGCTCTTTCAGTATGAGCATTGTTTTCTTTGGACCTTGTGTTTAGGTGATTTGCTGCTGTAAAGGGGATTACAGAGGCATTAAACTTTGATCCTTGCTAGACAATCCTTAAGGCAATAACATAGCTGTCACTCCTACCAAAATGACTTTCTTACTAGCAGGACCCTCTTCTTGTTCTTGTGGACATTCACTAGCTGGATTAAATGTATCCTTACAGATGCAACATAACCTTAATATATTATTTTAATGTCAGGTTGCTAATACAGGTTTTACTTGCAGGTGGCAAATTCTGTTCTGTACACTTACATTGGTCATATCTGTCTGCTTAGATTGATTGAAAACATATGTTACCCTTAACTCAGCAATTTTCTCACAGTAAAGCTGACTTCAATATCATTTATGAAGGTCTCCACTAGAGGAACACTGGGCCAACATCACTTAGGGGATACTCTAGATTTAATGAGGCAGATATAGTGAGTAAAGTCTATTTATATGGCTACTGAATGGTATGAGTCGCAACCTTTGGATTGCAGCTGACCAGCTGTTTTAGAGCAACAAGGTAAAAGCACTTGTCACCACACTTTACCTGGTTGGTTTTTCAATCTGTCATTTCCTAAGGTTAGAGAAATGTGAAACAGCCATTTAATGAGAGTCCTAGGAAGACGTCCAACAGTGACACAATTTTACATTTCTTCAGAAAAGTAGAAAATCCTCTTGACTTTCAAGCACTATTGAGTAATGCATCATGGCACCATATGCTCATTAGGGTGACCACATTTCCAAACTGCCATTCAGGGACACCCCCCCCCCCCCCCCAAAAAAAAGATGATTTTTGACAAAATTTTTTGCCGATTTTTGGGGCAGGGGCATACGAAATCAGCGGGCCCGTGTGCAAGATCAAAAGTGGGCCCTAGGCATCAAGAACAACAACAATATGGTGCGCAAAGCGTGTCGTAATGAATTGTGGACATGTCTTAAATTGCACTAAATATTGGCTTAAAGGGGGTGTTCTTAAAGAGAGTCTGAGATGACTTGTATAGTGCAGAATGTGGTAATGTTAAATAGGGAATGCAGAGTGTATGGCGGTGGGTAATATGTACAGGAGAGGAGTGCGGAAAGTATGGCGGTGGGTAATATGTACAGGAGAGGGGTGCGGAATGTATGGCGGTGGGTAATATGTACAGGAGAGGAGTGCGGAATGTATGGCGGTGGGTAATATGTACAGGAGAGGAGTGCGGAATGTATGGCGGTGGGTAATATGTACAGGAGAGGAGTGCGGAATGTATGGCGGTGGGTAATATGTACAGGAGAGGAGTGCGGAATGTATGGCGGTGGGTAATATGTACAGGAGAGGAGTGCGGAATGTATGGCGGTGGGTAATATGTACATGAGAGGAGTGCAGAATGTATAATGGTGGGTAATATGTACAGGTGAGGAGTGTGGAGTCTATGGTGGGGGGTAGTTAGTGGAGAGAGGAGGAAGAGGAGTGCAATATCACCTCCTGATAGTCTGTCAGCCACTGCTATACCACTTTGGTGGTGGGGCACTCCGAAGGATGTAAGGGGGCACTCTGGAGGCACTAAGGGGGCACCCCGGAGGTTGTAAGGGGGGATGTAATGGGGCACCCTGGAGGTTGTAAGGGGGGATGTAATGTGGCACCCTGGAGGTTGTAAGGGGGATGTAATGGGGTACCCTGGAGGTTGTAAGGGGGATGTAATGTGGCACCCTGGAGGTTGTAAGGGGGATGTAATGTGGCACCCTGGAGGTTGTAAGGGGGATGTAATGGGGCACTCTGGAGGTTGTAAGGGGGGATGTAATGGGGCACTCTGGAGGTTGTAAGGGGGGATGTAATGGGGCACTCTGGCGGTACTAACTTAGTCAGAGCCCCCTTACGTCCTCCGGGGTGCCCCCTTAGTGCCCCCTTACATCCTCCTCCAGAATTGCCCTGAATCTCTAGCAAAGTTCGCAGGATTCCAGACGGTACAATTGTCCCCTCAATAGCAGCTAGTTTGTCTTTGAAGATGGGGAAGGGGGCAAGTTGTCAAAGAAGAATACTTTTGTATTTTGGGGGATAAGAGCATGCTGTATGTGCTAGGGGGCACACTTTGGGAGGGGAGAGAAATTGTGCTGGAAGGGGGTTAAATAAAAAATCTGACCCCCCCAGCACAATATATCTCCCCTCCTAAAGTGCCCCCTAGCACATACAGCATGCTCTTATCCCCCAAAATCACTGCAAGTATTCTTTTTTGACAACTTGCCCCCTGTCTCTGTGTCTCCTTCTCCTGCAAGTGCCAAGCATTAATATTCTGTACAAACCTCAGATCAGCATGTCCCGTCCTGTTGAGTCCTGTGTCCATTCTCCTCCCCCTCCTTCTCCTGTCTGTGACATCCGAGCCGAGGAAAAGGGGGAGGGGACTTCAGTCCGTGTGTTAGTGTGAGGTGGGAAGGAGGGGGGAGGAAGGGAGAGATGCCGTACTCACTGTAATCGCAGGCAGTGTGTGGGAACAGAAACACCCCACACAAGCTGCAAGCCAGTCACTGGAACCAAGTGCAGAGGGGAAAGAACCAGCAGCACTAGCGCGGAGGAGGAAGTGAAATCCTCCTCCGCTTTCAACACTGAGCAGTGACGTCACTGGTTGCCTGATGCCAGGCGGCTATAGCAACCAGTGATAAGGAGGAGGTGGAAGCGGAGCCAGAGCCAGCGCTTTAGCGGCTCGGTCCGCCCCTGTTCCCAGATTGTCAGTTTCATTCCGGGACACTGTATTGTCCCAGAATGAAGGTGCCCGGGACCAGGGACAAAGATGTGAATTACGGGATAATCCCGGGCAGTCCGGGACACGTGGGCACCCTAATGCTCATACACCCCCCGCCCCCCCAAAAAAGGGACATGTGCTTAAGGCCTATTGCATTAGGGTGTGTACCCCAAAGCTCAAACCCATGTGGTTGTGTGTGTGTATATATATATATATATATATATATATATATATATAGGCATAAACACAAAATTTGACAGGGGTATACTATATATATATATATATATATATATATATATATATATATATATATATATATATATAGCATACCCCCAAATTTTGTGTTTATGCCTTTAAATATTTGTATTGCTTTAAAAATCCTTAATAAACACATATTCAACTATATATTTACACACACACACTGAGGTGAAGCAGAGGGGGGAGTGAGAGGGAGAGGGGGTGAGAAAGAGAGGGTGTGAGAGAGAGAGAAGGGGGTGAGAGAGAGAGGGGGGCGACAGTGAGAGAGGGAGGGGAGGCAAGAGAGAGAGAGGTAGAGGGGGAGAGAGAGAGGGGGTGAGGGTGGGAGGTGCTTATGCCTTTAAATATTTGTATTGCTTTGCAAACTCTTAATAAAAACATATTCAACTACAGTGGAACCTCGGATTGCGAATAATGCGGTTAACGAGCGTTTCGCAATACAAGCACTGTATTTTTAAAAATCGTAACTCGGTTTGTGAGTGTTGTCTCGCAAAACGAGCACTATTCAGCAGAAAGCGGTGTGCAGTACCGCTTTTGGCCTGAGGTGGGGGGGGGGGCGCCCGAGCCGAGCAGAGCCAAAAGTCGCCCATCGCAGCCGTTCGGAAATGCACAGAAAGCCCCGAGGACACTTCGGCTGACCTTGGAAAAACTCAGGTAGGAAGTCTTTCCGAGGTTTACCGAGGTCAATCGAAGTGTCCTGGGGTTTTTCGCCGGTTTCCAAGGCTCTTCGGCGCCCCCCCCGCCTCTGGCTGCATGTGGTATTGCATCTCATTGAAGTCAATGCGGAACTAATTATTTTCGTTTCCATTGACTTCAATGGGAAAACTCGCTTTGATATGCAAGTAAGTTGGATTACGAGCATACTTCTGGAACGGATTATGCCCGTAATCTGAGGTTCCACTGTATATATTTATACACACACATACTCAGTGCACTGAGGTAAAGAATAGTGGCCGCAGGCTGAGGTAAAGCTATGGCTGCAGGCTGGTCCCCCCTAGGCTCAGGCAGCCAGAGCTGCTGTGTGCTCTATATTTAAATGTGCCGTCTCCATAGCAAGCCCTTTCACAGCAATGTGTGCCAAGTTGGTGGGTGGAGGGGTGGGGGCAGACACAGCAAGGATGGGGTGGGAGGCGGAGCAGATTCAGCCTCCTCTGTCCTGTTCATATAGCACACTGTGCCAGGCACTGTGGGTCTTGTGACTCAGTATCTCACAGGATCGGCACAGTACAGTGTAACCCCCCCCCCCAACTCATAGGCAGAAAAGCCCTGGCTGGCAAAGATAGGGAGAGTGCTGCTGATGAAATAGGATGGATTACGTGGAGTGTGTAGTACCGCACACTTCCTCACACTGGAGTATATGCCACAGCACATAGGGTGATTAGGGTGTGCCCAGGCACATCTGGCACATCCCCCCGCGCACGTCTATGACACTAATGCCTCGTACACACGGTCGGACTTTCTGACGGGAAATGTTCGATGTGAGCCTGTTGTCGGAAAGTCTGACCGTGTGTATGCTCCATAGAACATTTGCTGTCGGAATTTCCAGCCACAAATGTTTGAGAGCAGGTTCTCAAATTTTCCGCCAACTTCACTTTGTTGTTGCGGATCAAGCAGAAGGAGCCGCACTGGCTATTGAACTACCTTTTTCTCGGCTCGTGTGTATGCAAGTCAAGTTTGAGCCAACATCCTTCGGAAAAAAATCCACGGTTTTGTTGGAGGAAAGTCCGATTGTGTGTATGCGGCATTAGTGTTAAAAACACTGCTTTTAGGGTTGTCTGGTGTTTTTTTCTGCCGCTAAACACCCCTCCGTGTTATCCTATGTGTCCATGGACACAAAGGTGTTTGGAGTACCAAAACAACAGACACATGTAAAACCTAGTCCTGCACTTGAAAGTGGGCATGGCAGTTGTCTAATTTCCTATCTTGGCTTAAATGGACATGCTGTGCCTTGCTGCCCTCTTATGACTGGGGAAGTCACAATACACTGAAACCATAAACCAAAACAGAGCTCTAAGGAAGAGGGGAACCCCCCCGAAATGTGTTAGCCTGTTTGACTCATGATATCCTGTTATGTTTTAAGATGTAACATGGACTCGATGCTGTGGTTGTAGCATGACAAGCTTCTATACACCTGTTGGTTTGAGGAATATCATACTTGCGGATTTTATTAATAAATAAATATATGTTTTGAGGACAATGCGCTTGGGTGGTGCTTTCTCTGTTTTTTTTTTTTTTTCATCAGTAGGTGTTTCGAGGCAGGGACGTTTAGAGACAGACCCCCCCCTCCACTGCCAGCATATCCGGGAGTAGCAGCACTGCTGTTTTGCAGGTAGATAAAAAAAGACAGCTGCTGTCAGAAGAGAGCCCTGTGTTTGTTTACAAGCACAGGGCTCTCTTCAGTAAATCAAACATGCTTGGGACAAACATAGATCTATACTCAGACGATAAAGTTAATGAAAAGAAAACAAACAAACAAAAAAAGGCAGATTAAATGGACTGCTTTGTTTTTTTCTGACGTCACTTTTCTATGTTTCTATGTGCAAGTGACCAGTCAGTGGCCGGCACCCGCTGATTGGCTCGTGCTGCAGCGAATCGCAGCACAGGATAGATGGGGGGGGCGCACGTTCAAGTGCACCCCCTATCCCGGTGCACGGATCGCATACTAGGTACGTTATCCAGCGGAGAGCGGCCACCCTGCCGCAGTATATATATATATATATATATATATATATATATATATATATATATCACCTTACAGTGTGACATTTAGTTTGCTAAAGCACTGTGTACAATACACAATTGGCATTTTATTATTTTTACATTTGTTTTCATCTCAGTGCTGCTGATCTCCTTCAGCCTCTTTCAGTCACGTCTTGTCATCACGCACTTACTCCATTGTTGGCTGCATATCATTGCCCTGGATCAGTTCCCTGATAGTGACAATGGTGGGATATGGGTTAATTACTGCTTTAGAGCTTTTGCTATTGAGCTCCATCACAGTTACAGTCCTGCAGCTAGTGTTTTGGTGTGATAAAAATTGCAAATTCCTCTTTATTAATATTTGTATTTACAGTATTTTGGTGCATGACAGTAAACATGGCGTTTCCTTGTACCTGTGTGCTAATACTGAGGATCCATACATCTAAGTATCACTTGTTAATGTCTTGTCAAAATTTCCCTCTGGTTAAATTCTGCTAAGAAATCAATGTTTATGAGTTGCTTGACCTTTACAGTTTAATTGACGCCTTTCCTCCTATGTAATGTATCACGAGTTGCACATATTAGATCACCCTAAATGATATTTATTAGTTTTGCTTCTGTCTGTGTTACTAAAGCAGGAAGATACGTCTGATAATCACAATGACCATATCTGTCAGTATAGGAGATTTCAGGGCTGCTTTGATAATGATTTTCCACGGGTTTACACATTCATTTCTAGATAATAAGCAATGGAGATTCTCTTGTAGTCAGACTGTCAGTAAATATTATCTCATTTCAGATTTTGATAATCAGTGAAGTTTGTTAATGTTGCAATATGAACCTAAAATGTTTATTGGCAGATGTTTTAATTGTGGTTGTCAGCCATTATATTAAAAAAAAAAAAAAATTAGAGCACAGACCTATGCATAACATTATTATTATACAGGATTTATATTGTGCCAACAGTTTAGGTAGCACTTTACAATATAAGGGGAAACTGTACAATTACAATACAGTTCAATACAGAAGGAATAGGAGGGCCCTGCTCATGGAGCTCACAATCTAAAGGGAGTGGGGGGGGGGGCTGGGTGGTACAAAAAGTAATAGCTGCAGGGGATGATCTTATGAAGGTGACTCAAGTACGACTTTTTAGGTGATGGTGGATTCTCTGAATAAATGAGTTTTCAAGGATCGCCTAAAGGCAGGCAGGGTAAGAGCTGACCAGACATATTGCGGGATAGAGTTCCAGAGGATAGGAGAGGTTCCTGGAAAAGTCATGGAGGCAAGTGTGGGAGGAAGTGCTAGAGCTAGAGCGCAAGATGTCTTGGGAAGAGCGGGGAGGACAATTTGGGCGATATCTGCAGATGAGGTTGGTAATATAGCTGGGGGTGGTGTTGTGGATGGCTTTATTATTTTTACATATACTGTACATTTTATTGGACCTTTACACATTTGTTTCTTATTTTTCTGTAGTTAAAAACAAACTGTGCAGCTTTGACCAAGGATGAATAATAGCCTTGCTATAGGTGTAGACCATTTACACCAGTGGTTCTCAACCTCAGTCCTCAAGTACCCCCAACAGGCCATGTTTTGGGAATTTCTCTTAGGTAAAATAGCTGTCCAAAATACCAAGCCATTGACTCTGAATTAAAGCACCTGTGCACAAGATAAAGAAAAACCTACAAACATGGCCTGTTGAGGGTACTTGAGAACAGAGGTTGAGAAATACATACATACATATATACATATATGTATGTGTGTGTGTGTTTCGTCCATGACAGATTTTCAGTCAATGTGTCAGTTTTTTTTTGAAAAAGCGAAAGCAGTTAGTCCAAGGAGGTGCATGACATCTTCTTGACATATCTCTATTATTTATCTCTGACAGGTTTATAGTAGTCCCAGAAGACGTTATTGCTGTATTTTCGGGGGCCAGACGTTGATCCTTCTGATCTCTGCATCTTTAACAGTAGAGTTGCTGCAGCCGCTATGCCTGCCCCTCCCCATCTTCATGCCCAATCACAGAAGCCTAAGTATTATGTGAACACATTCACAAAATGCAAAGGCTTCTGTGAATAGGCAGCAGAGGGTAGGGGAAGGATGGGCATAGCTGCTCTGTGTGCTTCTCTTCTCTCAGAGTGTCTCTTTGGCAGAGCGATAAACCTGTCAAATGATAAATTATAGAGATAAGTCCAGGAGGTGGAATGCAGCTAGCTAGACTTAAAGTGGTTCTAAAGGCTGAAGGTTTTTTTTACTTTCATACAATCTACACGAATGCATGAAAGTAAAAAAAACTTCAGTGTACAGTTCTCTTTTCAGCCCCCCTAATACTTGCCTGAGCCTGAACTTGATCCTGCGATGTACATGAGAGCAGAGGCTCTCCGGGGTCTCTACCTCCTCATTGGCTGAGGCAGTGGGAGGGAATGGGGCGAGGCTTATAGACACACAGAGGCATGTAGGCAGGTGGCCTACTGTATGTTTAGTTAGCACCTTGCTGTCTTTCCCTATGTATTCACAGGCTTTCTCTGAGATCCAGCCTCTGTCCTCTGTTATATAAAAGGGAAGAGGTCTGTATTCTAGGGGGTACATATCAAGAGGACACACACAACTAAAGAAACATGCAGAGACTTGCTGGGACCTGTGGCCCGCTCTGGAACACCGATCTGTCAGAACACACCAACAACATGGACTTCTCTGAGCATTTCAAGTATGGACTTTTCCCAAAGAGGCTTTACTTGTGCAAGTAACCTGGGGCAGCCATACTTAGATTTACTTAGGAGAAAGACAGACTTAGCAGACTTTTACTGCTAAGTTTGCAGTAAAAGTTGATCCAACTGCTCAGAGCCTGGACTGGAGTGCCCCTGGAAGACGTCAGTTGTGACGAAACGGCGTAGGGCGGAGCTGCGTGCTGACGTCATCACATACCACGCTGGTCCCGGAAGGCAGCATACTTGAGCCGGCCGGCTTATATTTTTAACAACACTTTTGATCTACAATCTAACTGTAAGTGCATTACTTTTTATATAATAAACTCTGTTAAACGTATTACGCTATGGAAGCCTTTTTTATATATCCTTTTATGGGGGATGAGTGCCTATCTGCTTCATAGAAGATTCCCTGTGGGGAGAACCATAAGGAGCCATTCAGATTCAAAGACCAGAGGCTGGGGTAGAAAGCCACAGGCATGCATGATCTCCTTTAAAAAGAGATCTTAGGAGCTGGTAAGCGGCAGTATTTTCATTGGTGGTGGAACCCTTTTGTCACCACGTTCTTCTGGGTGTTGCAGTTGCACAATTTACATCGTCTGGATGTTTGTTAAACCAGCACTTGGAGGACTGTTCTGCTAGTGAACCTTCTTCCTTTAATCCTTTTGAGTGGACTGATTTAATTTATTTATCCATGTCTTTCATTATGTAATTTTCTACATTTGTCACTGGTGGTCACGTCACAGTGGGTGTATAATGTTTATTTTATTTAGATGTGATTGAATTGTTTTTTTTACATCTAATATTCAATTTATATAGCGCAGCTATTTTTTTGCTTGGACTGGAGTTATTCAAGGGGTGTATGTGAGGAGGGAGGTAACAGAGGTACCCTAACTGGTGAAATGGGCAGAGGCTAAGCCTGTCCCTCTGAAAGCATATATATATATATATATATATATATATATATATATATATATATATATATATATATATATATATATATATATATATACATAGATATATATATACATATATATATATATATATATATATACATATATATCTATGTATATATATATATATATATATATATATATAGATATATATATATATATATATATATATATATAGATATATATATATAGATATATATATATCTATATATATATATATATGTATATATATATATATATATATATAGATATATATATATATATTTATATATATCAGTGCAAGTGTGTAGGACATGAAACAAAATAACTTATGGAGAAACTCCCTATTTTAGGTACTGCACACCTGTGACCGATCCCAGGCAATGGTGAACAAGCCCCTTGGGTGGAGTGTTACTGCAAGGGTTAGTGACCCGGTTCATCGTCTAGTGTAGCTCAAAGAACCCCTGGGGGTATGCAACTCAGAGTAGTTGGCATAGGTGTATCACTGGAGCGCTCTGTGCCCATCACTACTACTAACCCCCCCCAGGCGGCTTTAGAGTGAGAATGCAGCTTGCTCTGGGGGCACTCAGCAGGGGGAGGAGACAGGAGTGCTGGCAGAGGACCCAAGAAGAGGAGGATCTTGGCTGTACTGTGCAATAACAATGCACAGAGCAGATAAGTATGACATGTGCGTTATTTAAAAAAACTAAAATCTGAACCTTTTAGCGTGCCTTAATTTTTTAAAACAATAGGTGTTCAGTACCTTACAGTTCACTTCTTACTAAAGATGCTACTGCTTCAGTAGAAAAGCCAGCAGCTACAGAGTAAGACCATTGCTCTCTGAGAGTAAACAGTGGTCTTTCTGAAGAGGTCTGACATGCTTCCTCCTGAGTCAGACCTATAAATCTGCAATCAGCAAAGCTCATGCTTCCAGATTGGAGAGCTCTTGACCCAACAGGAGGTGTAAACACAACAACAGACAAGGCGTTGGAAGCGTATTTTCTAGGGTCACTAAAATTGTCACTGAGCACACTTGCTCCTGTTCGGCTGCACTCCACAAAACAGAGACCTTCTACAAAAAAGGAAAAGGAACCAGAGTTGAGAATCCACATACATACAATTTAAAGAGAGCACCAAGCAAATGTCCAAGAGCCTGAGGTAATTTAGTGATGAAATTGATTCCTAGCAGAATAAATCCAATGCATTTTGGGAGCCAAAAAACTCTCTCTCTTTATCAGGGCTTAAGACTTCTGACTGTGCTTAAATGCATAGCTCCCAACTGTCCCTGATTTCGAAGGGACTGTCCCTGATTTGGAACAAAGTCCCTCTGTCCCTCTTTCCTTCTTATTTGTCCCTCATTTTAGTCTGATCTGTATAGTGTTTCCCAGTGCTAAACCTTTCATCCAATTTCTAAGTTGCTGCATTTGTAAATTTCTAAAACCAGTATAAAGGAATAACAGTTTAAAAAACAAAACAAAAAAAACTTGTGGGTTTAACTCTTTTTTTTTGTAAAATTCTCCTTTAAGGGAGAGTGACAGGGGGTGTGTCCTATGCCTACATACTTTTGCTAATAGGTGTGCCTCGCTCCCATCTCAAAAAGTTGGGAGGTTTGCTTAAATGGACTTAGGTGAGCAGATACAAAATAAGTCTGCACTCTGATTTAATGCTTGTAAAATTTAAGGAGGGCAGGTTATGCCAGTGCTAGTGAATGCAGCAAAGAACTTTGGGGGGGGGGGGGGGGTGTATTTGGCCCCTGAAACGTGTTGGCTTTATTCTGCCTTGAATTTGTTTTATCATTAAATTACCTTGGAATCTTGGGTGTTTGTTTGGCACTCTTATTGGAATGTATGGAGGTGTGTCAGACCTCTGCAGGGAGAATACTGCTTCCCCACAGGGTGCACGGGTTTCACTCTACAGCAGCTGTCAGGGGACAGGCTTTTCTACTCAGGTCATGGCTATTTTTTACAGAAAACACAAGCCTGTGAAGATATTTTGTTTTGATGCATCTGGAATAGGTTTTAAACTGAATGTTCAGCTGGGCTTTAGTAAAAGCTCTTTAACAACCTTTTTTACTTGTCTCAATCCACTGTGACATAACCCTCCAGTGCCTGTTCTGTAAGCAGAGACCATTGAATAATCACTGCAGTCTGGGCCCACAGCCAGGGCCGTCTTTAAGGAAGGGCAAAACGGGCAGCTGCCCTGGGCCCCATCATTGTTGTGGGGCCCAAAGCAGCTGCCTCATACTTGCCAACTATCCCAGTTTAAATTCCCTTGTCTCATGAAGTTTTAGTCCTGTGCTATGTCCCGATATCTCAGTGTGAAGTTCTGTTACTAATGCTGCCCAGCTGTGCCCTATTGCCATGTACAGATGACTCACCTGCAGACCATGGGGTTGATTTACTAAAGGCAAATCTACTTTGCACTACAAGTGCACTGTAAGTGCACTTGGAAGTGCAGTCGCTGTAGATCTGAGGGGGACATGCAAGGAAAATAAAATACAGCATTTTTGCTTGTACATGATTGGATGATAAAATCAACAGACCTTCCCCTCATTTCAGATCTTCCCCTCAGATCTACAGCGACTGCAAGGCAAAGTGGATTTGCTTTTAGTAAATCAACCACCATGTGTTTACATGTAAATAACCTGCATTGATATGAAAATAGTGGCGGCATGAATATGTTAATAGCGGCAGACCAGCAGCATTGATATGTAATTAGAGGCAGCATTCATATGTATATCATGTCCCCCTGAGGTCATATCCACCATCACTTGCTGAATGCTGCCCACTAGAGAGGTAAAGGAGCATGCCTAAAAGTCCTGCCTACAACTGTGTTCATTAAGCCTAACATCAGCCTGTTCTGCAAAGGTAAGTAAATTTGAGGTGGGACCCTTTTTTAAAATAACATGGTGCCACATCACCATGAATTTTGGTGCATGTGAATACGCACATCTCAGAGTGAGGGTGTCATTAACAATTAATGGCACTGCTGTGTATCTGCTAAAGGGCAGCACATTTCTGTGGTGTCAGGAAAGAGATTTTGCATGCATTCCCAACACACACAAATGTGAACGCAGGCTAAATGTCTCAGTTACATTGGTGGTCAGTGTAAATCTTCTCATTACATTGTGGCTTTGTATACAATCCTTTAATTCACACTAGTGGCCAGTGTGAAAGTCCCCCTTTCATTGGTGGTTAGTGTAAATCCCTTCTTACATTGGTGGTTACTGTGAATGCTCCTATTACAATAGTGGTCAGTGTGAAGGCCCCCCTTACATTGGTGGTTAGTGTAATCCCTTCTTACATTGGTGTTACTGTGAATGCTCCTATTACATTAGTGGTCATTGGAAATCCCCATACATTAGTGGTCAGTGTTAATCCCCATTACATTAATGATTAGTGTAAATCCCCATTACAATAGTGGTCAGTTTGAATCCCCATTACATTAGTGGTCAGTGTAAATCCCCATTACATTAGTGGTCAGAGTAAACCCCCATTACATTGGTGGCTAGTGTAGAAACTCCTCTTTATATTAGTAATCAGTAAAAAATCCAAACTTGCATTTGTGGTTGAATCCTCCCTTACACTGGTTGTCCATGTAGAAGCCTGCTTTAAATTGGTAGTGAGTGTAAATCCCATGTATTGGCTGTTGATGTAAAATACCCCATTACATTGGTGATCAGTGTACATGTCCCTTTACATTGGTGGTAAGTGCAGAATTGCCCTTACATTGGTGGTCAGTGTAAATCCCCCTAACATTGGTGGTAGGTGTAGAAGTGTCAACTTTACATTGGTGGTCAGTACAAATCTCCTCGACAATGGTTGTCAGTGTAAATTCCCCCTTGCATGGAGGTCATTGTAATATTCCCCCTTACACTGTGTGGTTGGTGTAAATGCTCTTATTACATTGGTGTCAGTATAAAAATCCCTCTTTATATTGGTGGGTGGTGTAAAATCCCCTGATACATGGTGGTCAGTGCAAATTTCCCCTCACATTGGTGACCAGTGTAAATCCCCCCTCACATTGGTGGAATTGTAAATTCCCCATTACATTGGTGGTCAGTGTAGAATTCCCCGCTATATACTTGCCAAAGATTTACAGCTTTGCTCTACACAATTCATAACATGCCACAGTATACTGCCTCCTAACTAATCCCATCACCCCACCACTGCCACTGATATCATCAACTCAGAATTGCCACTGATCACTCCCCCCCCTACATTGCTACTGATCCCAGGAGTCCTAGGATTCCTGGGAGTTTTCTGTCTATTGCTGAATCCCCTCACCTCCCTAGTCCATGGTGTGCAGGCAGTGAGAAGATGATGTGCTATAACCTTTAGCAACCAATCAGTGAGCAGTAATGATGTGCACTAACCTCTTGCAACCAATTGTTGAACGGAAAGGATATGCAGTAACCTCTAGCAACCAATCAGTGAGCAGTAATAATGTGCAGTAACCTCTGGCAACAAATCAGTGAGTTGAAAGAATGTCCAGTAACCTCTAGCAACCAATCAGTGAGTAGTATTGATGAACAATAATCTCTATTAACCAATAAACAAGCAGAAGTCATGTCCTATAACCACTATCAAATAATCAGTGAGCCATAATGTGTGCTGTAAGCTCTAGCAGCCAATCAGTGGGCAGTAACACTGTAACCTCTGGCAACCAATCGCAAATGCTACCTGATCTGATTTATTAAACTGATTTTGAGTCTCGCTGCTATTTATTGTATGTCTCAGAACAGGTGGACAGCGAAATTGCATGAAGGGGGGCCCAATAAAATATTTGCCCAGGGTCCAATCAATATTAAAGACAGCCCTGCCCACAGCCAACTGCTCTTGATTTTACCCATTGTTGTGACATCACCTCTGGGATCTTCAGGACCCAGTGAGCACCCACCAATACGAAGCATCAACCTCACTGGGAAGGGACATGACTGTTCAAAGAGGAATCAGGACCCTTGTGTCTTGTGACTGTGGATTCAGGCCAATATGTTGGCCATTTGCGGTTACATCCTGTTGCATCTCTGGGACAAAATTACAAAATTACCCAGCAAGGCTTTTAATTTATCAATATATCTCAAAACCAAAAAATAACATGCTGTACTTCCTGCTTAGTAGTGATGCACAGTGATTGTGCATGACTGTTCTTTTTTCTAGGTGTTGGTTTATCAGTCTGGAGAGTCTGATTGGCAGTAATATGGCTCTTCATGACTTCTCCTTCACATATTTAGCTAGCAGAAGGAGAATCTTCATTTTTTTTATATAAAATACCCTCAGGAAATAAATGAAAATGTGTCACATGTAAATTTCACAAAATTTCAGAACGTGTTTTAGTTGAATATATACAATAATGTTATAAATAATGAGTATTATATGTTTGTAGAATAAGTAGGTGGATCTATAGATATACTGTAGATAGATAGATAGATAGATAGATAGATAGATAGATAGATAGATACCCTACACCAGTGATGGCGAACCTTGCCACCTTAGGTGTTTTGAAACTACATTTCCCATGATGCCCACCTACACTGCAAGGGGTGCCAAGGTTCGCCATCACTGCCCTACACTATGGTGACAAGTTTGTCCAGATATTCTCCATTATTTGCACAGTTATATTTTCATAAGACAACAAGTTAAAGTAATCTATTTTAATATATCAGCCTTAGATTACTTTTAGCTGTCCCTTATTATTGGGAGCATCACAAGTGAGAAATAAATAATACCGAGGCAATTTGCTGCCTCAGCAGATCTGAGTGAGATTGGTCTGTGTACAAAATTCTAATATATATGTAAATCTTCAATTTTCACTGGATTAGGTGTGGGAATGCCATTTATTAAGCTGATAACTGTGAATACCATGGGGTCAAGTGGATAATTATTTTGCCTTCATCTACCAAATAAATATAA
Source organism: Aquarana catesbeiana (assembly GCF_042186555.1). Classification (NCBI taxonomy): domain Eukaryota; kingdom Metazoa; phylum Chordata; class Amphibia; order Anura; family Ranidae; genus Aquarana; species Aquarana catesbeiana. The sequence continues at coordinate 586,334,236 of NC_133328.1, forward strand.
GAATATGACTTATATTTCAGAATTTTGTTTTCTTTTTTAATAGACCCCAGATGCTGTATTCCATTAGGATTTACCAATCTTGGATTTATCAAACATTTTAAATTCACTAAAACACTTAAGCCTATCACACACATAGGCAATATAAACTGAACCCGCAATGTCAAGCTTGGTCTCAACCCTTTCACCTTCTAGGCATCTTTATTGGTCATTGAATATTCCCATTATATTAGAGGAGCAATAGAGAGGCTTAAAATAAAACTAAAGACACACGTTTTTTTTTAGTTTTGGATAGAGTGGAGAGGGATTAGGACACATATTAGGTTTTTATTGCTGTCTGTGCCTATGTTAGGGAGATTCACCCTATTTGTTCTGTTTACCATTATTATCAAAAGTGAAAGTTAAAGTGATTGTAAAGGTTAGTTTTTTTGTTTTGTTGTTTAACCACATGCCGACCAGCTCATGTACATTTACTGCGGCAGGTTGGCTTTCCTGTGTGAACCAACGTACCTGCACATCGGTCCGTGCAAGGAGGATAGCGGGCGCAAGCATGGCACCGGCGGGTCCCGCAGACTTGGTGTCTACCGGCGATCGCTGTGTACAGAGGCAAAACGGGGAAATGCATATGTAAACAAGGCGATTTCTTGTTCTGCCTAATGACATGTCAGGGATCTTCTGTTCCCAGTGATCGGGAACAGTGAACTCTCTCATGTCCCAGTGAGCCCATCCCCCCTACAGTTCCAGAGTGCTGCTGCGTCCATTGACACAGACAGTAGGACTCTGCCCCTCCCCGGCTCCCAAGTCACTGGATTTGATTGACAGCAGCAAGAGCCAATGGCTCCTGCTGCTATCAATCTTTCCAATGAGAACTCGAGACAACGGCTGGAGCTGCTGTGCTTGTCCTGGTCGCTGGAACGATCGTCTCAGGTAAGAAAAGGGGGGGGGGTGCTGCAGCACAAAAGGTTTTTCACCTTAATGCATCAAGGTGAAAAACCCAGAGGGTTTACAACCCCATTAAAGAAAATCCCATACTTTGGGTTGTCCCCAGGAAAGTAATAGATGGGAAATTTTCCAACCAATAGAGATGCTATTTCTTATGACCTGGGAGTCCCCAAGAGATTCCCTTAATTTTCAGGGATTTCCTCTCACTTCCTGTTTGGCTAAGGGACAAGAAGTGAAGGTAAATCTCCCCAATGGGACAAAGACGGCAAAAAAACCTTACAGGGGTTATAATCCTCCCTTACTCTATCCAAAATGGAAAAAAAATGCCTATAATTCTACTTTAAAAAATTGAACAGGGGCTGCCAAGTTTGAACTTTTCAGGAAAAGTAGAGATGGCATAACATTTTAGTGTCTATCTTTCTAGATCTACTGATCATTTTGGCATTAGTCACTGGTGGTAATTTCTGCTTATGCATTTCTTCATCACATGCAATGAATTGGTCAGGTTTTAGGAATGTTCAGTTTGAAAAATGTGCAAATCTTTTAAAGTTTCCATCATCAACCGTGGAACCCTAGGGTTCCTCCAGGGGTTGTTAGAGCTCCTCAAACTGTAGCCAATTTACCTCCCATTTGATGGTGCTTGCATAGTTCCAGGGCCAATACCACTTGGCAGAGCCAGCACCATGACACCAATGATCTTTTTAGCTATCTGTAAGTGTGAAATTCTGACTATCACTGTAAGGGGGGCATTGTTCCTACTGACCATCAATATAAGGGGGCATTCTTCCCACTGACCATCAATTTAAGGGGGCATTCCTCCCACTGACCACCACTGTAAGGGGGGCATTCTTCCCAATGACGACCAAAGTAATTGGCTTTTTTTCCCACTGGCCACCAGTGAATTGGTATATTTAGGGTTACCTTGATACCTGAAAAATATTTGAAAGGTTTTTGTAGGGTAAAGGGCTTGAGAAATGCTGTTTTAGAGACTCTTGTCATTTTGGCCATTTATAGTAAAGTGACTAATACTTACCTTTGGAGTAAAGGAAGAGCATGTGACTTCCTCTCTTGATGCAGTGCTTTAGCCTGAGTGGCCAATACTCAAGCAAGAACACTATCATATGGGGGATGGAGTGACATCACCAATCCTGTGTAAGCTTCAACACCAGCCAACACAGTATTTCAACAGGGTTCGGGCCAAAGCGTGTGGCTGTAACTGGACATAGTTTTTTTTTAAGCAGAACTCCAGCTTGTTTTTATTCAAACCTCTCCTTGTTGTTAAAAAAAATATTTTTTTAGAATTAGTGTAATGCCCTGTACACACGGTCGGATTTTCCGATGGAAAATGTGTGATAGGACCTTGTTGTCGGAAATTCCGACCGTGTGTGGGCTCCATCACACATTTTCCATCGGATTTTCCGACACACAAAGTTTGAGAGCAGGATATAAAATTTTCTGACAACAAAATCCGTTGTCGGAAATTCCGATCGTGTGTACACAAATCCGACGGACAAAGTGCCACGCATGCTCAGAATAAATAAAGAGATGAAAGCTATTGGCCACTGCCCCGTTTATAGTCCCGACGTACGTGTTTTACGTCACCACGTTTAGAACGATCGGATTTTCCAACAACTTTGTGTGACCGTGTGTATGCAAGACAAGTTTGAGCCAACATCCGTCGGAAAAAATCCTAGGATTTCATTGTCAGAATGTCCGAACAAAGTCCAACCATGTGTACGGGGCATTAGTCCTCTTCATGCTCCAATATGGCCCTCCATGTCCTCCTCTGCCATTCTTCAACACTCCTTTCTGGGTTGAATGATGACCAGGGTAATTTAACCCTTTTCTGAGACCATGGCTGTTAATGAAGACACACTTTGGGGATGCGTCTTCATGTCAGTCTGGACTCACAAGTGGCACACTAAATGGCTTTCAAATGTCAGGTGATGTCATGAGTTTTGGGGTAAATAGGGGGGGGGGTACCTGGGAATTCAGGTCCACAGATCTCAAAAACATGCTTCTATTGAAATAAAATAAGATAACAATAATTCAACTGACCAGCAACTCCCAAATATTGAATTATCATTTTTAGATGGATTGATCCTTCAAGGAATTCCCAGTTGAAATCTTTTTTTCCCCAAATATACACAGAGCTAACAAACTGTACTCCAATTTATCACCCAGACGATCTTTTCTGGAAAACGGTTGAGAATTCATGCGGAAAATTGTTGTGATTGACATATCTAGGCTTTGTAAATGACAATTCTGCTCTTCTAATAGAAAACAAAGACTGTTAGCTATCTATTGATCAGTGTTTGTTATCTTAAAGATGGATGTCAAACCCTATTTTCTGCAATCCTCACGTTATTTAAGACGTGGCTAATTAAAACATTTTCTTTTCATTTTACATGGTGAGTCATTCTGTTCTTGGAGCACAAACACAACACGGAGTAAGGTGGCATCTACTGACGTTAGTGCATTTTTTTCTACAATACAAATACCTTCAGCTCTCAAAGAAACAATTCAAAGAACATAATATGTATCATCAATTAGCCTGTTGGAGTATATTAAAATAGATCTAAATCCATTTGCTAAAATTTTATATGAGCTTTAATATGCTAATGTAATTTTAAGAATTATTGTAAACACCTGGTGATCCTGCCATTATGGATCCTTTTTGACACATTCTACAGTATTATGGTGTGACAACTCTCTTCCAGCTGTGCTCTTGCATTATCACCCTGTCCTATGCACTCCTGATGGATACTACAAGGGGCTTGCATACGTTGATGTTACATTCAGCAATGGATCTAAAGATAAAGTCAAATGAACTTGTATATCCTTTTCCTGTAAAACAGTTGTCTCTAAGCTGCAGCTCGTGGGCCAGATGCGGCCCTATGCTTGCCTTTATCATTCAGTCATTGGTAGTGAAGAAAGCCCCAGTACTCTCAGGTATGGAGGAGCATGTGACTTCCCTCACTCTGGTGCATAGTGATTGGCCCAGTGCTGTCACATTAGTGTAGAGAGCCTGAGAACTTTTTAAGCCCCAAGAAATGAAGCTCAGAACTTACATAGAGTTTCCCTTCCTCACTCTCAGCAGCTGAAAAGAGCAGCACATGGGGAAGGAAAGGTGAGTGTGTTCTGTTGGGGATTAAGACATTAAAGTGTCATTAAACCCACATCATTAAAAACTGTCAGTTAAATGCTGTATTACACACTGTTCATAGTACTCAGTCACTATGGGATGTGTTTTCTGTATTATGCAAAAAAACTGGTTGATCCTGTTGTTCACTGCCCCTCCCTCCTTGTCTGTGTCCCCTCTGCAGCCTGAAATTGTGTAGACAGCTGTTGCCACATCTACTGAGCATGCTCCAGTTTTATTTCACCAGAAAGCACCTACCTATACTATCTGCTGGTTATAATGAGGTGACATCAACACATTGGTAGCCTGACAGCATGCGCCCTATGCTACTTAGCCTACCAGTCACAGGATGGGACATTGCAATTTATTGCAAGGAAAAGGCTATTTTATTTTAATAATATGATTTGGTAATGCTGATATGTGTCCTGTTGGTTCATGTGAAGAGTAAAATCCCGAATCCTGTATGATTGAACCAATAGGTATCTGTCCCTAACTGGAATTTGCTTGCGTATTTATGAAAAGAAAACATGAACATAATAGGTTTCTTAATGCTGCATAATAGTACTGGTAATTTCCCATGGGGAAGGCTGGCTGATCGTGGATCAGCAGATAATCAGACCTGAATGGGCAAAACAGTTGCATTAGCTCAATCCTTGTCGTAACAGGGGATTATGGCAGGGAACGCAGATGTTGTATACACGACAGATCAGCAGCTTTAGCTTCCTGTACAAAAAAAAACAAAAAAAAAACATTGAGTTGAAATTTACAAAGCTTAATTGTCATTATAATGGACAACTTCAATATACTGTATATATATATATATATTTATATATATATATATATATATATATATATATATATATATATATATATACATACAATATATTACCTAAAGTATTGGGATGCCTGCCTTTACACGCACATGAACATTAATGGCATCCCAGTCTTGGTCCGCAGGGTTCAATATTGAGTTGGCCCACCCTTTGCAGCTATAACAGCTTCAGCTCTTCTGGGAAGGCTGTCCACAAAGTTTAGGAAAATAAAAAAAAATGCATTTTTGCTTGTACATGACTGAATGATGGAAGTCATCAGAGCTTCCCCCTCATTTACTAAGCTCTGGAGCAACTGCTCTTGCAGAATGCAACTGCAATTTGCAAAATGCACAATCTATTTGCCTTTAGTAAATCAACCCCAATGTGTTTGCTTTTACATACATAGAGTAAGGTATTGGAGGGTTCTTATTATGTGTAATAAATAAATACCATTAGCACCAATGCAATAAAAATACTTTATGTAGGTCTGCAAACAACTGCAAATTACAAGCATGTTATTTGTGAAAGTAGGACTGGCCTAATGATGGCGAGCCATGAAGATCACTATTGTAGTCTGACAGTGACTGAACAGGGGAACTGCGTGCAGTAATTATCTGACTATATTTTCTGCCTGTTCCGATAGGTATCTAAATGACGCATGTTGAATGCTGATCACAACTGGTGATCTTATCAGAAAACATTAAAAGCAGTGCAAAGAAAGAGCATAGGTATTGTTCGTTGTACCCAGCCAGCAGTTTTCCTGATGTTCAAAGTGTGTCTTGAAATAGAAATGACTGCTTGAATGTGATTACTTTTGTCAGCAATGGGTATTATAATGAGCATTATGTACAATAACTAAGATATAAATGGGAAAAGAGCTTCCACTGGACTGAAAAGGCTTAAAGTTGAACCAATCAAAAAGCACTATACACAGCTAAAATACATATGTACTTCACTATGTACTTTATATGTTTTACTTGCCAAAGCATTTGTTATAGTGTTCAGCATGTCTTGTTATCTAGGTACCCCTGCCAGACATCATAGCCAGTTTGGGGGCCTCACTCACTTTTTTTTTTATTCTTTCATTAAGTAATTCAGCTTGTTCACCGCCGCGCCCCCACCTGTAAATAGACCATAATAGGGAAAGCAGCAGACTGATATCACGTTGTTCCCTCCTCTGACAACACTTTGGAACGCAGTAAAGTCCTGATAGTAAAGTTCTGCCTCTTTCTCTTCCAGTCTGTGCAGATGTGCAGGGGTTTAAATGTGTGTGGTATTTATGCTGTTCCTATTTTAAAATCCATTTAATAATATATACTGTATATTCCTCGCCCTGCACTCGGTGTACCTCTTTTGGGTGTATGTGCTCACCAATGTCTGGAACCAGGCGGGCCCTGGTCATGTGAAAGTCAACATTAAGGTGATACCCCGGTTTAGGGATGAGCTGTACACCGTGTGTATCTTTGTAACATACAGAGTTCCTCTGTAAAACGTTCTGTCCCATGACACTACACACCTTGCTTCATGAATGTTGCATTTAGGAGGAACACTGCTGAGCCTATGCCTTCTCTACCAGTCTAGCATTTCTCGGCCACCTCATTCCCAGTGACAGAATGGGGTCCCACCGTGCACTACTGTGGACCTCATGCGTGCACAATATAAACTCCTTCTCTCTCCCGTACCATTGCAGCAAGATACATGGGGTCTCCGTACCAAGGGTTTAGTCCCGAATACTTTTGGGGGAAACTGGCCACTAGGGAGGAATTTGCCCAGGCATACTTTTGCAGGTAGAAGTCCAAAAGTGGCAAAGTCCGTGGCTGGTGGGCTTTTTTTAGGGTGGTGTTTATTGAGGGTTGCTTCGGGTTACATCTCCCTTGTTGGACCATCTTCTCTATCGCAATGCTGGAGGGCAGAACCAAAAAGCACTGGCAGACCCAGTGTTAACCTTTCCCTACTCCCTAATTAACAACAACTCACCATGTAGGCCATATATATAGTGTGTGTGTGTGTGTATATATATATATATATATATATATATATATATATATATATATACACTATATATATCAACTGCTCCCTAGGAAGGCTGTTAAAGCCTATAACGTAAAGTGGTTGTAAAGGCAGACTTTTTTTCTACCTTACTGCATTCTATGCAGTAAGAAAAAATACCTTCTGCATGCAGTTCCACTTGCAGCCACCCTAAATACATACCTGTGCCTGATATCGATTCAGCGATGTGCATTAGAGCCAAGGCTCTCTCGGTTTTCTCCCTCCTCGTTGGCTCAGATACAGCAGTGGGAGACATTGGCTCCTGCTACTGTCGATCATGGCCGGTGATGAGGGAGCTGGAGGGGGGGGGGGGGGTTGAAAACAGGGCTTCCAGAGAGCGGGGTGAAGGTTGGTATCAGTGGGTAAGTGAAGGTTATTAAAGAGAACTTACCATTTTGCCATGCACAGGAAAAGTGACCTATTCTCCTTAAGCTTTAGAAGGTTTTTCATTTGGATTCAAGAAACAATTTTTATAATTACAAAAGATTTAGTGTGGGAGTCTGCTGACTGTAATCCAAAGAAATGTATAATGCTGTAAAACACTATAGGGGGGTTTACTAAAACTGAAGCACAAAACATCTGGTGCAACTGTGCCAATCATCCAATCAACTTCTAACTTCAGCCTGTTCAATTAAGCTTTGACAATAAAACCTAGAAGCTGATTGGTTACTATGCACAGTTTCACCAGATTCTGTGTGTTCCAGTTTTAGTAAATCTCCCCCATTACATGAAAAAACCCCATGTCTAGACTATGACCCTTGTTCTTGATGTGCTATGTTTTTCCTGTGTGCACTACATAAAGATCAGGCCCCGACTGGCTGACCTATGTTAATGCACAGGCATGCCCATTCTACGGTTCTGTTTAATGAGCCCTGTAGGTGTCAGAGACTGGTACTTATCACATGATCCTTTCAGTTATTCAATGTGTAGATGATGTTTGTCTAGGGGTAAAGAGGCAGCAGCAGATGATGAAGATTAATTGGCAAGGTAAATTATTGTGACAGCAACATACAAGATTGATTGCAGAAAGGACAATGAGGTTAAAAGGAAGATCAACTAAATGAAGGTTACAGTAGTCTTTGGGGGAGGGAGCTGATCAATGCATTCACTGAGGCTATCACCAGAAAATTCCCATTATACAGTAATTTTTCATACTAGTGTATTACTTTATTTGAAGGCCATTATGAAGTTTATTATGAAAGGGAAAAAAATAAATTGAAGGATGTTCTGTTCCAAAACTGTAGATAATGAAACAAGTACACTGTATTATTTTGTGCAGATCATTTTACTGATTCATAGCTCCCTGTGGTCCCTATTATAAAGGGTTAGTCTCGCTTTTTGATCCAGGTATATGTGTCTCTTTTTCTTATCCCTCTTTTAGGTACCTCATTTAGAATTGTATACATAGAATTACTGTTTAAAAAGTCAGTCCATCAAAATTCATATTTTAGTTAGAGCCTCAGCATGGAGGACTGATTCAGACCTTGGTTTCTTATATGTATACTTCAACAAAGAGGTCTCCCTGCCATCATTCTCAACTGTTTTCCCACCCACCTGGGAACTTTGGTTGTTCCTGTATATTTGAGTGTTCCATAAAATAAGTCAAATAATCCAGCACGGAGAGTAGGGCCCATTCATAATTGTGTGCAGGCACTGAGCACAGAGATCTCACAATACAGTCCCCAAAAGATATAAGAAACTGTCAGGTAGTTTAGCCCTCAAGCATCTACCAAAAATGAAGTATAATTTTTATGGGACTGGCTCTTTAAAGTTACCTGTGAAGAAGATAAGTACCTCTCCTACTCCCCATGCCGCCAGACACTGGAATGAAAGGGTGAAATTGCCCCCTCTGCAGAAATTGACACACCCCGGAGTGTTGATTTTCTGCATCCCCTGCAGCGCTTAGTGGTTCCTGCTGCCAAACCCTACGTCATTAGTGTGTCCTGTAGTGATGTAGGGGTTGGGGCAGGAGGAACCACAGAGCAAAGGGGGGTGGGGGGCAGAGACTGTTAATGCTCTTGGAAATGTAAAATGCTGAAGAATTTGCTGGAGGCTGTACTGCAATACATACTGTATCTACAAGAAATGGAGACAACACTCGATTAGTAGGAGATCCAGTGGGATTCGTATGGACTCTGAGTTCCAGTAAAGCTTTTACATGAGGGTATTTTAGCAAGCAGGCTCCATTTGTGTTGGATATGTAATTGTTTCTTATATTGCAGAAACAATATATTGTTTTTTTCTTTGGAAAGTTGAAAGTGAATTTAATGATGCAGCTAAATGGATGTAAATGGAGAATCTGGGATTTGAAAGGAAGGCCTCATTGTAATGGCAATGGCAGTTGGATAGAACCAGGAGATCAGATCATCATCCCCTTGTGATATCTACTTCAACTAAACTTTAGAGGGGCATGGAAACTCCTTTAGTATTTAAATAGAGATAATTAAACTTAGTTTCCCTGAACAAAGGTTTAACCCCCTTATCTCCAAAATGGAAGCTACTGAATTATGTGATACAAAATCAAAGAACTATGATATTTATACAAAGTCAAAGTTTTCATTCCCTAATATTGTTAAATCCTAAAGTGTTGTTTTATGCATTCCCCTTACTTTTTAAATGAACAATCTATGCAGACATTTTAGAAACAAAGAAGAGTGACAGCAGAAAAAATACCAAATGGTCCAGGAATTTATGTATTTGTTTGTTTATTTTTTTTTATTGTTTTTGTTTAGTATAAATCAATGTTTAGCTTAAAGTGGTTCTATAGCCTAAATCTTTTCTACCTTTATGCATTCCTTGCATTAAGGTAAAAAATGTTTAGGCATCAATATTGGCCCCTCACTTCCCCTTTTACTGTAATTACCTGACCCCTCATTTAATCCAGCGCTGTGCTCGCCTCCAGCTCTTATCTCCCCTCACTTTCGGGTCTCACTGGCCTGTCTGGGGCACCGGGAGCCATTGGCTCCTGCTACTGTCAATCAAAGCCAATGATGAGGGAGCAGGGCCGAGTCTTGCTGTCTGTGTCAGTGGACATGGCAGCGGGGCTCGGGAGCAGTATACACAAGTGCCCCAAAGTAAACAGCTTCCCATGGAGGTACTGGACAGAAAGGAGGGCCCAGGAGGAGGTTTGGGGCTGCTCTGTGCATTTCCAGGGCAGTTAAGTATAGACTTCTTTGATATTTAACAACACCAACAAAAAAATCCTTTATAATCACTTTAAGCTGGTTTGAATCCACTTCCTGTTGACTGACTCACTACCTCTGCTGGAAGTCTATTTTAAAGCGTAACTCCACTTTTGTTGAGAAAAAAAAATTCCCCTGGGTAATTTATGTACTTTGCAAGGACCTTTGTTGCAGATTCCTACCTTTTGTTATTCTGAAGAAATCCAAATGTGTTTTTCTGTGCCTCTGTACTGAGTGGGTAATGGGAGTGGTTTAGCTGTCAGGTGTGCAGCTTCTGGGCACCAATGAAGAAATCTGCTGGGCCTGCATCCCTTTAGATGTATTTCTATTGAAAGTATCTGTCCAAAAATGACATTTTTGTTGCAGGGGATGCCTGAAATCTGACTTGTATCCTAGGCAGATTTCTGGGAAAATTGGTGAGCCAATCACACAAGCAGGAAATTATGTTTCTGGGGAGTGGTCAGCACACACTCTGTGTACAGAACAACTTCAGGTAGCCATATTGCAATGCATTCTCAGAAAATTACAGTGGCTGCAGATTGAAAAGGAAAAGTAAGTTTTAATAACATTCAATTACAATATGAATAGCGTAGCAATTATATGTGCTATATTTATTTTTCACGAAAGTGGAGTTATCCTTTAAGCATCAACGGCTCTTTCTGTAAAATAATACTTTTTTTGTTTTTGTCAGATCTTTATAAGTTATTTTCTGCGTCCTGGGGGCTTTGTAGTGCTTTGGGTGGCATTAAGCCTGCAGTCCTAGGTCTAAATTGTACCTGTTTACCAGACCTCACTAATTAGACAGTCATGCAATGACTTTTCTAGATGTGAGCTGACTGAGTCTCGATGGCTTTCTCTCTCTCTTTCTCAATCTCTCTGTTATGTGGGAGCCTGCTGCTGGGTCAAAGGCTAATTACTGACGGAACACATTTGACACAGTTCCCCATAAACGTTTACTGTACAAAATAATGTCCGTTGGCATGGACCATAGGGTGAGTACATGGATTGAAAACAGACTACAAGGGCGAGTTCAGAGGTTGGTGATAAATGGGGAGTATTCGGAATGGTCAGGGGTGGGTAGTGGGGTCTCCCAGGGTTCTGTGCTGGGACCAATCCTATTTAATTTGTTCATAAACGACCTGGAGGACTGGAGGATGGGGTACACAGTTCAACCTCTGTATTTGCGGACGATACTAAGCTAAGCAGGGCAATAACTTCTCCGCAGGATGTGGAAACCTTGCAAGAAGATCTGAACAAATTAATGGGGTGGGCAACTACATGGCAAATGAGGTTCAATGTAGAAAAATGTAAAATAATGCATTTGGGTGGCAAAAATATGAAGGTAATCTATACACTGGGGGGGGAGAACCTCTGGGGGAATCTCGGATGGAAAAGGACCTGGGGGTTCTAGTAGATGATAGGCTCAGCAATGGCATGCAATGCCAAGCTGCTGCTAACAAAGCAAACAGAATATTGGTATGCATTAAAAAGGGGATTCATTCCAGAAATAAATAGCAGAGTGAGTGCAGCGCTAGATATGGTGTGAAATTGATTGTTATATCAATACGTGATAAAGAATTGAATGATCAATATATTAATAAACAATAAATTCATTGAAAAAAATTATTATGTAAAAAACAAAAAAAAACAAAAAAATTTCCATAAAAAAGAAAAAATATTTAAAAAAGAAAAGCGTAAATTACAGCAACATCCCATTCAAGGGAAAAAGTCTGTGCAAAGTTAACCTCCAGAGGGGAAAAGATGAATTGCAGGAAAAAAAAAAAAGTTGTGACACCAATCTTCCCAAAAATCAAACGTGTATTCAGGTCAACACACAAGTGTAAGATAGCCTGCTTACCAAAATGTCGTGACTGCTGATAACAGTCTCACCCAGCACAGGGAATTAACGGTCTCCCCAAAACCAATATGGCATCCAGAACTGCTGTTGATGTTCTATTGTTGCTCAAAGATAGAAAACAAAAACTCCCATAGTGCAGTATATCAATTCAAATAATTTAATAAAAGAAGAGTTTGCACTTACAGGAACGAAGTATGGTAACAAGCGGTTGTGTCATATGAGAGCCGCGGCATCTCTATTAGCTTCTCCCTATTTCCTATGTTGTTCGTCTCACCACCGTCGCGGAAGGATAGTATGTATAGAAATGTATTCAGCCACATGTCTTCTTGATGTGAGGTGGCCTTTGTACCTTAGTTTTCTCTTTCCTTTTTTAAATATTTTTCTTTTTTTTTGGAAAATTTTTTTTTTATTTTGTTTTTTACATAATAATTTTTTTCAATAAATTTATTGTTTATTAATATGTTGATCATTCGTTTCTTTATCACGTATTGATATAACAATCAATTTCACACCATATCTAGCGCTGCACTCACTCTGCTATTTGTTTCAAGTTTTTTGTATTGAACTTTAGGTGCTGGCTGCTTTATTTTTTGTTTTCATATATTCACTTTAGTTACTAATTATAATCTAGCGCAGCGTTAGCCTTAGGGCTTTTTTTCTTTTATAATTCCAGAGATAAAACGATAATTCTCCCGCTCTACAAGACTCTGGTCCAGCCGCACCTAGGGTATGCTGTCCAGTTCTGGGCACCATTTCTCAGGAAGGATGTACTGGAAATGGAGCGAGTACAAAGAAGAGAAACAAAGCCAATAAAGGGTCTGGATGATCTTAGTTATGAGGAAAGGTTGCGAGCACTGAACTTATTCTCTCTGGAGAAGAGACACTTGAGAGGGGATATGATTTCAATATACAAATACCGTACTGGTGACCCCACAATAGGGATAAAACTTTTTGGTGGAAGGGAGTTTAACAAGGCTCGTGGCCACTCATTAAAATTAGAAAAAAAGAGGTTTAACCTTAAACTACGTAGAGGGTTCTTTACTGTAAGAGCGGCAAGGATGTGGAATATCCTTCCACAAGCGGTGGTCTCAGCGGGGAGCATCAATAGTTTCAAGAAACTATTAGATAAGCACCTGAACGTCCGCAACATACAGGGATATACAATGTAATACTGACATATAATCACACACATAGGTTGGACTTGATGGACTTGTGTCATTTTTCGACCTCACCTACTATGTAACTATGTAACGCTAAAAAGGTACAGTATATGTGCTGTTTGTTTTGTGGAATTCATTAGGGGGTTTTCTAATGAACTATTGTGATAGGGCTGCCTGGGGCATCATCACAAAGTCAGTCAGAAATGTTGCTGATCCAGGCTACCACCCTGCCTGCCAGGGTCCTCCTTCTAGCTCCTCATTGCTGCACAGACAGTGTGTTAATTTTTTTTTTTGAGGGGGGAGAATAGTGTTACAGTACACATGCCTGTCACAGCTAACACGCCTTATGTTGCTATGATGTCTGATCTTGTTAGCGTGATGCTAATATTAGCCTGTTGACTGGTAAGAGGTAAGAGGGGTTTGTCAGAGAAAGGGAGGGGGGCATATGGGAGTATGAATTTATTCCTGCTAACCATTGACTCTGCAAAGACTACTTCATCACAACCCTGCTGCTGACTTTAAATGCTTGTGCCTGACTGATTTCTTTAGGTTAAGGTAGACCTGTGGTCAAACATGGACAATCAAGTATTTGTATATTCCTAATAAGCCATAGAACATGGTCTCACCGACCTCTTCAGCTGCAGGCATTGTGGGGGTAGTTTAGTTCAGTAGTCCCCAACCATTTTGGCACCAGGCACTGCTTTTGGTGTAGCCAATTTTTTCAGGGTAAATGAGGGGGCGCCGATTAGAAGGGAAAGGTGGTTCACGGAGTCTCACAACCCCCCTGCACTGCACTGTAATGTGGCACTGTGATATAAAGGGAACTGCACTGTAATGGTTATAGTGCAGTCCCCTTTATATCACAGTGCCCCTTGCAGTCATTGCCCCCCATCACAGTCCTTTTTGCGATCATGGTCCCCCATCACTGTCCTCCTTGCAGTCATGCCATCCCCTCCCCTCCCCCCTTCACAGTCCTCCTTGCACTCATGGCTCCCCATCACAGTCCTCCCCGCAGTCATGGCCCCCATCACAGTCCTCCCTGCAGTCATGGCCCCCCATCACAGTCCTCCCTGCAGTCATGGCTCCCCATCACAGTTCTCCCTGCAGTCTTGGCCCCCCATCACAGTCCTCCCTGCAGTCATGGCCCCCCATCACAGTCCTCCCTGCAGTCATGGCCCCCCATCACAGTCCTCCCTGCAGTCATGGCCCCCCATCACAGTCCTCCCTGCAGTCATGGCTCCCCATCACAGTCCTCCCTGCAGTCATGGCCCCCCATCACAGTCCTCCCTGCAGTCATGGCCCCCCATCACAGTCCTCCCTGCAGTCATGGCCCCCCATCACAGTGCTCCCTGCAGTCATGGCCCCCCATCACAGTCCTCCCTGTAGTCATGACCCCCATCACACTTCTCCCTGCAGTCATGCTCCCCCTTTCCTCTTTAAAAGCACAATGCCCCTTCCAATCTTTGCCTCCCCTGCAGTGTCTTAGCTTCGGCAGAGCAGAGGCAATTAGCAGCCTGTGTCTCTTCTCCTAGGTCTCTCGCCCAGCCGTCGATGTCATCCTATTAGCAAGGCAGGGGGTGGGAACAGCTGCAGATCGGGACAGAGAGCGGGAGCTGCCAAACTTATATAAACAAGGGGGTGATTACCTGTTGTTATTATGAAAAGTCTCCCGCTCTCTGTTCCAATCTGCAGCTGCTCCTGCCCCCTGCCTTGCTAATAGGATGACATCGGCAGCTGGGTGGGAGACCTGGGAGAATAGACACAGGCTGCTAAATGGCCCACAGTCCGTGACATGACTCACCTCCTGCTGTACGACAGTGGCCTGCTTAACAACACGTTATGGACCGTACCAGTCTGCAGCCCAGGGGGTTGGGGACCCCTGATTTAGTTCACCCTGCTCCCCTACCCCAGCAGTGATTCAGCAGCTCAGCTCACCCTGCTTCCTCCCATAGCACAGACTCAACAGCCTTACAGCCTTTCAAGCTCTAATTTTGGAATGGAAAGACTTGAAGGATAGTGCTTTTGCTGTGAATTTTGAGGATACTCCTCAGTGCCTGTAGCTACACAAGTCAGTTGGGGTTTGTTATAAAGCTTATTTATTGCTTGTTAATAATAGTTAACTACTTGAATATTAATATTCTGGCTTCATGTGTACTCTAATAACTGTGGGTTAATACATATCTAGAAGAGGTTTTTTTTAAAGTTTTCAACTTATGTGTTCAACTTATGTGTCATGCAAGGCGAATAGAAACACATTTTATTTTCTGCAACACAAACACCTACAGATTTTAGAAAAGACAAATAGAAAGTTGACTCATTAGGTCAGTGAATGTGGATCATATTCACTTTGGTATTTTAAAGGAGGATCCTAAGGAAAATAAAATACAAAATGAAGTAATGGCTAAAGCAAACAGAATAGCTATTTATATGTGCCTGCATTTTGTATTTGAGTGTGCATTTGTCAGAAAATGTAATGATCTACATCAGAATTTTTCGGCCTTATGAGACGAACCTTTCGATGTACATCCAACCCATAAGTATTGGATATCAGAGACTGGTACAGATAAAAGCAGCAGCTGTATTGCAATGTCTGATGTCTACATTAAAACTAGTTGAGGAAATGCTTCTGTGTTTTGGATGCCATTGGCTCTTAATCGGAGCTAGCATGGAATATAGACATTGTTGAGTGAAGAGGTCAAGGCTTAAAGATAAATCAATTACAACTAACTTGCTGAAGCAAACACAAAAATGTATATATTAATTGAACAATTTCTTGTTTATATAACATATAAATCAGGGGTCTTCAAACTATGGCCCTCCAGTTGTTCAGGAACTACAATTCCCATCATGCCTAGTCATGTCTGTGAATGTCAGAGTTTTACAATGCCTCATGGGATGTGTAGTTCCACAACAGCTGGAGGGCCGTAGTTTGAGGATCCCTGATATAAATAATATAAAATTATTCACATCCCACAGTGAACTTGAGAACATTCCTTATAGGAAACCTAACCTGAGACTGATAGGTTGACTTCCATGGCTAGCCTTCTTTCGAAAAAATTCTTTCTGCCTGGCTTTTATATGATCTGAGTCACTGACCTGGAACAGTCATCCAGCAGGTGAAGTCAGAACTGACCTACAGTATATACTTGTTCTGGTTCAGCAATTTTGAAAACATTAAAGCCATTGGATCAGCATGACAGGCACAAAACAACAAAAGGAGCACCAGATGGTTGTCTTAAAAATTCATAATTATAAATTGCATATAACACTGTGTTACTAGGAAGATAAAAGGTCATAACGTGTTTTGTGCTGACAACTCCCATTCTTTGAAAATGACATGAAGTAGAGGTGATCTAAGCTGCCTGATCCTCCCTAACACATGTTTACTATGGTCATCAATGTTCCTTTCATGATATGGAACACTCTGTAGAAATATTTAGCTAGAGTCCTATAGAAAGCATTGTAATGTTTACTTAAGCACTGATGAAGGGAGAGTGTTGGCCCTCGAAACTTGTTTGCAACTTTTATTTTCCTACTGTCACATTATCTACAACAGATGATCATAGATTCCTAAGGCAACTGTCTGACACTCCTTTTGTTAATCTCATTTGGATTTCTCAATTTGAGAGGTTATCACCCCTTGGGATAGTCCCTATATTGTGGTAGAACTGCTGAGGTTAAACCATCAAGCCCGACTGACACCCCTGACACCAGCACCTCACATCTACTCCTTCTGGAATTGAAATCATGACAGACTGTGCATATCTCAAGTACAGGTTTCCTTTAGCGTATGTCTAGTCAAAACTTCCCTTTTCTGGTTTTAGAGTGTGAAAGGATTAGAACATGTTAGGTTTTTATTGCTGTCTGTGATCCTGGTTGGTTGATTTACACTCTCTACAGTATGTATTCTGTTGACCGTTGACACTGGGACAGAAAGTGATGGCAGGCTAACATTTTTATCAGCTGTATTCAAAACAGGAGGCAGGGGTAAATCTTCCAATAGGGTGACACCTTTATTACAGAGAAATTCATATCTCTTTTTAGAGATTTAATTTCACTTCCTGTTGCATCTTGAGGACAAGAAGTGAAGGAAAATCTCCCCAAAGGAGTACAAATGGCAAAAAAAAAAAAAAAAAACTGATAGGTTTTAACCCTTTCCTACTATATTCATAATCTTAAAAAAAAGTTTTGGCTATTTATACCGTACATTAAAATGAATTAACTAAAACATGTACAATTATTATTTACATCTACAGACATCTACAGACATCTACGATCTAACACTAACCTATTTATTCCTGTAAAGAAGACATCAGTGTACATATGTTTTTTCAAGCCAAGCCAATCCAATCCGGTCTCCAGTGGTGGGAGCTCTGCAGAGGACACAGCCGACAAATAAATGGGAAGTGACGTCACCCATAGACTTACTATAGGGCTTCCATTGTCGCATGTATCCTCTGCACACACCTCCACAGCGAAGCGGCTGACAGCTCAGCGTGGGATCGGGTCAGATTGGCTTTAGAAAAGGTATGTATAGCGGTTTCTTCTTAGATAGATTAGTGTTAGAATCTCCTAGAATCTTCAACTATGTCCTCCTGCATTCCTTCGATTCCTTAAATCGAATGTCCTTAGATTTATTACACTAGGAGATTCATATGCAGTAGCTTACAACTTGTAAATATAACCAGATTCTGTGAAGGCAGTGTTTTTTGAACCCAAGGCAAACATCTAAAAGCATACATGAAATACATATGTGGGAGTTGTTTTAAAGGATTTGCATTTCGTTCCGCTAGTCCTGAGATTTAAGCTGGCCAAACACCAGTAGAATTTTATTCAAACATTCATGCAAACCTTCTGAAAAAACATTCTTCAGAGCATTTGCTCTTGCCATCAGTTAACTAATTTGGTTTAACTCTTTTGTGCCTGCACTATAGCCGAAAGACGGCTACAGCACAGGCAAACTTTGCCCGGAGGGTGTACGTGGATGTCCTCCCATACTCACGCTGCCCGCAAGCCCCCTGCAGTGTGCGGTGGTGCGCTCTGTGATCACTGAGTCCTTCGGACTCAGCTGATCACAGATCGGGGTAAAGGGCCAATCACAGCGGCCCTTTACCACATGATCAGCTGTGTCCAATGACAGCTGATCACAGAAGTAAACACAAGCCAGTTATCGGCTTTTTTTTTCCTCACGCTGTCAGCGCGAGGTGAGAAAAATAGAGCCAGCTTGTGTTAAAGGGACATCGATGCTGATAATCAGGGCTCTGATTCTCAGTGTGCTGATTATCAGGGAAGTCCCAACAATACCCACCAGTGCTGCCAATCAGTGCTCATCAATGCTGAAGAATCAGCGATCATCAATGCTGCCAATCAGTACTCATCAGTGCTGCCAATTAGTGCTCATCAGTGCCAATCAATGCCTCCTCATTAGTGTTACCTATCAGTGCTCATCAGTGCCACCTGTCAGTGCTGCCTATCAGTGCCCATCAGTGCCACCTATCAGTGGCCATCAGTGCCACCTATTAGTGTCCATCAGTGCAGCCTCATCAGCGCACATCAGTGAAGGAGAAAAATTACCTGTTTGCAAAATGTTATAACAAACTATAAAAAGTTTTTTTTTCTTCAAAATTTCAAAATAAAAATGGTGATTAAATACCACCAAACGAAAGCTCTATTTGTGTGAAAAAAAAAAAACAATAAAAATGTCATATGGGTACAGTGTTGCATGACCACGCAGTTGTCATTCGAAGCGTGACAGTGCTGAAAGATGAGATTGGCCTGGGCAGATAGGGGGTACAAGTGCCCAGTAGGCAAGTGGTTAAAAGACCTTAATATACATACAATATGTATGATTTTTCCCAAATGAATCTAGTTACAAAACAATCATTGACAATATAACGAATACATTATATAAGGATTATGAAAGAAATCTACTGTAAATGTCCACATAAATTCTTTGATGGTCAGTTGACAATAAGATGCTTTCAATGAAGTCTAGGGCAGTTGTTCTTAACTCCTGTCCTCAGGACCCACTAACAGGCCAGGTTTGCAAAATAACTGAAATACATCACAGGTGATATCAGTGATTGCAGTATTCTAGTCTGCATCTCCCTAGGGCAAGGCTGTCTTTTCGCATGGGCACGCTGGGTAAATGAATACTTGCAGTGATTTGTGTGGGGGGAGAGGGTGCTGCAGGTGCTAGTTTTAGGAAAATCTCCCCCCACCCCCCCAGCACATGTCCTTCCTCCTCCCAAAGTGCCCCCTAGCACATGCAGTACCCTTTCCCCCACCCCTGATTCAAAGAGATGCTGGCTGCTACACAGAGCAGCTACTCAGGGCACCCCGCTAGACATGCAGAACAATCGCCCCAGGTGACAACACTATTGCACCCCTGCCAGGTAAGTCAGTGGAGCCAAGTGACGGAACTTTTTCCATCACTTGGCTCCAAGACTCACACGATGAATCACACTGCGTTCCCGTGCGATTCACATGCTTTCCAGGTGCAGTACAATTTCAGCCCATTCATTCGAATGGGCTGAAATTGTGCTGGACCACACCAAGAGTTATACGACGCACAGGAACTGGATTGCATGGTACTACTGTACCGTACGATCCAATGCAGGTAAACGCATTACATTTGGGATCTGCATTTATGGTGTCATTAAGTTAACATTGACACCAACTGCAGATCACAACTGGAGTGCATTTTGAATGTAGTGTGAGAAACACACACGGAACGCAGGTTTCCAGGAATCCAGAAGTGTGGGGGGGCTGTGTAATGTAAAGGGGTCCAGAGGTTCACCATTGCAGCCCCTCTCTTTCACACACCATTAGCCTTATTGATAATTTGCATTTTTATTCTCGTGCGTGATTGTGTAGACAGGGCCCCAGTGCACTGTATTGCCCGAGGGCCTATAATGCTCTTAAGATGGCCCTGCCCTTAGGTAATACTTAAAATCTGGCCTGTTAGTGGGTCCTGAGGACAGGAGTTGAGAACCACTGGTCTAGGGGAAGGCACAGGGTATTAAGAGGTATAAAGGCCTGGGGGGTTCAGGAAAAAACTATGTGTTGAATGAGGTGAGAGGGTGGGGACAGATTATGCATTTAAAAAGTCAAAAAAAATATAATATAAGATCCACTCCCCTCCATCCTAAGCCGCCGAGTGATTCCGCGTCTTATTTACATGCTGTAAATGTTTATTTGGGCTGTGTAAAATCTGTATTCAGCTTTATATTCAGGGTGGGGTTAACTCATTCCAGTAGAACCTCATCCACAAGAATTTATTATGAATACTGTTGTCCAAGGAGATTAAACCTCCATTTTCCGAATGTCATTCAACTTGGCAAGCTACATAGTATGGTTTGGTTGGTGTTGATTTTACAGGTGGACTATGGCTTCTGCCTGCGCTGATCAAATGTGGTAGAATCAAGCATTATAAAGTTGTCTTTGGTATATTGTGGTGGTGCAGCAGAAAGAAGCCGCGGTCCATGTGAATTGTAACATTTGTAAGGTCTGCAGTACACCACTTGTCACATACCTAGTCTGAGGATGATTTGATGAGAGAGCTTCCCTTGAGGTTAAATTCCAGGCATCCCTGAAGGTGAGAACAGGGAGTGCTAGGCTCAAAGAAGCACAAGTGCTGTTTAGGTAGAGCTGCTGGAAGCTGCTTGCACTGTGGAACTGGATAGCTGTCAGCTGGTCTGCCAGGAGAGTTGGCAGGACCTCTGTAGCACCTTGTGATGTAGCAGAACCAAGGCAGCGACCACAGACAAGGTGGCACCCGAGGATGAAGCAGTACTAGATTGGTGAGACCAGACTGAAGAAGCGTAGTCAGGATGGGAGCCAAAGTTATACACAGGAAGGCAAGCCAGGGAGTTGACAGAAGCATGGTCAGGAACAGAGCCGAGGTCATACACAGGGATCCAGTGGAGCAGGCAGAAGGGTAGTCAAGAGCAAGCCAGAGTCATACACGCTTGAGCAGGCAAAGCAAATTCCTTAGAGCAAGCGAGGGTCAAAACAAGTATCAGGCAGCGGAGAAGTCCAGAGGCAAAATGGGCCGTAACAGGTAATCAAAAGAATTCAGGAAACACATGTGCAAGGAGTACTGGTAGCTGAAGATAATCCAGCAAAGTCTAAGTGCAGCCATCGATCTTATATAGGGTGTTTGGTGCCAGTTCTGGCAGCAGATGTGCGTGAACATGCGACAAACGAGAGTGACCATTTAAAGTTTTGGCAACTATCCCAGGTCTTTTCCTCAGCAAATGCATATTTTTATTCTTCTGTCTCCTTTTCAGCACTTTGTTCATATTTGTTCCGAATAGCACCCTAACACCACTTTTCCAGAAGATGTGTAGGAGGTCTCCTGTAGCCATCAAGGTCTAAATTTAAAGGTGTGTGTGTGTAAAAGGTAATGTGGAGACCTGGAAACAAAGGAAATGCAAGAAATCTCACCACCGGAATCTACAGTAGACGTCACAAACAGTTAGCAGGTTTAACTATCAGGCATCAACCAAAAACTGAAATATGTGTGCAATGACCCTTTCAGTCTTGCTAATCCATCTAAAAATACAGCGACTTGAAATAGTATTTTCTTCTATACGCAACTTGTATTTCACCATAAGAGTTGCCTTTGAACTGCCTCTACACAAGGTAGGTGCCTCCCTTGCTATTTACTAATGATCAGCAATGGGGAGAACAATGCAGTGCTGGAGGCAACATAGGAAGAACTTTACAAAGAATCCCTAACCTTTGCACTCACGCTGTAGATTAGTGTGTGCTGTAGGCATACTGAGACTGTCGGTCATGGTAACTCAAAGGCGTCATATAACCTTGCAGAAAACTTTACAAGTAGAAAACTAGCACTGTATGTAGAATCAGAGATATAACTGAGATAAGGCTGAAATGTACTGGTTCATAAAACAGAAGAAGCACAGCGCTGTCTGCAACCAATTTATTTTAAAAATCCAGCTATGTAAAGAATAAGATCTTTTTCTGCTGTGTACATTGTAAGATGTTAAGCAGACTTTGTTGCAGATCATCTCTGGCTTCCATAAGTACTTGACTGTCTAAAAGTAAATGCTGAGTGAAAGGGTCTGCCTGCCATTTTTTCTTGATTTATACCAATGTTTTCTTAAGAAACATTTTAATACCACAGCATCCCTTTGGAAAGGCGGACAGTTCAGTAGTAGCTCACCAGAGATGAAAAGCCTGCAACTTGACTTGAGCACTCTGAGACAAGAAGCGAGCCTCCTACAAGATCAGTATCTAGACCAGGGTCCCTCAACCAGGGTTCGGTGGAAAACTAGAGTTCCTCCAGAGGCTGCTAGGGGTTCCTTGAGCAAAGAGGAATTCCTGGCTCTCAGATAAGTTCACACTGACACCAATAATCTTTTTGGCTATCTGTAATAGGGTAATTCTTCCCAATGACAACTAATGTAAGGAGCATTCTTCCAACTAACCATCACACTAATGTATCATAGGTTGTAGATATAGTAATTTTTAGCAGAGGTTCCCTGAAACCAGGAAGTCATTTCAAGGGTTCCTCTGTGTTGAAAAGGTAGAGAAAGACTTATCTAGATCATTCATTTTCACAACAATCATCCCATAAGATTATATGTGCATTTAGTGGATGTTATGCTTTTGTGTTATATACATGTAAAACCTCCCTTGTACAGCAATCCAAAAAGCCTAAGACTTTTGCTGGGTGCCTCCATCTTGGATGTAATAGCAGCCCCAGTAGACTAAAGTGAAACTCTATATGCAGGAGTAGACAACCTTGGTACTACAGCTATTTAGGAATTATTAGTCCCATAAGGCATTGCAAGGCTCTGACAGACACGGGAATGATTCCCCGAGGCAGTGGTATGATGGGATTTGTAGTTTCACAACAGCTGGAGTGCTGAGGTTGCCTACCTCTGCTCCATAGTAGTCCTCTTTTCTCCGCCCATTTTATGCTTTTGGACAGTAAAAATACATGAAAGTAGGTGCTACTACCTCCCAGTATTATAATGCGAATTTATCACTGGTGATCTGGCAGAGACAGCTGACTCCTCCTCCACATGATCTGTATAAGCATAGAAAAGTTGGCACTTCGGTGTATACTCTGCAATCTTGTGTTTATTGGCGGGTAACAAATGAAAGCCACAAATGTCAATGTGTTTCAGCCAAATTGTCCTTATTCATGACTACAGCTGGAGTGTTGAGGTTGCCTACCTCTGCTCTATAGTAGTCCTCCCATTTTATGCTGCAAAATAAAAGCTTATGTAGTGTGGTGTGGGCAGAGGTAGAGGGGCTTGGACATTACAGATAGTAATTGGATAATCACAGAAGAGGAGAGAGGGGGCTGAGCTGGGAAATTGATTTATCTGTTCTTTTACCCACAACATTTTAAGTTGGTTAAAAGGTCTCTTTAAAAAAGTGCTACCCACAAAAGGTGCTATTGCCAATATGGGGCATAGAGGAAAAGGTCTAACCTTTTTCAGCAAACTTGGGAACATCAACAGATGGATGGGGGGAGGGGGGCATGAATCACTGAAGAAGTCTAACAAGTACAAAGAACACCAAAAGGGGTCAGTACCTTGAATGCCAATGCAGTTCAGAGTTTGCTGTAGAAGATGTGGTCTACAGTGTCAAACACGGAGGGCAGTTTGAGGAGAAGCAGCAACAATGGAAACTGTCCTGTGTGAAATCTCTGGCCTAATAAGTAGGGATGGGCGAACGGTTCAGCCCGAGCATAAGTTGAGGCCGAACTTTTGTTGTTCAGTTGTACGGCAAATCTCCGAACAAATGGTCGAACGACCAATTTGTTTGGAAGTTGTTCGCCCCCCCCCTGAACCGACCACAATGCATTGCAGTACTAAACAGTACATTGCAAGCCCTGATTGGCTGAAGTAGTGAAAGCTTCAGCCAATCAGGGCACAGAGTATTGTCAGAGTCATGATTGGACACTGCCATCATAACTTTATCAAATCATGGCTCATTCCCGCCCCACAGTATAAAAGTATTCTTTCAATGGCAGCCATTGTGATTTCAGCGTGGAGAGAGATAGAACAGGGCTCTGTTCAGTGCTATTAGTTAGTGTGCTATACTGTGCTATTTTGCTTCAATTGTCAGTGTAGAATATTAGTTTTGTGTCAGTCTAGGGATAGTGTGATTGTAGCGAGGAGGATCATCATTCAGCTTTGCATAGTGTGCAGCTAGAGTAGGGACAGCTCAGATAGTTTCACTGTAGTTTAGTGAAACCGTGTCATTCATACATACATTAGTGTAGAGTAGGGACAGCTCAGATAGTTTCAGTGTAGTGTAGTGAGACCGTGTCAGTATTCTTTACATTAGTGTATAGCTAGAGTAAGGACAGTTCACATAGTGTCAGTCTAGTGGCGGTTGAACACTGTCTAATTGATTGCATTACTGCCAGTTTAACGCCATTTACTTCTGTGTGCGTTACTGCCAGTTTAATGCCATATAGTTTTGTGTGCATTACTGCCAGTTTAACGCCATATAGTTCTGTGTGCGTTACTGCCAGTTTAACGCCATATAGTAACAAGGCATTTAAGTATAATCTCTGCTTTGGGTGCTCAGCTGATTGTCGGCAGTCTCTCTCTCTCCTCTCTCCCCCTCCTCCCCAGCTGATGTCAGCGGGATGGCTCAGTCCCGCCCACTGCAGCTATGAGACCGAGAGAGAAGAGAGGAGAGGAATCAGTTGGGCGCCCGAAGCAGAGCTTATATCAGTGCAGATCGGCAGATTTTTTATATTACACAGACACAGGGACAGTAGAAGTGGGTTAACAACCACTGTAATATATATATATATATATATATATATATATATATATATATATATATTTTTTTTTTTTTTGTTTTTTTTTTCATTCAGGCACAGTTGCAGGATCACTGTATACCTTTCACCAAAGGAAGCTAATTAGTTGCTTATTTTGCAATTGATCATGGGTTACCTAACTATGCATGATTTTAGGAGTGACTAAAATTATCTACAATGTTGTGCTGCATACGGTGCTTCTATACAATTGAGTTACTATTTGTTTTAACAGTGCAGGAGCAAGGGCAAGGTTTTAAAACATTGCAGCTGTATTCCAGGGTGAGTTTCTAGAACAGTCATCTAAGTGTACCATCAATGAGGTCTACAATCAACACAAGTGATGAGATTACAGATACTGTACCTTCACCGGTAATTTGTCACACAATAACATAATCAATCGATATCCAATTACATAACTGTGATATGCATACAATTATCATTGGGACCTTACTGACTCCTTTGTTCCTGCCTGGATATTTCCATCTACAGCACAAAAATGTGCTTGTCTGAAGCCTATCTTCAATCTAACAAACATTGTGTAAATCTATGTTAATCCTATTTCTAGCATGGAAAAAATATTGCAAATTTAGCAAATGATTTTGCAGATACTTATATCAGGGATAACTGGATAACCGAGGGATGATACATTGTGCACATTTCCTTAAACTCAATAAACACGTAAATGTCCCCTTATTATACATTGTGTGGCTAGATATATTTCAAGCTCCAGCCCATAGAGCTAGAAAGCTGCCATTATCACCAATGTGTAGCACATATTTTCTGGTAATGCGAATTTGCAGCTGAAATGTGCATGGCTGGGAATATATTTTCTAATAACTAGCAGAAATCTACCAGATGGCAGAACAACAGAAATAAAGTAGGTGATAAACAAGCACATTTTTGCTAAAGAAAACCTTTGTTCTTGCTAAAATTTTTAAACTGTGTAATCCCCTTTAAATATAGTGGGCCATATATGCTGCCAGACAGTACCTTTTTATGCCTTGTCCTCCTTCTCACAGGGTGCCTGGTCATCCCATGAATTCCAAGGCATGGAGAGAGCAGATTCAATAAAGTTGATTTACTAAAGGCAAATAGGTTGTTCAGTTTGCAAGTGAAGTTGCACTTTGCAAAGGAATTTTCCCCAGAGCTTAGCGGATGTGTTTATATTTCTTTTTGCAAAGAATACCCTATTCCAAGCAAGAAACATAAAAAAAAGCATGCTTGGATGATGGAAGTCAGTAGAGCTTCACCTCATTCACTAAGCTCTGGGGAAACTTCCCTTGCAAAGTGAACATTCTATTTAGGTAAAGTTGACAACCAGGTGAGGATGAATAAAATGTCTCTTTATTTTGTCCAAGGAGTATACATGTTCCATACATGCTTGCACGTGTGTTTGAACATTCTATTTGCCTTCAGTAAATCAACTCCACTGCTGGATAGATGAGTGTAGGGGTGGGGGGTTACATTTGTCCAAAGATAGCCTTTAACCAGTTCCCGCCAGGCCTATTGCAAAATGACGGCTGGGAGGGACTTTCGTCAATCTGGGTGGACGTCATATGACGTTCTCCCGGATTCAGCCTCGCACGTGGCTACGGGGTTGCAATGTGGCTCGATCTGTCACAGGTTGTGTCGATCAGATAACAGAGCCCTGAGCTGAGGAAAACAGAGCCCTGAGCTGGAACAACTTCACTGCTATTCTTTAGATATTTGAAGATAAAACGTTCCACAGGGGCTGCAGCTACACAGGGCAGTAAAGGCTTGTTTTAAAGTTTATGTACTGCATATAAAGAAAACCTAAGAATGGTGACCATTTTAATTTAAGGTGGTAATTTAAGAAAGAATCTGAAAGATGAGACCTTGAGAGAGGCTCTCCCCATCCCCACCTGAAATGCACTATTCAATTTATGCCAAGAGATCCCCCCATTGCAGGGTGTTCAGCTTTGGAATCCTAAAGTGAATACCTGTTTACTCTAATAATAAAGGTTATGATACTCCTTGTACTTAAAGCGGAACTTTACCCATAACAACTTGATAAAAAATAATGTTCTTTAGCAAGGATCATACATTCGCTCCTGTTTCTTCGTGCTGGAGAGACTTCCATTTTGCTGAAGCCCAGAGACCCTGAGTAGCAGTAAATGTTTAGGTTGTCAGCAGATCGGCCTCTAGTAGCTCTGAATTTCAGCACAATGCCAAAAATGGAGAGCAACTGAGTATGTGCCAAGCAGGGTGAGACAGTGTATTACTGGATTTTAAACAGTATAGGTGCTTATTTTTAATGTATTACATAGCTATACCTGCAAAAGGGGCCAACCTGAAGTGATCTAGCAGGAATTCAATTTCTACTTAAAGTTCCACTTTAAGCTAAGGAAACTTATAAATAAGATTATTAGTTGACCCTGCTGAAAAAGATTGGACTGGGAAAGCATTATAACAGTATGTCTATTGAAGCAATGCAGCCTCTGCAAATAACAGATACCCCTTGTTGAATGGCAAATGTAAAATAATGTATGTATTTATTTTAAAAAATCAACATTTTCAAAAACAGCTATTATAAGCATTTAGATACAGTATGTTTTTAAATTAGTTTTTTTCGTGGGGTCTCCCTATAGGACTTAACATATAGCTGCCTAAGAAGCTGCCTAAGAAGCCACATATTATATATATATATATATATATATATATATATATATATATATATATATATGTATTTTATTTCCTGTCCTTTTAATAATTTTGAGATATGGCAACCTTTCTCTCTATATACAGTATAGATTTTACCAGCGTTTTACAAAGTTTTTATAAAGTTGTTATAAATGTGGTTTACCACTGGAAGGTCTTTATAGTGATTATAGCGATTTGCTACAGTTGAATTTGTTTTGTATTACATTCATTTTAATACGTCACAAATATTTGAATATTTCAGATTACTACTTTTGTTGCATCTAAATTGCTGTTCTGTGTAATATGCATGCATGTAGTCACTGTTATAGTGTACACGAGGGGTTAACGTCACAAGAGCTAATAGCCCTTCCCCCTCCACACCTATATGCTTATATATCTGCCTGCTGCCGCTGGCTCCCTTGACTTTGATAAAGCGCAGGAGCGTGAAACATGTAAGTCACAGTCGCCACGGCTACTTTGAGCTTGCGATCCGCCTAGCTTCCTGATACTCCTCGTTTCCGGCCCTGACCCTGTCTCCCGGCTCCCGGATTCAGTGCGTGCCATCCAGAGCGCCCTCCAGCACGCCAGGTTCCAGCCAGCCTGATCAGCCAGCTTGACCTAGGTTGTTCAGAGGTGCGATCTACAATACACCTCCTGGATCACAGCGCGTCTGATATCCGGAATACAGCCACTAATTGCACCTTAGAGAGCGGTGTCTCTCCACCTCTATTTTTCTCCCTGAACATTGAACCTGACAATTAGGATCGGAGCTTGGAGCACACTTGCTGACATTAACCCCTTGTCATCTGGAAGTCATGGTGTAATGTATATACTAATTTTCAGATTACTTCAACCATGATAATGAGTTGTGCTTATAAAGTCTAATAATTTTATCATCTAATTTTTTCATTGACAGTTGTTTTTAATTTCAAATCTCAGCATGCATCCAATAAATGAATTTTGTTGATTATGCCATCAGCAATAGTTCTTTACTACTGGTCCCATTGAGCTCTGCATTTTTGTTTATTTTTGTTGTCTACTTTCTTCCAGAAGTTTACAGCTGCACTGGTGTCCAGCTATTCCTTGCATAATTGTTATGACATGACAAAAGTTTCTAATGACTGCCAGTTTTAGCACTTCAGAACTCTTTTTGTTTTCCATAGAGGAGGGGTAGCACAGTGAGCTTGGTGGTCTAATCTGTGTAACAATGTTCCTATATTGTCCAGGCAGTGGGCTGGAGTCAGGTTGGGAACCATATTTAGACTGCAGTGGAGAAAAATAAAGAAGACAAAACAAAATGGAAGGCGCGCACACCTAGTGCATTACCAAAAACATTTATTGGATGGTAAAAATTAGTAAAAAACGGGTTCTCACAAAGTTGTAACTCTCAGTGAGCCGTAAAACCACACAAGGTTGAATGGTGCAGACACATGTGCCATATCACATCAAAAAGTTGTAAAGGCTGACGTGTTTCAGGGGCCCACCCCCCTTCCTCAGAGCTAAAAATAATGTTGCCTAATTTTGGTGTCTGGTAGGGATAACTGGAACACAAGATTGTCAGATCAGAAAGACAGGTGCCATGTGCACTATATCTCTCAACTGTATATTTAAGTATTCTGACTACACAGGAACAGAGCTGAGGCTGTCAATCAGCTGGAGGTCCCTCCCCTGTCACCTTTTTTTTCTTGGTGTCAGGAAAACTTGTCAGAAGTGACCCATGCAGATAACAGAGGGACTAGACAGCAGAGAAATGACACTTGGGGGGTTATTTATGAAAGGCAAATCCACTACAAGTGCAAACTACAAGTGCAAAGTGCACTTGAAATTGCACTGAAAGTGCACTTGGATGTGCAGTCGCTGTAGATCCGAGGGGGGCATGCAAGGAAAGTAAAAAACACTATTTTATTTTGCGCATGGTTGGATAATAAAATCAGCAGAGCTTCCCCTCATTTCAGATCTACCCCTCAGCTCTACAGCGACTGCACTTCCAAGTGTACTTGTAGTTTGCACTTGTAGTGCAAAGTGGATTTGCCTTTTGTAAATAACCCCCTTGGTGTTCATAATGGATGTCTGAGGTTTACAACCACTTTAATGCTGAGAGAGTAATGAAATGCAATGTCCAATCTAGTCTTTCAGACAGGTATAGTTTGCAGAATGTGCCATAGGCACTATTATTTTAGTTCAAGGAATGAAAACGCCTCTCCAGGTGAGCAATCACTGTAGTCCAGATGTGCTGGGTTCCAGCCACGGCTTGCCACTGAAGATCAATGGGAAGAAAAGAACGGCTGCACACCAAAAGATCGTTCCAACGTGTTTATTCCAAAATAGCAAATGACAGCCAACAAGACAGAGTACCCGAACCCAGGACTCTGGGTTCGGGTACTCTGTCTTGTTGGCTGCCATTTGCTATTTTGGAATAAACACGTTGGAACAATCTTTTGGTGTGCAGCCATTCTTTTCTTCTCACTATTATTTTATATTATTTTAGGTCATTTTTATAAAACGATTACAAACTACTCTTAAAGATTACCTCTTTAGATATAGTGTTTAATCTGTGCACTGCTATTACTGAACCTTTATCGTTGTTAAAGATAAAAACTCATTTTCTCTAATGATGACATTGTATCCCCTGTAGCCTGCTTGATGAAAAGTTCTCTGTAGATTTATTTGTATGAAGATAAAATGAAGTGCTTCTCTCTAGGGGTGCACAAATTGTGCTTGGATATTGTTTTCTCATAAGGTAAATCCCTTAGTGGCTTTATTAATTATATTATCTTTTACTGTTTCACACTGCCTTGTCTGGGACCTGCTGATCAAACATTGTTAAATATTTACTATAAAGAATAACTCTACCAAATATCCTGTATAAGAATAATGGCCAAATAATTTTACCATCTTAAAATTCTAAAAATTCTGCACCAATTGGCTCTGAGGCCCTCAAGAGGTCCTGTCACTTTACCCTGAATAGCAAGGATATACAGTATTTTCAACATCAACTGGATCCCAGCACAGCCCCCCCCTTCCAAATGAATGGTAGAGGCAGGATCAGCTCCGCTTCTTCTCGCCCCTCCCTTCTTGTGTCCTCTCACACTCCGGCAGTCCTTGTGCTGTGTGTAAATAAGATGTGAAGTTTATGGAGCAGCCGACAGCCACATTGTACACCAGAAGTAGCTACAGTGAGCTCCACCGCCCTACACAGACATGCAAAGTTTTGCTTTTGGAACTTAGAGAGCTTACAGCTTGACCTTATATCCCTGTGGAGATACCAGGCTTAGTTAACTCTTTATTGCGGTGAGTGCATCACCAAAGGGGTGTTCACGTGGTGGATCGGTGACAGTATTCAGGATAAGAATTCTTAAAATTTCTGATGGGACACGGCACCATACACTTATTTAAGGACTTTTGCATGGACTTTTATGCCGCTCATTCATTTGTGTTTGACGTTTTTAGCCCACTGAATGCTATCATATTGTACTGAATGTTTTATACACACGATCAGAATTTTGGTCGGAAAAAGCTATGATGGTTTTTCTGACGGGATTCCGCTCAAGCTTGTCTTGCATACACACGGTCACACCAAATTCCGAACGAACGCACCAAATTCGGTCACACCAAATTCAAGAATGCGGTGACGTACAACATGTACAACGGGACTAGAAAAAGGAAGTTCAATAGCCACTGCGCTCCCTTTGGGCTCCTTCTGCTAATCTAGTGTTTATCTCGTTTAGTAGATATAGTAGAGATAGAGAGACGATTCATGCTTTTCAGACTTGTGCTTTTTCAGATCGTTTTACTGCTGTTCAGTTTATGCTTGTGGGTTTGTATCTGTTTTTCAGTGCGTGTAGTCAGTTCGTATCTGTTTTTCAGTGCGTTCTTGTCTGCTCGTTACTGATTTTCAGCTTGCTCTTCACAGGCCTTGCTGTTCTTCAGTACATTCTGTTAGTTCGTTCTGACCAACTGACCGTTTTGAAGCCATGTTTTGTTTACGTACTCGTCGTAGAGTTTGTGCTGTGCGGGGGCTTGGTGTTGGGGTTCTTGCTTTGACCCTAGCCCAGTCCATGAACAGGGTGGGAAGGAGTTCATGGACCAAGAATTGGTTACTCCAACATGTCCAATTCTCTCATATGCCTTTGCTGAGATCCAGGAGAATAACCCTGATGATTTCAGGAATTTTCTCCGGATGACGGACCCCGTTTTTCACTGTCTGTTGGCTTTGCTCACCCCTTTACGAAGCAGGACACCTGCATGCGGCAAGCCATCACTCCTGAGCAGAGGATCATCACCACCTTGCGGTACTTGGCGACAGGGAGAAGTCTGCAGGACATCAAGTTCTCGACAGGCATCTCCCCCCAGGCTCTGGGGATCATTATCCCAGACACCTGTTCTGCCATCATTCAGGTCCTGCAGAAGGACTATATTAGGGTAAGTTTTATCCTTTAATATCACATTATATGTATTTAATGTTTGCTAATGTATTGTATTTCTTTCCTCATTCTCTAATTACCATGATTGTAATATGCTGTGAATCTCCCCTTTGTCCTCATGCATGCTGTAATCTTTTAATGCTCTTTTTTTGGCCTACATGCATATTTGCCTTCACTAACCTCCCCAGCATGCAATCCTGGGCCCATACACACCTATAGCCTAGTCACTTAATGTATTTTGTCAGCTCCATAGTAGTGCTTTACCCTAAACATCCCCTAAAATGTGTACAAATGTTATTATTGTCCTTAAATTCAGGCAGAGTGCCAGAGGCTTTTTTTTGGCTCCCAAACTCATTTAGAACCCCCCTAAAATTTTTACAATGGGCCATCAGAGTGGGGGGGAGGAATCTGATAAGTGGATCTTATACTTTTATCTTTAAATACTCCTTAAAATAATGCCAAGAATGTTTGTGTCTAATCTGCTTGCAATGTTTATGTGCAAAATTACTAATTTTTTTTTCTTGTTTGACTCCACAGTTTCCTTCAATGCCACAGGAATGGCAGACTGTGGCCCCCCACTTTGCTCATCCTTGGGACTTTCCCAACTGCAGAGGGGCAATCGATGGGAAGCACGTCCACATCGTCCCACCACCCCAATCGGGGTCATACTATTTTAACTATAAGGAGTTTCATAGTATCGTGTTAATGGCGGTGGTGTCGGCGACATATGAGTTCCTCTATGTGGACGTGGGGAAGAATGGCCAGATGTCGGATGGTGGAGTCTTTGCCCAGACCGAGTTCTACAGACGTCTCCAGAGTGGTGGCTTGGGATTGCCACCTGCGGAAGAGAATGTCGGAGGACTCCCATTTGTTTTTATTGCAGATGAAGCATTTGGTCTGGGTGATCACATGATGAGGCCGTTCCCCCAGAGGACCCTCACCCCGGAGAAGAGGGTTTTTAATTACCGGCTGGCCCGAGCCAGAAGAGTCCTTGGGAATACCTTTGGGATAATAGCCAGCCGGTTCTGCCTATTTTTTATGGCAATTAACATGGCAGAGTACAAAATTAACCACATCGTTTTATCCTGCTGCATAATGCACAACTTTTTAAAGCGAAATGCACCTGGTTATGTTGCCACAGTTGGGCCTGAAGCCGGACTTCATGAGAATCCAATGACGGCCCTGGAAGCTGGCCGTCCTGGCTTGCCCCCCCAAAACGCCCGTGAAGTGCGGCAAAAATATGTGGAATATTTTACGGGTAGGGGGGCCATTGCTATGCCAGTTAATTTTTAAATATTTTACAAAAAAAATTGATATGATAAAATCTTGATTTTAATTTAATGCTTGTGTTTCTTTTATCTGTCTCCTAGGTTCTCCTAGTGCACTTGTAGTGCCAAGTGGTTTTAACATTATTTAAATAACACCCATTGTCACTGTAAACACCAACTTAATACAAAAAGTGTTATTGAGCATTGAAAGAAGAAGCCACACATTGTTTAGTAGAAAGCCTTTTACTCCGTGCACATTCACATGTGCGTTATAAAACATTTTGTGCTAAAAAAAATCTTGTTTTTTCAAAGTTTTACCTTGAAATGTTTTCAAAAGTACATGAACAGGCATGTTTCCAAACATAACATACACAACTCTGGAACGTACAAAGTTCAACATTGAAAAAATGAAGGCAATATCAGACATTACAGTGTCAAAAATGTGTTGATATTTCCTTCATCAGATGGGGTGATGTCACCCCTGTAAAAGCCAAATTTAGAAGATGCACACAAATTGTGAGTCAAAATGGGGATTTCCCTCCTGATCCCATACCAAATGTCAACATGTGCTATCTCCCATCATAGGGGATCAATGTACGTGTTTTGGGGGTGCAACCACTTCCTCTCACCTACTAGAGTTGGGAGGAAGGGGTTGCACCCACAAAAAGCGTACATTGAAATCCCCTGATGGCAGATAGCACATGTTGACACACTGTGTGCATCTTCCAAAGTTGGCTTTTAAACTGTATTAAAACTTAATCAATTGTTCTTAAAAAAAAAAGGTGTAATCTTTGTTGGATTTAGATTCTCCCTAATACATCAATCATGTTCTTCTTTCTTTGTTCAATCTCCTTGGTTTTTTCCTTGATAATGTCTAAATCCCGACTACACCACATTATGTCCTGGATAAGCCGTTGTGCACTGTCACTGGTGAAATGAGGAGATTGTTCTTTCACAACCTGCACATCACTTAAAATAAAAATACACACCATGTATTATAAATATGCAGGCATACCTCTATTACCTGAATCTGTGGTGTCTGACACTGACCCGTTGTGGTGACAATTTCAACCACTTCTTCCACCTTTCCTTCCTCCACATGCTGAGGTTGTGGTGTCCTCTGCTACCCTTATTCCTGAGGTGTGGTGTTCCTGGTGTCCTCAGACATCCCGATTCTTTTTTCCCCTATGAGAATGAAACAAAAGGTATACTTGGCCCACAGATATTTGTGACCAGAAATATGAATGTGAAACATTGCTTGGAAGTGGGGTACAATTGTCTGTTTGGGCAGAGTTCCAAGTTGAATACATGATTAATTCCCTTAACCAAGCTGGAATACTTTCCTTTTTTGGACAAGTTTCACACATGTAGACACCCCAAGTATCCACTGGAGTACCTGTGTGGGACACCTTAAAAAGTTTGTTCTTGTGTCCCACACTAGTGCTCCTGAGTCCAGATGTGTAAACAGCTGCTGAGTGTCCTCTCCTTACATTACACTGAATCAAGTTTGCAATTCATTCTAGTTACAAACACATCTAGACTATTTCAAACACAGGACAATTATCTGCAATTCTAACCTAATTTTCATACTAAATATGTTCATCAACAGATGATATACTCATTTGTATATCTATATAGAGGATGCATTGATCCCCATGTATGTGGCATTTTATTGCTTCTTGGGGAACCAGTAGCAAGAATTCTACTCACTCCTCTTCACTTAGATATCACTTTTGTGTGGACTGGCACTTTAACAGCTGCATGTTGTCTGGCAGCTAAGTAAACAATTTGAATAAAGCAGCAGACATGATTCTTATGCCGGGTACTACAATTTTTTTTTTTCATTCAACCCAGCAGGTTATATAAAAAGAAAAACCTGACAGATTGCCGTACCAACACAAGCGACATTGGTGCGGTGACCTCCCACGCTGTGCTATTGTATTCTGACATTGGGACTCCACCTCCCCCACTGGCAGAATACACCGATCAGCTGATTGGCTGTGAGGGCTATTGGATGCTGGTTTTCCAGAATGTCCCTTCGACAAAAGCCAGTCTAATGATCTGTAGGACAGACTGCTGTACACACTGACCAAATGTCGGCTGGTTCCTGCTTAATGATTACAAAGCTATTCTTCATTTTGTAACCAACCCAAGCTTCCTTCACACAGTTAACCACTAACCCAACAAAAATTGTATTAACATTTTACCTGGCAGTCCTTGTATAGTTGGCTCTCTGTTGTCAAAGCCGATGGAAAATGAGGCCCAGTTGGCCCAGAGTGAGCCAGGGACCATTAACTTCAGGGTTCCATAATCCTCTATGACAATTGTACGCTGTATCTGAAAAGAGAGAAATTACATTTGTTAAGAGTTTCCCAAAGGTAAAATTCTGAATCAACTAAATAAGTTTACCGTATATACTCGAGTATAAGTCAAGCTTTTCAACCCTTTTTTTTGGGCTGAAAGTGCCCTCCTCGACTTATACTCGAGTCGCCGCCGTCTGCCTACATGATCAGCGTGTCATGCAGGCAGACGGCGGCCAGCGTGTGCTGTTACTATTCGGCGGCCATTCACTGTTCAAAAGCCGCGCCTCCTCCTCGTCTGTGATAGGCAGAAAACTCCATTTCCCAGCAGTCAGTGTACAGCCTATGACGGACATTCTCTCATCCTCATCTGTGGTATGAGGATGAGAGAATGTCAGTAATAGGCTGACCGCAGACTGCTGGGAAATGGAGTTTTTTGCCTACCATGGAAGAGGAGGAGGCGCGGCTTTTGAACAGTGAATGGCCGCCGAATAGTAATAGCACACGCTGATCGGTGCAGAGTGGCACACGGAGGCATGCACAGGACACAGGTAGGATGCACACAGACACATGCACACATACACAGGACACATACACAGGACACAGGCACATATACACATGACACATGCACATATACACAGGACACATGCACATATACACAGGACACATGACACATGCACATATACAGAGGACACATGACACATGCACATATACACAGGACACAGGACACATGCACAGGACACAGGGAGGTATACAGCTGCAGATGGGCATTGTTGACCCTCTTTTTCCACTTACAGTAGCGGCTGCATTTCTCACCCTCGTCTTATACTCGGGTCAATAAGTTTTTTCAATTTTTTTGTGGTAAATTAGGGCCTCGACTTATACTCGGATCGACCTGTACTTGAGTATATACGGTATATAATTTTATCCAGCTAATAAAAACAATCACCTTTAAAATGTGGGAGAAAAAAAAACAGATGTAAGACATTTACCGTCATATACCAAGGGAACCTTTCCTGGGACAGGTGGAATCCCTCTCTTGTGCCCATCTGAAGATGCAAAGGGCATGAAACTGATGGGAACAGGATAGTCTGTGGATTTCTGCTCCCTCTTCCAATTGCTGTTGGCAGATTCTGCAAGTAGGATGCTCCTCACTCTGCTGTTCATGAAGATGGGGGCTCTGGATGCTCCCCGGATCTGGCTGCTTCCAATCGACCTTAGGAGGCATGAATTCCATTGGAATGTCAGGGTCCTGATGTCTCTGGCACAGCTGATCTTCAGTCATGTTCGATGACTGAGTTCTGTATCTCTGGGTGATGTGATTGTGACATCTCCGGTGAAACTGATTTTCAGTCTCTCTGTCCCGCAGTGGAGATCTTGATCTTCTCTTTTGAGGTATTGGAGAATATTGCCCTGCAATAACAATAAACAAGATAATAACAATTAAAAGACAAATTCCAAATAATATTCTTTAAACTTCTTTTTTTTCAATCCTGTTGCAAGGTAAAGCAGTGCTAAACAGGAGCAGTGAGATGAATCATGAAAGAGATTTATTACAAGGTTACAGCCTGAGTCCTAAACTTCTTTGGCTGCACTTGCGACTGCAGTAATCCTGACCCTGATCACTTCTTAATTCTGTGTCTGTTTTTAGTGAAAATCTGTCTTATCTTCAGTAATAAATCTATCTGTGAACTTTGCAAACTGTTGCACTTGGCTGCCCAGGAATATAGTCACAAGTCAGTAAACCAGTCGCAGAGACTTTGCTGAAAGAGATGTAGCCTGATTTGTGACTAATTGTGTTTCTAATTTATTTGATAAATGCCCCCCAATGTATTTAATATCCAAAACAGAGAATAACCCCCCCTAATAAACACCCCTCTGTAACTGCTGTCATAGAAGTGTGAAGGGAGGAGCTCCAGTGTAGGGACTCTCCTGCAGAATACCTAATACAGTGATAAGTGAAAATGATAATATTGAAATGGATCACATGACTTACCATATGGAAATGGGTATCTCTCCCTTTCTGATGGCCTTTCACGGTTGTTGCGTCGTGAATAGCTTCTATTTTCTCTTGACATCTTGGTAATAATAGGTATCTATTAGATGCCTAATTAGATGTTAATTTATATATATGTGAATACTTTCACTAAAGACAATAACAATCTGAAAATCGCAGGAGAAACACCTCAGCAATGCTTTCAGTGTCGCTCCTACTAGGCATCTTCTGAGCACTGCACTGGCTGACTTGTTTATAATCCTGCAGGTGTTGACATCACAGAGGACTTTCCAACTGACAGTTTTTTGTTTTTTTTCCAACCAACTTAATGAAACTGTAAAAATTTTCATAAACATTTTTTTTTTCTAGTTTACCAGAGATTTTTCAAATTTGAATAGGCTCAGTTCACACAACTAACGTTATTATCCTCCTGGTGGTATAATTATGTCAGATTTTTGCGTCTCAAAGCGGTACAATTGTTTTGCATAGAAATTTGGCGTTTCATATTGTAGGCCTGTAATTCTTAGTAATAACACACTTAAATCTGTCCAAACGAGAGTCTAGTAGACATCCCGGGTATGATAAAGTTTGAAACACAAAATCATAAATTATAATATAATAAATAACTATAAATAATTATAAAAAATAATAATATAATAATAATAAAATTAATTTCACTATCACTCAATTCTGCAAGTGTTCTAATTTACTATCGCTGTTTTCTAGCTGGTCTAAAACCACTTTTGACGTAAAGGGACGCTTTTTGGTTGCTATGGATAATCTCCAGTTTCCAGGCAGAAAGAACAGTATATATAATATAAAACTGCATGCAGGGCACTGGACAAAGCACTGGGGACAAAAGGGATGTGAAATAATTTCATACAGTAATGTGATCTGTAAGATTACACTGTACTGTATGTGTTATGAATTTTCTATTTTTTTAATTTGCCGCCAGACTCCGCACCCCATGCGTCGCGACGCTCGCAGGGAACGAGCCCAGCACACAGAGCTTCGGGCGGAGGACAGAGCCCACAGACACAGTGGGGGAACATCACAAGATCCTGGGGACAAAGTAAGTACACTACACCAGGATCCTGCAATGCCATCCCGAGTGTGGCTCGGGGTTACCGCTAA
The DNA here is from genome assembly GCF_042186555.1 of Aquarana catesbeiana. Classification (NCBI taxonomy): domain Eukaryota; kingdom Metazoa; phylum Chordata; class Amphibia; order Anura; family Ranidae; genus Aquarana; species Aquarana catesbeiana. Next base: position 586,372,976 of record NC_133328.1, read on the forward strand.
TGGTACTGAAATTTAACCCCGAGCCACACTCGGGAAAACCGCCAGGGAGGTTAAAGCAAAGCATTTTCTATTGTTTTTTTAATTTCACCAGTTTTTTTTTTTTTTTTTTATGGCAACAGTTTGCGCAGAGCCTTACAAAATGAAAAGGAGACGGTTACAGTTGCAGTACAATTAGGGATAAGAGGGTTACAGAAAAGGATTATTATTTTCTAAAAAAATAACCGTTATTTGCATTTTAGATTTGAAAATGGCAGTCTAAAAATAGAGAGTCTTATCTTTGTGCTAAAACTGTGTGAATTGAGGTTCATCAATGACCTGAAAAGATGTTCTGACCACTAGATGAAGGGTCTGTGTCCATGGGATTTTGTTTGTTTGAGGTGTATTCCTTTACAAGTCTAATGGAATACAAAACATGCTTAACGGCTGTTCACACTTGTGAGAATACAAAATGCAAGAAAAACTCATATGGAAGCACCTGCGTTTACCTGCATTTTTATGGGCGTTTTTTTAAACTCATATTGAATTTAGCTGCTTTTTTTCCTGTGCATTTTCTGACTATTTTGTCATAATTTCCTTTTCCAAAAAGAAATAAAAATTACAATAAAATTGTTGTTAGTGGACACAAACACAACATAACTTACAAAATCACTGTTAAATCTGAAAGATAAAGCCGTATTGAGTTAAATAAAGCTGCGTATGTGAGTGAGGTCATGGGGCTCATTCACATGGGTGCTGTAGCATAATGGCAGCATTCACAGAATGCCTTGTTTTTTTTTTCAATGAATACAAGGTGATCTCTGATTGGAGGAGGTAGAAAGGAAGGTTGGTTAGAAAAATACAAGATGTTCTGTAAATGTATGCATGGGGCAGTTGCTCAACACAGGACCCGGAAGATTGTGACTATCACTGTAATCATGCCAGATACTATAAAGATTGTCAGCTTCCACAGCAGTCTGTCTGTGTTATGAAATATGCATACTTTAATTGGTCCAAGATGGACCTATATAAATATATAATTAAGATCATACCTGGGTTTTAGTTTTAATACATGTATTGCTGCCAAAAAACATCAAAATATAAATATCAAAACTACCAAAATAGTGGCAGAACTAAAGAGAAGAGTTTCTCAATGAAATTGCTTGGTCTCAGAGTGATGTGGTACACACAGGTGTCTATGGGAATCATGACGTTTCTGCAATCATGTGATTGCAGCTGGGTAGCCTGATTGGCTTCCTTTAGCGTTTCCTCAGGGCACAGAGCCGTGCGCCCCAACACTCCCACTATGCAATTATTCTTTGTGATTAGCGGAGCCGTGAAGGACATAGGGCGGTGCTTTTAGCCGGACTGCTTCACTTCCGGTCTCGCTGGTCAACTTTTCCCGGGCCCATGGTGGTGGAACACAAGGATTGAGCCTCTCAAAGTCGGACCATCAGACACTAGCCCATAGAACTCAGGATTGGTGACATAAATTGAGTTATTACTGTATTAATAACGATAATTCAATAATTCATATTGATGAGGAAAGTTCCAAGAAAATCCGTTCAGTTCTCGTGTAAAAACTCAAAAATATATTTAATAATGAAAATAGCAAAATATTACAAAAACAATGTCAAAATGTAGAATATAAAAATAGCATCAATAAGTTTCTTATTCTTGAAATAAAGATTGTATAAATGTATCTTTGTGTGTGTGTATGAGAATGTCTCCAAGTCTCTCGTGTCTACTGGAATGAATGTCTGTTGCAGAATTTGTCTGTCTGCCCTCGTTACTTAGTTTTTACTACTCAAATCAGCCCCCACCTTTTCCCAAAAAGGCTGGCTTAAAAGTTTGTTTTTGTCTTATGCCCCGTATACACGGTCGGATTTTCCGACCAAAAATGTGTGATAGGACCTTGTTGTCAGAAATTCCGACCATGTGTGGGCTCCATCACACATTTTCCATCGGATTTTCCGACACACAAAGTTTGAGAGCAGGATATAAAATTTTCCGACAACAAAATCCGGTGTCGGAAATTCCGATCATGTGTACACAAATCCGACGCACAAAGTGCCACGCATGCTCAGAATAAATAAAGAGATGAAAGCTATTGGCCACTGCCCCGTTTATAGTCCCGACGTACATGTTTTACGTCACCGCGTTTAGAACGATCAGATTTTCCGACAACTTTGTGTGACCGTGTGTATGCAAGACAAGTTTGAGCCAACATCCGTAGGAAAAAATCCATGGATTTTGTTGTTGGAATGTCCAAACAAAGTCCGACCGTGTGTACGGGGCATTATAGTTCCACAGGAAAACGTGGGTTTTTAATGAACAGTTTCCCTCCCACCTCACTAAAAAGGTGGGGGTTACTCAGTCTCGAACATTCCCAAGGTGTGGGCTAAGAGGACCCATGTGTAAAACCTTTTAACTAAATCTAGCCAAACAATATAAGTCTTCTTTTGACTTTTAAATCAAATACTACATACCGTATATACTCGAGTATAAGTCGACCGAATATAAGCCGAGGCACCTAATTTTATCACAAAAAACTGGGAAAACATATTGACTTGAGTATAAGCCGAGGGTGGGAAAATGCAGCAGCTATCGGTAAACAATGCCCAACTGCAGCCTCACTGTGCCTATCTGCAGCCTCACGGTGCCCATTTGCGGCCTCATTGTGCCCAGTTGTAGTCACCCTGTGCCCAGTTGCAGTCTCACTGTGCCCAGTTGCAGTCACACTGTGCCCAATTGCAGTCTCACTGTGCCCAGTTGCAGTCACACTGTGCTCATTTGCAGCCGTACCTTTTTTTTTTTTACCATTCTCCTTTTTTATTACCAGTGTTGCATATCAATAACATTTCCCAAAGAGGCAACTTTACTATGGTGCTGTCTTGCAACAGATATGCCCAGCTCCATTCTCTCTGTGCAAAACCAAGTCTTAAAATAGTGTCATTCTGTATAGAGAAAAATACATTCTTCATTATTTCATCCTGGCAAACCTAGAAATGAGATGAAAAGCGGTACCTTTTATTACTAAAACAGCGTGTGTCTCCCGCTGTGTAATGCATTCTGTTCGGCCGTCCATTGAAACAAAGACCGCCTCGCTTTGCCTCCTCCTCGTCTGTGATAGGCGGAACACTGATACAGTTTATCAGTATCAGTGTTCCTCTATCACGGACAGACAAGGAGGAGGCGGGACGGGCTTTGTTTCAATAGACGGCTGAACAGAATGCATTACACAGCGGGAGACACACGCTGTTTTAGTAATGAACGCCGATCCCCGCCGATCTCCACTGATTGCGAGTGGAGTGGAGCGAGCACCGCCGACATACACAAAGCCGAGTGTACTCGTCTAGTCTCGGCTCCTCTCGGCTCCGCTCAAAGTCACGCCCAGCCCCGCCATTGGACCTGTGTTATGTCCATCATAGGGGCGGGACTGGGCAGGACTGCGAGAGGAGCCAAAGCTAGCCGAGTAAACTCGGCTTTGTTTATGTCAGCGGCGCTCGCTCCGCTCCCAATCAGCGCCAATTTTAAATTCCTGCAATGAGGGTGCAAAGAGACACAGGGCTGCAAAGAGACACAGGGCTGCAAAGAGACACAGGGCTGCAAAGACACATGGCTGCAAAGAGACACAGGGCTGCAAAGACACTGGCCTGCAAAGGCACAATGCTGCAAAGACACAAGGCTGCAAAGACACTGGGCAAGGCTGCAGATGGACACTGGGCAAGGCTGCATTGATGGCCATTTAAATGTAAGTTTTTTTTCCTTAAACTTCCCTCCTAAAAGTTTTTTTCCTTAAAATTCCCTCCTAAACTTGGTGCGTGTTATACGCCGGCGCATGTTATACACCGATAAATACAGTACTTTCACAAGTATATAAAGATCTTATATAAAACTTCATTTTTTCTATACATAGAAGAGATATAAATTATATTTTATGTATACAATTCAATTATTATTTACAGTACCTGACCGCGAGATTGTGTTTCCAGCGCGATACCATCGCGCTGGTTCTCGAGCGACAGGGTACTGTGCATGTCGCGCTGGCTCGCTGATCAGGAAAGGAAAACTTTTTTTCCTTTCCCGATGAGCAACAGGCAGTGCTGACAGCTGTCTTTTATGAATCCTGAGGGGGAACGCTGCGCCAAATTTTAAATAAAAAACCTGGGCATACCAGGCCCTTAGGTCTGGTATGGATTGTAAGGGGAACCCCCTACGCCGAAAAATCGGCGTGGGGGTCCCCCCCAAAATCCATACCAGACCCTTATCCAAGCACGCAGCCCAGCCGGCCAGGAAAGGGGGTGGGGATGAGCGAGCGGCCCCCCCTCCTGAGCCGTACCAGGCCGCATGCCCTAAACATGGGGGGGTGGGTGCCTTGGGGGAGGGGGGCACCCTGCGGCCCCCCCACCCCAAAGCACCTTGTCCCCATGTTGATGAGGACAAGGGCCTCTTCCCGACAACCCTGGCCGTTGGTTGTCGGGGTCTGCGGACAGGAGGCTTATCGGAATCCGGGAGTCCCCTTTAATAAGGGGGCCCCCAGATCCCGGCCCCCCACCCTATGTGAATGAGTATGGGGTACATGGTACCCCTACCCATTCACCTAGGGAAAAAAGTGTCAATAAAAAAAAACACAGTACACAGATTTTAAGAGTAATTTATTAGGCAGCTCCGGGGTCTTCTTCCGACTTCGGGGGGTCTCCTTCCGACTTCTCCCGCTGTTCGGCCTCTTCTCCCGGGCCCCTCCGCTATCTTCTTCCAGCTCTCATGCCAGCGGGGGCCCGGTGTGCTGCCGCTGTCTTGTCGCCGCTGTTTCGTCGCTTCTTCTCCCGTCTATGTACACCTATATGCTTACCACTATATTCTTGTCAATACATTTTTTTTTCTAATATAGACTTCTCTGTAAACTTATACCCACCCCTGAGGAAGGAGGCTAAGTAACTCCGAAATGCGTTGGGTGCAAGAATATCGGTTTAACACTGTATCTATGTACCTGATTCGCATTCCTTACAATTATTGTTATATTACTGTCTTGTGTTTTTACTATTTTTTCAATCAATAAATTATTGTTTATACTATACATATTCCTTTTACGCCTTCTTATATGTGCCTTTAAAATCCACCACTAGGGGAATTTTCTTTCTTTATATATTTAGTTTAGGATGTGGCACAACCTTGCAGTTAACTGCCGATCTACAACTTTTGTTATAAGCTTTCACACTCGGGCGATGTGCTTGCAGGATGTTAGAAAAAGTCCTGCAAGCACCATCTTTGGGGCAGTTTGCGAGCAGTGTATACACCGCTCCTCCAGCGCCCCTGCCCATTAGAATGCATGGGCAGCACTGCCGAAGAGCCTGCAAAGCGCTTCGGCAGCGGGGCTACAGGGGAGCTTTTAACCATTTTTAACCCCTTCTAGGGGGCTAAAAGCACCCTGCTCCTGCCCGAAAAGTGGCGCCAAAGCGCCGCTATAACAGCGGTAAAGCGCCACTAAAACTAGCAACACTTTACTGCTACCGCCCCCACCGCCCCAGTGTGAAAGGGCTCTAATTGCACTTTGAAATTGTTCAGAATAGCTTGCAAACTGCCAGTAGAGTCCTATATATAAACCTGCTCCAAAGAAACAACTAGGAAGATTTAAAATATTTTTTTTTAATATTATTAGGTATGCTGCATTATTGGCAACAGATATCAAAAATATAGTGGATGTTTCTCAAATTTGAATGCAAAAGGGGAAATACACTTTAAATAACCAGAGAGTTCAAGTGCAAATCCCCTGCCATTCCTTAGTTATGAAAGCGGGTATAAATCTCTCATAGTGACTTGCAGCTTAAAGTAGAACCAACGTCTTGCTGTAAAAAAAACTGTTAGCAGAGAGGTGTTAGAAGCTTTCCTTATTCTAATATTTAATATATGCTTATTAACATATGAAGTATGAAGGTGTTGAATCTTAATAGTATCATTGAGTTGTATATGTTAACTTCTTCTAAAGTGGAAAAAGTCAAATACACATACTTTTTAAAGTCTTTGTAAGAATTGGGCAGTGCATCTCTTTGGAGAAGCTTGCATATGGTAGTAATTAGCTTTCATTCCCCCCATCTCAAATGGTATAGGATAAGGTTACACATTTTTTTTAAAGATACATAAAGGTTTGAATATGTATGAGTTAAGAATATACGTTATTTATACTGTAATATTTCTTGGTTAGGACATTAATAAGAAAAGGGGCTTTTCATTGAATATATAGATACAGTTGTGCTCATAAGTTTACATACCCTACCCTGGTAGAATTTATGATTTCTTGGCCATTTTTCAGAGAATATGAATGATAAAACAAAAACTTTTCTTTCACTCATGGTTAGTGTTTGGCTGAAGCCATTTATTATCAATCACAACTATGTTTACTCATTTTAAATCATAATGACAGCAGAAACTACCCAAATGACCCTGATCAAAAGTTTAAATACCCCAGTTCTTAATACCGTGTATTGCCCCCTTTAACATCAATGACAGCTGGAAGTCTTTTGTGGTATTTGTGGATGAGGCTCTTTATCTTCTCAGATGGTAAAGTTGCCCATTCCTCTTGGCAAAAAGCCTCCAGTTCCTGTAAATTCTTGGGCTGTTTTGCATGAAATGCACATTTGAGATCTCCCCAGAGTGGCTCAATGATATTGAGGTCAGGAGACTGAGATGGCCACTCCAGAACCTTCACTTTATTCTGCTGTAGCCAATGACAGGTCGACTTGGCCTTGTGTTTTGGATCATTGTCATGTTGGAATGTCCAAGTATGTCCCAATCGCAGCTTCCTGGCTGATGAATGCAAATGTTCCTCCAGTATTTATTTCATCTTGCCATCAATTTTGACTAAATTTCCTGTGCCTTTGTAGCTCACACATCCCCAAAACATCAGCGATCCACCTCCGTGTCTCACAGTAGGAATGGTGTACCTTTCATCATAGGCCTTGTTGACTCCTCTCCAAATGTAGAGTTTATGGTTGTGGCCAAAAAGCTCAGTTTTGGTCTCATCACTCCAAATTACTTTGTGCCAGAAGGTTTGAGGCTTGTCTCTGTGCTGTTTGGCCTATTGTAAGTGGGATATTTTGTGGCACTTGTGTAGTAATGACTTTCTTCTGGCGACACGACCATGCAGCCCATCTTTCTTCAAGTGCCTCCTTATTGTGCATCTTGAAACAGCCACCCTACATGTTTTCAGAGAGTTCTGTATTTCATCTGAAGTTATTTGTGGGTTTTTCTTTGCATCCCGAACAATTTTCCTGGCAGTTGTGGCTGAAACTTTGTTGGTCTACCTGACCGTGGTTTGATTTCAACAGAACCCCTCATTTTCCACTTCTTGATTAGCGTTTGAACACTGCTGATTGGCATTCTCAATTCCTTGGATATCCTTTTTTATCCCTTTCCTGTTTTATACAGTTTAACTACCGCAGATCCTTTGACAATTCTTTTGCTTTCCCCATGACTCAGAATCCAGAAACGTCAGTGCAGCACTGGCTGAAAGATGCAAGGGTCTGTCAGGAGTCCAGAAATGCATTGACCTTTTATACACACACTAATTACAAGCAAACAGATCACAGGTGAGGATGGTTACCTTTAATAGCCATTCAAACCCCTTTGTGTCAACTTATGTGCATGTTATCAGGCCAAAATCACCAGGGTATGTAAACTTTTGATCAGTATCATTTGGGTAGTTTCTGATGTCATTATGATGTAAAAAGAGTAAAAACAGTTGATTGATAATAAATGGCTTCAGCCAAACTCTAACCATGAGTGAGAAAAAAAATATTTTTGTGTTATCATTCATATTCATATTCTCTGAAGAAATCATAAATTCTGCCAGGGTAGGTGAACTTATGAGCACAACTGTATATTGATTTATGTAACATTATTTGATTTAGATGATATATAAAGTTATATTGTATAAGGTATATGATTGCATACAAGGCCATCCCCAACCCTCCCTAATTCTTATGGAATGCCAGCATAGCTGTGTATAGAGGCTGTATTGTATTTCAGTGGCCGTCTCTTCAGTGAGGAGGAGGGGAGTTAGGCTGAAGGTTCGTTCAATATATAGAAGTTTTAAACCAGTCCATTTTAGAAGAAGGTGGGGGTCTGAATTTAGGAGTAAAAAAGGCTTGCAGGTCAGACTTACTTACCGTATATACTCGTGTATAAGTCGAATTTTTCAGTTCTTTTTTGGGGCTGAAAGTGCCCCCTTCGACTTATACACGAGTCACCGCCGTCTGCCTACATGATCAGCGTGTTATGCAGGCAGACGGCGGCCATTGTGTGCTACATAGCACTCGGCAGCGGCTCTCACTGTTCAAAAGCCACGCCTCCTCGTCTGTGATAGGCAGTCAGTGTACAGCCTGTCACGGACATTCTCTCATCCTCGTCCGTGGTATGAGGATGAGAGAATGTCCGTGATAGGCTGACCGCTGACTGCTGGGAAATTGAGTTTTTTGGACGAGGAGGAGGTGCGGCTTTTGAACAGTGAATGGCCGCCGAATACTACACGGTGATCGGTGCAGAGCGGCGCACGGAGGATGCACAGGACACAGGTAGGATGCACACACATGCACACAGACACATGCACACAGGTACATATACACATGACACATACACAGGACACAGGTACATATACACATGCATATATATACACAGGACACATGACACATATGCACAGGACACATGACACAGGTACATATACACATGAACATATATACACAGGACACATATGCACATATGCACAGGACACAGGGAGGTATACAGCTGCAGATGGGCATTGTTGACCATCTTTTTCCACTTACAGTAGCTGCTGCATTTCTCACCCTCGTCTTATACTCGGGTCAATGCGTTTTTCCCATTTTTTTGTGGTGAATTAGGGCCTCGACTTATACTCGAGTATATACGGTACACGAGGAAGCTGCGATTAGCTTTACACACAGACACACATATATGATTAGACATATGTATCTCAAGAATATAACTACATTATTGATATTATTTTTAAATTCTGTATTTTAATATTGTTCTTGTAATATTATGCTATTTTATTATTAAATCCATTTTTGAGTTTGTACACAAGAACTAGAAGGACTTTCTATTTTGGGACTTTTATCATCAATATAAGTTTACAGAATATCAAGAGAATATTCACATATTCTACAGCAGGCTTTTATTGCAGAAGAGACATGCACTGTCTCTTCTGCAATAAAATGTCCCTACTTGTGTCCTCCAGCACTGTGAACTGAGTTGTACATGCGCAGCTCAGCTTTCAGTACTGGGCCGGTCTCTGAGTGCCGGGGTGACGCCCTCCTGTACATGCGCAGGAGTGACATCATCCCCCACTGGCCAATAAAGAGACCCAAAGACCAGCACTCAGAAGAAGATGCTGGCACCGGCACATGTCCAGTGGACAGGTACGTATGAAGACTTTAGTTCTGCTTTAATGGTAAAGGACCCACAGGGTTCAAGGGTGTGCAGACTTTATGTACGTGAAAGTGGAGCTATACTGTCTGTAATTCTTCTTAGACTGGGAGGGAGGGGTGTTACAAGCCTATGTTTCTAGCTTAATTATTCACCTAAGCATAATTCTAGACTCTAGAGATTCTCAGACCATGGCCTGAACCATGGAGGTACTTGAAAACCAGAGCTGAGTAGCCATGGCTTTGGAGGAAATGTTTTTCTATGATTTCCTGAAATGTGTTTTGGAGGAAGCTCTTTCGTTTCCGGGCAGCAATTGTTATGAAGAAAATAAATGGATTTGGTTGCAAGCACAGCTTGAATGAGACATTTATTTTGATTGAAAGTGAAAGTCGGTACAACTGCATACATTCATGCTGGACAGGAGATTGCTGATGCTGACAAGAAGGATGCTGTGTGACACTGGTGGCAGCGGTGGGACACACATGCCTTGTGGCAGTAGGAGACAGTACATTAGCTGATGGCTTCTTTGAAGTAGGCTATAATCTGTCACCAGAATGAGACTTGGCATACATAAATCATAATGAAATGAATGGAAGATGTAGCTTTTTATCTAGAGAGAAAATAATACCGTGGAATGAATAAGCAGGAGTGAAGGGATCCGTCATGCAAGCTTGCCGCTGTTATTTGAAATAATGAGAGCAACCAAAAGGATTATATTTGTGTCTTAAAAATTAAGCTAAAAAGTAAAGTTTGATTTTATTTTAATTAGAAACTCCAGGCAGTATGTAAATCCAACGAGTAAGCTGGCAGTAAGGTCCTGGAAATGTTAGTTGTCTATTTATTGTACCTCTGAAATTTAACTCCTGTTAGAACCTTTTCCTTAGTTGAATAGCGTGGAGTAAAAGTTATAAGCAATATCAGTTTTATATTGTTGGAAATTTAAGTGAAAAAGGGTGCCCGGTACTAGAGTCAATTTAGTCGATTTACTAAACCTGGAGAGTGCAACCATCTGGTGCAACTGTGCATGGTAGCCAATCAGCTTCTAACTTCAGCTTGTTCAATTAAGTTTTGATTTAAAAAAATGGAAGCTGATTGGTTTCTATGCACCAGATTTTGCAGTCTTCTGTTTTAGTAAATCTTCCCCATTGCGTCTCAGGGGTCTATACTGTACCCCATCATACAGGCTAAAATATCAACAATGTATATATACACGATATTGCCAAAAGTATTCGCACACCTACCTTTACACGCACATGATTTTTAATGGCATCCCGGTCTAAAGCCCCATACACACTATTAGATTTTCTGCAGATTTTTGTCTTCAGATTTACCAAAACCATATAATATGAGGTCAAACCTTAGTGCCCTGTACACACGATAGGATTTTCCGATGGAAAATGTGTGATAGGACCTTGTTGTCGGAAATTCCGATCGTGTGTGGGCTCCATCACACATTTTCCATAGGAATTTCCGACACACAAAGTTTGAGAGCATGCTATAAAATTTTCCGACAACAAAATCCGTTGTCGGAAATTCCGATCGAGTGTACACAAATCCGACACACAAAGTGCCACGCATGCTCGGAATAAATTAAGAAACGAAAGCTATTGGCAACTGGCCCGTTTATAGTCCCGACGTACGTGTTTTACGTCACCGCGTTTAGAACGATCAGATTTTCCGACAACTTTGTGTGACCGTGTGTATGCAAGTCACGTTTGAGCCAACATCCGTCGGAAAAAATCCATGGATTTTGTTGTAGGAATGTCCGATCAATGTCCGACCGTGTGTACGGGGCATAGTTTGTATCCAATCAGGCAGGCCCTTGCACTACATGGTTTTGGTAAATCTGAAGACAAAAATCTGCAGAAAATCAAATAGTGTGTATGGGGTCTCAGTCTGTAGGGTTCAATATTGAGTTGGCCCACCCTTTGCAGCTATAACAGCCTCAACTCTTCTGGGAAGGCTGTCCACAAGGTTTAGGAGTGTGTCTATGGGAATGTTTGACCATTCTTCCAGAAGCGCATTTGTGAGGTCAGGCACTGATGTTGGATGAGAAGGCCTGGCTCGCAGCCTCCACTCTAATTCATCCTAAAAGTGTTCTGTCGGGTTGAGGTCAGGACTCTGTGCAGGCCAGTAAAATTCCGTCACCCCAAACTCACTCATGCATGTCTTTATGAACCTTGCTTTGTGCACTGGTGCGCAGTCATGTTGGAACAGGAAGGGGCCATCCCCAAACTGTTCCCACAAAGTTGGGAGCATGAAATTGTCCAAAATGTCTTGGTATGCTGACACCTTAAGAGCTCCCTTCACTGGAACTAAGGGACCAACCCCAACCCCTGAAAGACAACCTTACATCATAATCCCCCCTCTACCAAATGATTTGGAGGGGTGGCCCAATACTTTTGGCATAATAGAGATGGATGAGTGAGTTTGGGGTGGAGGAACTTGACTGACCTGCACAGAGTCCTGACCTCAACCCTATAGAATACCTTTGGGATGAATTAGAGCAGAGACTGTGAGCCAGGCCTTCTTGTCCACATCAGTGTCTGACCTCACAATTGTGCTTCTGGAATAATGGTCAAACATTCCCATAGACACACTCCCAAACCTTGTGGACAGCATTCCCAGAAGAGCTGAAGTTGTTACAGCTGCAAAGGGAGGGCCAACTCAATATTGAACCCTACGGACTAAGACTGGGATGCCATTAAAGTTCACGTGCGTGTAAAGGCAGGTGTCCCAATACTTTTGGATGTATATATATATATATATATATATATATATATATATATATATATATATATATATATATCTATACACAGATACAGCTTAACAGCTTTTTACCACCCTTTTGCTCTCACAGACCAGTGTTGTCTGTGTTTCCCAGGCAGAGAGCGAAGGCTGTCTGTCACAGGTGAGTTTAAATTGGCCTGGGGGAGAGGACCAAGATCTGAACTGGATCGTGGATCAGAGATCCCTGAACGCGTATGAGAGGAGCCTGGGAGACGTATAAACCACAAACAGGACTTTTCCTGGCTCTCTCTGGGACGCCCTGCTATGAGGGATATAAGTAGCAATGCAAACCCTAAAGTGCCTATTACCCCACCCTTCTCTGTTGAAAACGAAATAAAATAAAAAAGTTTAGCCTTCCTAAATTGGAATCGGTACATTTTTTAAAACGGTTTTGGGTGGAACTCAGTAATTCTGTGCTGTGCAATCCTACCCTACAAAGGTTGGTGCCCATAGTCAGTGAATACAGTGCAGAAAATAATTATTTGATCCCCTGCAGATTTTGTAAGTTTGCCCACTTACAAAGAAATGAAGGGTCTATAATGTTTATCATAGGTGTATTTTAAATGATAGAGACAGATCCCTAAGCAAAACATGACTTAGTACTTACTTGGTGGAGAAACCCTTGTTGGCAAGCACAGAGGTAAGACCTTTTTTTTTTAAGTTGGTTACCAGGTTTCCACACATCTCAGGAGGAATTTTGGTCCACTCTTCTTTACATATCTTCTCTAAATCCTTAAGGTTTCTTGGCTGTCTCCTGGCAACTCGAAGTTTCAGCTCCCTCCATACATTTTCAATAGGGTTAAGGTCTGGAGACTGGCTAGGCCACTATATGACCTTAAAGTGCTTCCTGTGCCACTCCTCTGTTGCCTTGGTGGTATGTTTTGGGCCATTGTCATGCTGAAAGACCCATCCACGACCCATCTTCAGTGTTCTGGCTGAGTATTGACGTCATTGCGCCGACGCCTTGTGTTTTCCATCGGCGTCTTTCACAAGGGAGTATTGGCGCCAACTGCCGAGTGTTTATACCGCTCAGGTGTTGACGCCTCCCCTCTAGCATCCGCCAGCATGACATTGGTGGTATATATACCTCGCAGTCGGAGCTGGCCATCTACCTGGCTGGTTCCTTCTGTGTGTTTTTGCACACCAGCTAGTTCTGCTGATCGTTGCATCGATGCATCATTATGGTAAGCTCTTTTTGGTTTGAAGATTCTACTTTGGTGGCTTGTTCTATTCCATTTACTCACACTTGTTCTCATCTTTTATTTTGGAGTACACTCTATCACTTTGTACTAGCACACATGTATATTCTTTTATCTACTCTTCAGTCAGTGGTTCATCACCAACACTTTTTCATTTTTCACCCTTCATTACCTTTCCAGGAGTCACATCGGGTTCATCATTATTTACAAATATATACTTATTATTATTGGAATACTTATACACATATTTACTACTTCCCAGTCTCCGTTGATGATTCATATACTATCCCCGTTTGATATATGGGGATTACATTCTCAGTGTCACCCATCTTTCAACACTGTTCGATGTTGCGTCATAGGTATTTTGCCGTCTCAGCTCCCAGGTCCCAGCTCCCGTGGCTGTCCCAAGTTCACCCTGTGCCTACCACCACATGCCACATTCACTATTGTTGTTTGTAAGTATGGGTGGACAATGATATACCTTTTTATCCCCCTTTCCTTATACCCCCCTTTTTTTCTAGTTAGACTGTGATTTATTTCATTTATATATATTCTATAGATACTTCTGTCGCATTGTTTGGAGGAAGAAAAATGCTGACTGTGACCCTAGGAACACCATTCCTACAGTCAAACACTGAGGTGGAAAAATTATGCTTTGGAACTGTTTCTTTGCTAAAGGTACAGGCCGACTTTGCCGAATTGAGGGGCCAATGGGCAGGGCCATGTATTGTAAAATCTTGGATGAGAACGTTCTTCCCTCGGCCAGAACACTGAAGATGGGTCGTGGATGGGTTTTTCAGCATGTCAATGACCCAAAACATCCCACCAAGGCAACAAAGGAGTGGTTCAAGAAGAAACACATTAAGGTCATGGAGTGGCCTAGTCAGTCTCCAGACCTTAATCCTATAGAAAACTGTATGAAGGGAGCTGAACTTCAAGTTGCCAAGAGACAGCCAAGAAACCTTAAGGATTTAGGGAAGATCTGTAAAAAGAGTGGACCAAAATCCTTCTTGAGATGTGTGCAAACCTGGTCACTAACAACAAGAAACGTTTTGTTAACAAGGGGTTCTCCACCAAGCACTAAGTCATGTTTTGCTTGGGGATCAAATACTTATTTTACTCACTGAACTGAAACCTAATTTCTAGCATTTGTTTTATGTGTTTTTTTCTGGATTTTTGGTTGATATTCTGTCTCTATCATTTAAAATCCAGCTGTGATAACAATTATAGACCCTTCACTTCTTTGTAAGTGGGCAAACTTACAAAATTTGCAGGGGATCAAATCATTTTTTCCCCACCGTATTTGCCTGTATTTTAACAGGACCAAATTTACCACCACTGAAAAAAAAGAAAAAATACAGAACAACCATAGAGTTTTATCTAACTTGATAGGTTGATTGCTGGGATGAATACTGGTGGTAATATTTATGAAAGCAATATCTCCTGAGTTTAATTTTAATATTCAACCGCATTGTGACTTAAAGAAAAAGCAAACCATTGTCAAGGGCAACTGAAGAGTCAGAGTGGCATACTTTAGTTTGAATTAAATGCTGGGGGCTTGAATTCCAAGGCAGCGAGGTTTCTGGTAAATTTTCAGCTTTGCTTGCTGCCATGGCTATTGCAAGAAAATCGAATTCTTCTCCCTGTTGGATTCTCCAATTATGTTATGTAACAAAGAATCCAGCAAATAAACATGACATCTCCTGCTGTAACCCAAGCAATGAGATCCCATAGGGGTAAGAACAGCATGGTAACATCCAAGTGATGACAATGACCCAGCACTAAAATATATAATCTATTTATATATATATATATATATGTGTGTATATATATATATATATATATATGTATATATATATATATATATATATATATATACACATATATATACTTTTTTGACTGAGCCCTTTAGCATGCACAGAACGGGCCATAAGCAGTAAATTATAATGGTTATAATGATTCCAAGGGAAATGTCATGATTATATAAATGCAAAAGTTTGTAGGCCAAGTGCATTGGTAAAGGGCACTGAATGTTTATTATGGTTTTATTACAAAAATGTGTCACTCCTTTTTGTGCATAAAACCCAAAGAATGAAAGACAATGATGAACACAAACTGACAGAGATTGATGAACACAGAACACAATCTGAAAGACACTGATGAAGTGAGCATCTGCCTTTGTCACTGGTTGGGCAAAGCTGGTAGCATATTTCCATTAGTGTTTCAATGCAAAAAAAAAAAAAACATTATTGCAGATATTAATATACAGAACTGCCTGGGTGAATTCCCAGGTAAAATTAGGCTCCATCCTTGGCATGACAAACCATGCCTAATTTGGAAAACCTCACCCATGATCACAAACAATTTCAATTTAGGTGATTTTTTTTTTGCTAAATTTGATCCTTTCAGGCTCATTCTGCTTGCATTTTGACAATGGTTTAAGTTGGTGTGACAGCTCCAGGCCCTGCCACTGTGAAAGTATAGGCAAAAGTGACACAGGGCTCTCACAGTTACAGAGTTAGGGGGTCACTTTTTATATGCCTGTTTTTTTCATATGTCTTCTTTTTGTGATGTGTTCCATTGCCAGGTTTCCCTTTTGCATTTTTAATTCACCTGTGTTGGTTAATCATGTGACTTTTGGATATACTATGTTACTTATTTTGCTTTTTGTCATCATGACTAAGGACTAACATCCGAAACGCGTAGGATATTTTACAGCTCTCTACATGTATTTAATAAAGGAATACTATTTTGGATGTCATGCTGAGTGCCGACCATCCCTTTCCTTATTCTGCTATGTTGGAGGTGTCAGAAGCCTCAAGGTCTGAGCACCGAGCGGAGCTTTTATGTGGGAAGGTTGCAGCAAATATACACTTGTTTTCCTTAAGGGCTCCAGAATGTCAGTTCTGAGTGGAGAAAGTTTTTCATCTCGCTGTGGGTTCTGTGGACCCGGATTAGGGTCTGTAGTCTGGAGACATTTAAGAGCTTTGAGAGGGAAGAAGCCTCCAATTCAGTGTCCAAATCCTGCCAGAGATCAGCAGGATGTGTGAGCAGGTGTTTATGGCCTTATAATCTAGGACAGTGGTTGTCAACTTATGAGCTAAAGGGGGCCTCAATTTCAGCCCTGACATCATCAAAGGGCTGCACATAATGTTTAATATATGTAATGCTTGTGAGGACTGTCAGAAATTGCAGACCTTATAGAGCAAATATTGGTCAGAGAGTGTGGACATGCTACATTTTTGGAGGGAGATAAAATGCTTTAGGTTCGAGAGACTTACACCATATACCAAAGGGTCCCATGCAGCCAAAGGCCCACATGCGGCCCTCAGACCACAGGTTGGGCACCAGGGATCTAGGACCTGTAAATAGTTTGAGGCTCCACCCCTCTCCAATAGTCCATGAGGCTGCAAGGTGGCAGCCAATGCTGTGCCTTTTTAACAAAGGCCCAGCTTAGTCTGTGAGGATAATTACAGAGGTTCTAAGCCAGTGGGCTAGGTTAGCAAGAAGCTGAGAGTGCAGTAAGAGCACAATGTAAGGTGCAGAGGTTGTGGAAGAGCACAACAGTGCTGGGAGTTGGTCTGTAGGACCAAACCAAAGACTTAGGCCTGAGGCCTGAGCAGCAGCACTGCAAGAGAGTGCCAAGAGGCTGGTTATCATTTATTTTCATGTCTATGGTGGAAACCCCTGCAATAAAAACAGCTTGTGTTCCTTTTCCATAAAGGTGGGCCAGAGGCCCTGAAACTGTACTTCCAGGCTGAAGTGGACTCACGAGCACTACACTTGAGCTAATAACCAACACATATCACAGTGGATATTGTTCAGACTTTATTGACAGGTCCATCTGAACTGCTGTTGACTTCCTCCTAAGCCACATCAATCTGCTTGAAGCTGCTATTACCTTGACCTATATAGGAAGAGACATGTCAGGAAAGGAAAAGCACCTTGACACAAGCCCTCTTTGGGTAGGTAGGACGTTTCATTGAGCATGGCTTCATTTAAACGTGTTTAGGGCAGCTTCTGTCATTAAGAAATACAATAAAACAAGTCTGACCAATTAATAAGGGGCCAGACATGCTAAAAAGTAATGAAAGAGGAAAAACAAAAAATAAACCCCAAAATATTTGTTTTTGAAAATGTCCATGCATTAAAGGAAGTGATTTGCTTTCTTTATTGTTTAATGAGAACGTAGAGGAGAGTAGACATTAAGCAAATAGAAGAAAGTTGTTCTGATTGGATGTCATGAGTATGCTGTTTTGTTCTTTGAAGGACTGCAAAGGATGTTCTTCATCTGCTTTTGTTTGATTAAGTTAGACATCTTTCCAGTTAGCTATTCCCTCTCTCTTTCTACTGTCTGCATGTTTTATAGCTCAGCCTTAATAAATATTGCAATATAAAGGTGCAGCAGAATATATATGTGCAATGCAATGTGAGAAAAAAAAAAAAAAAACACAGGCAATTCGCTGCTGCTAGTGCATAAATCAGGTCCACAAGCCCCATGCTGACCACCTTTCCCCCTTGTTATCTTTAGTGATCTTTTAAAGCTTTATAAGCTAGTTGTTGGCCTTGTGATTGTGTCTGAAGGGTCTTCGGGAATAATATTCAGGTAGAGCCACCAATCATCTTCTCTACCTGACCTCTTAACCTGGCCATAGATGGAACTATTTTTTTTCCTGCAACCACAAGTTGCAGGGGAAACTGTCCTCACCAGGAGAACACAGTGATTACCGCTAGCCGCTATAATAGCAGCAGGCAATAATCACATGTAAAATCCGACGAGCTCGATCAATCGATTAACTCAGATACAATCAGCCTGCTCATATATGGTTCAAATCTCAGCTGGTCCCTGCTGAACCGGTCGAGATTTGAACCGTCTATGGCCAGCTTTATTCTTCTTCCCTTTAGCTGGGATCACATGACTAAATGCCTAAGCACATGATCACATATCAAACTGCATTGGAAGACAGTAGCATATGTTCATATGGTGAAGCCCCTGATGCTACCCAGCTGGCTGGTTTCAGGGTAGAAATGAATCTGATAAACTTCCCCATTCTCTCTTAGGGGGGTGGGGCAGAGCGGAGAGCTGCTGATTGACAGTCAGCAGCTCTCCGCTCGAGGATCTGTGATAACCGAACCATCGGCGGTGTTCGATCGCTTGGTTCCCAGTGCAGAGGCAGCGGTGGACAGATGCAGCATTGGACTGCAAAAGACTACAAAAAACAAAACATACTTCTCTTTTAAAGCAGACCTAAACTGTATCTGAGTACCACAAACTGGAAATAATACTGAAATTATTTTTAATATTCAAAGCAATATTGCCCATCCATCCATGTCTCCATGCTTTATTTTGTTGAGAAATCACTTTGAAAAACAAACCCCACGCATTTCTTCTCCGCAGGACGTGGAAACCTTGCAAAAAGACCTGAACAAATTAATGGGGTGGGCGACTACATGGCAAATGAGGTTCAATGTAGAAAAATGTAAAATAATGCATTTGGGTGGCAAAAATATGAATGCATTCTATACGCTGGGGGGAGAACCTCTGGGGGATTCTAGGATGGAAAAGGACCTGGGGGTCCTAGTGGATGATAGGCTCAGCAATGGCAGGCAATGCCAAGCTGCTGCTAACAAAGCAAACAGAATATTGGCATGCATTAAAAGGGGGATCAACTCCAGAGATAAAACGATAATTCTCCCGCTCTACAAGACTCTGGTCCGGCCGCACCTAGAGTATGCGGTCCAGTTCTGGGCACCAGTCCTCAGGAAGGATGTACTGGAAATGGAGCGAGTTCAAAGAAGGGCAACAAAGCTAATAAAGGGTCTGGAGGATCTTAGTTATGAGGAAAGGTTGCGAGCACTGAACTTATTCTCTCTGGAGAAGAGACGCTTGAGAGGGGATATGATTTCAATTTACAAATACCGGACTGGTGACCCCTCAATAGGGATAAAACTTTTTCGCAGAAGAGAGTTTACCAAGACTCGTGGCCACTCATTAAAATTAGAAGAAAAGAGGTTTAATCTTAAACTACGTAGAGGGTTCTTTACTGTAAGAGCGGCAAGGATGTGGAATTCCCTTCCACAGGCGGTGGTCTCAGCGGGGAGCATTGATAGCTTCAAGAAACTATTAGATAAGCACCTGAATGACCACAACATACAGGGATATACAATGCAATACTGACACATAATCACACACATAGGTTGGACTTGATGGACTTGTGTCTTTTTTCAACCTCACCTACTATGTAACTATGTAACTATGTAACTATTTCTGGCTGTGGCCATCTTGACTAAGGGCAGATGATTAATGTAGTATTTATTTCATGGATTCCATCTGCCCCTAGCTCAGGCCTGTAGGCAGGAGGGTGTGCTTAGCTGAGAAAGCCCCTCCTTCCCTCCTCCAGATGAAGGTAAAAATATGCAGATGAAGACTCCTGGAGTGTATGACGTCATTTTGGTCTAGGCCAGAAACCAGGAAGCAACTGAAGGAATGTAAAAACAAGTAAATATAATATATCTTCCTATTTATTTACTAAGGAGAGCAGCATAATGATTGAAAAGTTAATATTGATTGAGAGAGATTAGTTCTGCTTTACCTTTCCCTTGCCCCCTCCCTCCATTTACTGCCAGGAGCAGGTAAGACAAGAAGTCTTGTGAAGATTTCAAGTAGGATTGACTCGGAGCTTAAATGGGCTTCCTCTCCTTGTACCAGGCAGGGTATGAAGCAGCTATGGTTGCCACCTTTTCTTCAAGCCAAACCTGAACAATTTAGCGGCGCACAGGAATTATTTATTTTTTTTAAGGGGGAATGCTGTGGACTCTGGAGTAAAGGGGAACTCTGATGTTAGGGGCTTTATGCTCAAAGCCCTCACTTACATCAGAATCCCCATGCACTTGGTTGTTCTGGTACTCGGTTACTTCAGTCCAGTCTGAATAATGTGTCCGGGCTTCAGGCAGTCTAAAACACATGATTCAAAACCCGGACTGTCTGGGTGAATCCTGGACAGGTGGCAACCCTAGGAGCAGCAAGGGAGTGAAAGTAAGTATAAGCAGCTGCAGAGGCCAACAATAAAGCGCACGTGTTTCTTTGCCCTGCATTTGACATGGTTAACTTTAAATTTTATGTATGAAGTGCCACAGCTCCCTAAACTAAGGTTAACCTGTTGCCAACCAGCCGCCGTCGTTATACGGGGGCAGGTTGGCACGGCTGTGCAAACCGCCGTAGGTGTACGTCGGCTGCTTTAAGAGCTGTGGGAGGCGCACGCATGTCTGCGGTGCAACACTGGAGCTGATACGCGTGGCTGGCGGCTGCGATGTCCGCCGGCCACCCACGATCGCTCCACAGAGAGCCAAAACGAGGATCTGTCAATGTTTACAGACAGGTCCCCATTCTGACAGGGGAGGAGAGAGAGATCTGCTGTTCCTAGTGATCAGGAACAGCGATCACCTCTCTTCCGCCAGTCAGTCCCATGCCCCCACAATTAGAGACACCTCCCAGGGAACACATTTAAACCTTTGATCGCCCCCTAGTGTTAACCCCTTCCCCGTCAGTGACATTTACACAGTAATCAGTGCATTTCTATAGCATTGATCGCTGTATAAATGTCAATGGTCCCAAAAAAGTGTCAAAAGTGTCCGATCTGTCCACCGCAATGTCGCAGTTCCGCTAAAAATTGCTGATCACCACCATTACTAGTAAAAAAAAATGTATAATAAAAATGTAATAAATATATCTCCTATTTTGTAGATGCTATAAGTTTTTCGCAAACCAATCAATATATGCCTTTTGCGATTTTTTTTTTACCAAAAGTATGTAGAATTCATATTGGCCTAAACTAATGAAGAATTTTTTAAAAAAATTTTTGGGGATAGTTATTATAGCAAAAAGTAAAAAATATTGTTTTTTTTTTCAAAATTGACGATCCTATTTTATTTATAGCGCAAAAAATTAAAACCGCAGAGGTGATCAAATACCACCAAAAGAAAGCTTTATTTGTGGGGAAAAAAGGACATACATTTTGTATGTGTACAACATTGCATGACCGCGCAATTGTCAGTTAAAGCGATGCAGTGCCGTATCGCGAAAAATGGTCAGGAAGTGGGTAAATCCTTCCAGGGCTGAAGTGGTTAAGCTAGGTTATAGATACCAGACTGCTTGGGAAAACAGCATGATGTGCTGATATGCAGATTTAATCTACAAGAAACATCAGGAGAATTTTAGAGTGGATATGTATTATTACATAATAAAGTAGAATACTTTGAATGTTCTTATGCATTTGGATTTCTCTCCATATTAGTCAAGTTGTTTACTCTGTACAGTCACAGTGTGCGGTGCTCCAGCCAGCTGGTCACTTCTGCTCAATCCATTCTATCAATTGTTCTAATGTGCAAAGCAGCTCCATCAAATCCCTGTTGTTCACAAAATCCCTTCTGTGTCTGGACCTCTGACAAACAGCCGTTCAATCTTACGGCCCTGGGTTTTAATTTATTTTAGAATGTGTGATAAATGTGTCTACCTTACTCTGCTGTTCCAGAAAGTTTGTCAAACGTTGCTTACTTGCTTATTGATAATATGCTCATAATCTGCAATGGCAGGGTTTCTCATTAAGTCTGAACTCCAGCATATATAAATAGTATATAATGTGTATATATATATATATATATAATATATATATATATATATATATATATATATATATATATATATATATATATATATATATACCGTATATATATATATATATAGTTCTTGGCCAAGCTGTGCTGCTGCAGTGAAGGTAGGTGATCAGGCCATATTTAAAGGAAATGATCCATAAGCTTGCATGTAAAACATGTTCTTGGTTTAACCTCCCTGGCGGTATGATAATTTCAGATTTTTGCGTCTCAAAGCGGTACAATTATTTTGCATAGAAATTTGGCGTTTTATATTGTAGGTCTGTAATTCTTAGCAATAACTCACTTATATCTGTCCACCAAGAGTCTAGTAGATATCCCGGGTATGATGAAGTTTGAAACACAAAATCATAAATTATAATATAATAAATAAATATAATTAATAAAAAAAAATATATATAATAATAATAAAATAAATTTCCCCACGATTCACTATTGATCAATTCTGCAAGTGTTCTAATTTACTATCGCTGTTTTCTAGCTGGTCTAAAGCCACTTTTGACGTAAAGGGACACTTTTTGGTTGCTATGGACAATCTCAAGTTTCCAGGCAGAAAGAACAGTATATGTAATATAAAACTGCATGCAGGGCATGGGCTCTCTCCCTGTGTATGTGTTTGGGGGGGGGATTGTTAGTGCTGGCTTTGGGCAGTGTGAAAAAGTGTAACAGACACTCTCAGCTTAGACAACTGCATGCAGCAACCCTGCTGGGAAGCCATAGTCCAGTCTAAATAATGTGTCCGGGTTTCGTCTGAAACCTGGACACATGATTCCAAACCCAAACTGTCCGGGTGAATCCTGGATGGGTGGCAACCCTATTTAGGACCTTGAAAACCAATTGAAACTGCCAGCTCCCCTTTTTTAGGCCTAGCTGCATAGTAAAAAAGCTAGCACAACCCTTGTGTACGTATGAGAACATCTGGTTAGCAAGCTTCTGAGGAAAGCAACCCCACCTATAACGCTACTGCTAAGGTATTTTCTATCCTCTTGCTGAACCAAACCTCCCTAATTAAAAATGCCTGTTTTTTATCATTATTATTTATATATTTTTATAACTAGTTCTATAGAAACCAGTGGTCTCTTCATGGCAGTGAGAGTGGCTTAAGTCTCAGCCTCCTTGCTCTATACACTCCACACATATACCAGTAGGCAATGCACACCATATACAGTGCAGTGGTCAGGCCTATATGATTCTCAATATACAGTATACAGAGTATACAGTGCAGCAGTTAGAACTATGTAATGTACTACATAGTGTAAAATGTGCAATGTTTAGGCCTAAGACCCCTTTCACACTGAGGCATTTTTCAGGCATTTTAGCGCTAAAAATAGCGCCCGTAAATAGCCTGAAAATTGCCTCTCATGCCTCTCCAGTGTCAAAGCCCGAGTGCTTTCACACTGAGGCGGTGCGCTTGCCGGACGGGAAAAAAAGTCCTGCAAGCAGGGGGTGGTGTATGAGCACTGTATACAGCGCTCCTACACCGCCCCTGCCCATGGAATGCATGGGCAGCTCTTCAGAAGTGCTTGTAAAGTGCTTCTGAAGCGCCACAACACGGGCTGTTTTAACCCTTTCTTCGGCCGCTAGCGGGGGTTAAAAGAGCCCCGCTAGCGGCCGAAAAGTGCCGCTAAAACAAAGGTAAAGCGCCGGCAAAACTAGCGGTGCTTTACCACTAAGGGACACGCCACCCCAGTGTGAAAGGGATCTAAGTAACGTACAACATGGCTAATAAAGTGCAACGGTCAGGAATTTACAGTATGACATTAAAGATGGTGTACAGAGTGTAATGATCAGTGCTAGCATATAAAGTATAGGAGTCGGGGCTATGTAAAATACAACATAGCATATGGAGTGAGTGATCAGGAATATCTAATGTACAACATGATATATAGAGTGCAGGGGCCAGGAAACAGGAATATATAATGTACAAACTAGTAAATAGAGAACAAGGGTCACAACTACTGTATGTGTGGCAGGGGCGTAACTAGAAATAGCAGGGCCCCATAGCAAAATGTTGTATGGGGCCCCCCTGCAAACAGCCCCCCCCCCACAGCTGCCCTAGTGTCAATGCAGCGTGACCTGTGCCACATACAGCGTGACCTGTGCCCAATACAGCGTGACCTGTGCCCAATACAGCGTGACCTGTGCCCAATACAGCCTGGTCTGCCTGTGCCCCATACAGCCCCACTTATGCTGAGGAAGAGGCAAGCCACCCGGATGTGCAGAGAGCGGGATTTCCCGCTGTAATAGCTTTCATTTGAATTTCCTGTCTTCCCGGGGGCTCATCGTCACATAGCCCCACCTCTTGGCCCGACGCCTTTGATGATGTCACATGTCCCGCATTGGATCGGCGTTCTGTCTATCAAAGGCACCGGGTCAAAAGGTGGAGCTATGTGACGTGAGCCCCGGGAACACTAGAAGTTCTAATGAAAGCTCTTACATCGGGCAATTCAGCTCTCTGCTGATACGGACAGCTCGCCTCTTCCTTTCCTCTCTCTTCCTCTGGCTGGGAGACTGTGCCGGCGGTGCTCTTATCCTCACTGGGCCCCACTCGGCTTTGGGCCCCATAGCGCCCGCATGGGTCGCTATGGTGGTAGTTACGCCCCTGATGTGTGGTATGAAAAGTGTGCTGATCAAGACTAAATAACATACAACATAATGTATAAAGTGCAGGGGTTGGGACTATGTAGAGCAGGGGTCAGCAACCTTTTTCCACTTATGGGCCGGATTCAATGTATGTGCATGCATGGAGGGCCGCATTCACCTGCTAATAAATTAAGATAATAATAATCCCCCTTTACATTACACAGCCTGCACACCTCTGGTTCCCTTTACATTACACAGCTCCCTGCACCTCTGGACCCCTTTACATTACACAGACCCGCACCTCTGGTTCCCTTTACATTACAAAGCTGCTTGCACCTCTTGACCCCTTTATATTACACAGCCGCCTGCACCTCTGGACCCCTTTACATGACACAGCCCCGTACCTCTGGTTCCCTTTACATTACACAGCCCCCTGCACCTCTGGATCCCTTTACATTACACAGCCCTGTACCTCTGCACCCCTTTACATTAGACAGCTTGGCACCTCTGGGCCCCTTTACATTACACAGCCCCCCTGCATATTACACAGTCCCCCCTACACATCACACAGCCCCCCTGCATATTACACAACACCCTCTGCATATTACACAGCCCCCTGCATTTTACATAGCCCCCCTACACTCACCCCCTGCATATTACACAGTCCCCCCCCCCCCGCAGCTTTGCCCGTTCCTACCTTACCTCATGCAGAGAGGGAGACAGAGCAGAGCAGAGCAGAGCTGGGAGCAGGAAGCTTAATGAGAACATGGGAGAGACACACAGCAACACTGATAAGACAATGGGAGCTTCCAGAGTTCATTTTTCATATTAACAAGCTGATGATTGGTTACTAGGACCACCTAGCAACCAATCACCTGAAAAGTTAACTCCGGAAGCTCCCGCTGTCTTATCAGCACTGCTGTGTGTCTCTCCCGTGTTCTCATTCAGCTTCCCGCTCCCTGCTCCAGTCTGCTTTAACGGGTGCGCCCGCGGGTCGTAGGTTGCCGGCCCCTGATGTGGAGTATACAGTGCAGCTGTCAGAACTATACTAGGCACAACATAGCACATACCAGTGGTGGAACTACCAGGGTCACAGCAGTCGCACTTGCGACCAGGCCCTGGCATTCCGCCACTGTTGGGGGCCCCAGCGGGGTTGCTAGTCCCACGGCTCTGAGCGGAGAGGGTATCTCTCATACAGCTCAGAGCTGACAGTTCTCCCTGCTCCCCCCTCCGTTCTCCCTCCCTCCCTTCTCTCTCGCTCGGGATGGCACAGGAAATCTGCGCTTCTCCCCCCTCCCCTCTCCAGTGTTTGCTATGGGGGAAGTTAAGTGTGAAGCTAACAAGCTCACACTTCCCACGGTACACATACAGGAGAGGGGGGGGCAGATCGGCTGTGCCATCCCATGCGAGAGGGGAGGACAGTGGGAGGAGCAGGGAGAACTGTCGGCTCTGAGCTGTATGAGAGATGCTCACCGCTCAGAGCCGTGCTGAGGAGGCAGGCAACATTGATAAGCACTGATCGGCTGCACTGATAGGCACTGCTGATAGAAGGCATTGAAGTAATGATCTGTGGCATGGATAGGCAGCATGGCACTGATGGGCATTAATGAGCACTGATAGGCAACATTTATGAGCACTGATAGGTGGACCTGAATGGCACTGATAGGTGGCATTGATGAGCAATGATAGATGGCACTGATGGGCATTAATGAGCAGGAAGGGAGGACAGAGGGGGGAGCAGGGAGAACTGTCAGCTCTAAGCTGTATGAGAGACGCTCTCCGCTCAGAGCCATAATGAGGAGGCAGGGAGCATTGATGAGCACTGATCGGCTGCACTGATAGGCAGTGTTAATAGGAGGCATTGATAGTCACTGGTAGGTGGCACTGATACACAGCATTGATAGGTGGCATTGATGAGTAATTACTGTGGCATGGATAGGTGGCATGGCATTGATGGGCATTGATGAGCACTGATAGGTGGCACTGATAGGCACTTGTAGGTGGCACTGATAGGCAGCACTGATAGGTGACATTGATGAGCAATGGTCTGTGGCATGGATATGCGGTGCCGCACTGATGGGCATTGATGAACACTGATAGGCAGCTTTGATGAGCACTGATAGTGGGCACTGATATGCAGCATTGATGGGCACTGATAGGTTGCACTTGTAAGTATTGAGCACTGATTAGTGGTACTGATAGGCGCTGATAGTCAGCATTGATGAGCACTGATAGGTGGCACTGATGGGCACTGGTAGGCGGCATTGATATGCTCTGATAGGTGACACTGATAGGCATCATTGATGAGCACTGATAGGCGGCACTGATGGGCATTGAGCACTGATAAGCAGCATTGATAGGTGGCACTGGTGGACACTGATAGGCGGCACTGATGGGCACAGATAGGCGGCACTGGGAATTGGTAGGCAGCATTGATGGGCACTGATATGTGGAATTGATGGGCACTGATAGGCAGCATTGATGAGCACTAATAGGCAGCACTGATGGGCACTGATAGGCAGCATTGATGAGCAATGATAGGTGGCACTGAAATGCAGCACTGATCGGCGGCACTGATAGGTAGCATTGATCGACACTAATAGGTGGCATTGATGAGCACTGATAGGTGGCACTGATAGGCAGCACTGATTATCAGTGTAAACAATTTACTGACATTCTTGGCAGTTAAGGCTTCTCCTTTCCTTACACAGACACAGTGTGGGAGGAAAGGGCTGCCGGTACCCAGCAAGTCTGTTTACATGTGATCAACTAATCACATGGTAAAGGGCCGCCGGGATTGCAATGGATGCACGTACCAGGGGGCATTCGGGAGGCAGTTCTAGTAGAATATCCATGGACACCTTCACAAAATTGAAAGCCCAAGGGTTTGATGGAAAGGGGGGGGGTCGGGGGGCCCATCATGGTTTCTTGCACCGGGGCCCTGAAGGTTCTAGTTACGCCCCTGACACATACAGTTTAGCAGGTAAGGGTTCAGAATGAAAGGGTCATGACTATGTAATTGTGTAGCACAGCTTTTACTGTGCAGTGGTCAGGAGTAAGTGCCCCCGTTGTGTTGGTGGTCAGTGTGCACCCTTCATTGTTGCCCCTTTATACCAGTGCTCAGTGTGTCCACTTACACTTCTACTAAGTGTGCCCCTTTACATTTGTGGCCAGCACTCAGTGGATTTAATTTATTAAGGAAAATAGACTTTGACCTTTACAAGTGCAGTTGATCCAGAGCTTAGTAAATGAGGGGAAGCTTTGTGGACTTTCATCACCCAATCATGTACAAGCAAAACTTATTATTTTTTTTCCTTACACTTGACTAGATATTATTTGCAAAGTAAAGCTTCATCTCATTTACTAAGCTCTAGAGCAACTGCACTTGCAGAGTGCAACCACACTTTTAAAGGGCACGGTTTATTTGCCTTTAGTAAACCAACCCCAGTGTGTTCGCTTACATTGACATGCACCCTTACACTGGTGGTCGGTAGCTTAGTGTGTTGTCTTACATTGCTTTGCTCCCTTATATTAGAAGTCAGTGTGTCCCCTTACATTGGTGGTAAGTATGCCCACTTATATTGGAGGTCAGTGGTCAGTGTGTTCCCATATATTTGTTGTCATTGTTCAGTGTGCCCCCTAGATTGGTGATCAGCTCTCAGCATGCAACCTTACATAGGTGGTCAGCGCTCAGTTTGCCCCCTTACACTGGTGGACAACACTCAGTGTGTCCTCTTACATTGGTAGTCAGTGCTCAGTGTGGCCTCTTACACTAATAGTCAGGGCTCAATGCCCCTTACTTTGTTGGTCAGGGTGCTCTCTAATATTAGTGATCAGTAGATAATGATGAGGTCTGAGGGCTACAAAACTGTGTGATAAAACACAAGGAGGAGGGAGGGGGTGCTGGGGAAGGAAAGGTGTTGGATGTAGAGGCTTGGGAAGGGTGGTGCGTCTGTCACAGACTTATCAGCAAAGGTCAATATTCAGGAGTACAGTGAAGTCAATCCAATAGGACCATGTCAAGTCAATTACTTGACTTATGGAAATCAGTCAAATAATTGCCAGACCATTGTTTCTAATTTTTACTGACAGTCTACTGACTGGAATGGTACCAGCGGATTGGAGAAAAGCCAATGTAGCACCAATATTTAAAAAGGGCCCAAAATACATCCCTGGGAATTACAGACCAGTCAGCCTAACATCAATAGTATTCAAGCTCTTGAAGGGGATGATAAGGGACTATATACAAGATTTTAGTAATGAAAATGGTATCATTAGCAGTAATCAGCATTGATTCATGAAGAATCGTTTTTGCCGAACCAGTCTATTAACCTTCTATGAAGAGGTGAGTTGCCATCTAGCTAAAGGAAGGCCTGTAGGAGTGTTGTATCTGGATTTTGCAAAAGCACTTGACACAGTTCCCCATAAACGTTTACTGTACAAAATAAGGTCCGTTGGCATGGACAATAGGGTGAGTACATGGATTGAAAACTGGCTACAAGGACAAGTTCAGTGGGTGGTAATAAATGGGGAATACTTGGGATGGTCAACGGTGGGTAGTGGGGTTCCACAGGGTTCTGTGCTGGGACCAATCCTATTTAATTTGTTCATAAACAAACTGGAGGATGAGGTAAACAGTTCAATTTTTGTATTTGCAGATGATACTAAGCTAAGCAGGGCAATAACTTTTCTGCAGGGTGTGGAAACCTTGCAAGAAGATCTGAACAAATGAATGGGGTGGGTAACTACATGGTAAATGAGGTTTAATGTAGAAAAATGTAAAATAATGCATTTGGGTGACAAAAATATGAATGCAATCTATACACTGGGGGGAGAACTTCTGGAGGAATCTAGGATGGAAAAGGATCTGGGGGTCCTAGTAGATGATAGGCTCAGCAGCAAGCTGCAGCTAACAAAGCAAACATAATATTGACATGCATTAAAAAAGGGACTAACTCCGGGGATAAAGCGCTAATTCTCCCAATCTACAAGACTCTGGTCTGGCCGCACCTGGAGTATGCTGTCCAGTTCTGGGTACCAGTCCTAAGGAAAAGGGATGGGCTTTATGTTCGGGTCGAACATGAGTTCGACTTGAACATCGGCTGTTCACCTGTTCGCCGAACAGCGAACAATTTGGCAAATTCGAAAGCTGCTGAACACCCTTTAAAAGTCTATGGGAGAAATCAAAAGTGCTAATTTTAAAGGCTTATATGCATGGTATTGTCATAAAAAGTGTTTGGGGACCTGGGTCCTGCCCCAGGGGACATGTATCAATGCAAAAAAAAGTTTTAAAAACGTCAATTTTTTCAATTTTTTCGGGAGCATTTTAATAATGCTTAAAGTGAAACAATAAAAGTGTAATATTCCTTTAAATTTTGTACCTGGGGGGCGTCTATAGTATGCCTGTAAAGGGGCGCATGTTTCCCGTATTTACAACAGTCTGACAGCAAAATGACATTTCTAAAGGAAAAAAAGTCATGTAAAACTAGTATTGCTAGCGCCAGCTATAATGAATTGTCGGTCCGGCAATACACATAAAAGTTCATTGATAAAAATGGCATGGAATTTCCCCACAGGGGAACCCCAAACGAAAGTTAAAAAAAAATGCGTGGGGGTCCCCCTAAAATCCATACCAGGCCCTTCAGGTCTGGTATGGATATTAAGGGGAACCCCGCGCCAAAATAAAAAAAAAATGGCGTCGGGGTCCCCCTCAAAATCCATACCAGACCCTTATCTGAGCACACAACCTAGCAGGCTGCAGGAAAAGAGGGAGGGGACGAGAGAGCGCCCCCCCTCCTGAACCGTACCAGGCCACATGTCCTCAACATTGGGAGGGTGCTTTGGGGTAGCCCCCCAAAGCACCTTGTCCCCATGTTGATGGGGAGAAGGGCCTCATCCCCACAACCCTTGCCCGGTGGTTGTGGGGGTCTGGGGGCGGGGGGCTTATCGGAATTTGGAAGCCCCCTTTAACAAGGGGACCCCCAGATCCTGCCCCCCCCCCCCGTGTGAATTGGTAATGGGATACAAATGTACCCTACCTATTAACAAAAAAAGTGTCAAAAAGGTTAAAAAACACAAGACGGTTTTTGACAAGTCCTTTATTAATTTCTTCTTCTTCCATCTTCTTTCTTCTGGTCTTCCTTCGGTGTTCTTCTTCTTCCTCCATCTTCTTCTTCTCCATCTTCTTCTTCCTCCGCTCTTCTCGTCCCGCATCTTCCTCCGGCTTCTTCTCCGCTCCGTCTGCGCGATCCACCTCAGTGGGAGTCTTCCACCGTGTGACGCTTCAGTTCTTCTGACACTTCTTATATAACGGAGGACGGGGCCACCCGGTGACCCCGCCCTCCTCTGACACACAGAGACTTCACGGCGACTTCCCTGTGGCTTTCCCTGTGTTGTCAGAGGGGGTGGGGTCACCCGGTTACGTAATTCCTGGTATGGAATTTAGGGGGACCCCCGCACACTTACAAAAAAAATTTGGGTTCGGGGTTCCCCTGTGGGGAAATCCCATGCCGTTTTTATCAATTAACTTTTACGTTCATTTCACAGCTTCCATTACCCCTTTGGGCAATTTAAAGCCCATTACATACTTACACTGAGCAAAATTATAAACACAACACTTTTGTGTTTGCCCCTATTTATCATGAGCTGTACACAAAAGGCCTATTTCTCTCAAATATTGTTCACAAATCTGTCTAAATCTGTGTTATTGAGCACTTTTCCTTTGCCGAGATAATCCATCCACCTCACAGATGTGGCATATCAAGATGCTGTTGAGACAGTATGATTATTGCACAGGCCACAATAAAAGGCCACTCTAAAATGTGCAGTTTTAGTGTATTGGGGGGGGGGGGTCCGAAAACCAGTCAGTATCTGGTGTGACCACCATTTTCCTCACGCAGTGCAGCAAATCTCATTCGCATAGAGTTGGTCAGGTTGTTGATTGTGGCCTGTGGAATGCTGGTCCATTCCTCTTCAATGGCTGTGCGAAGTTACTGGATATTGTCAGGCACTGGAACACGCTGTCGTATACGCCAATCCAGAGCATCCTAAACATGCTCAATGGGTGACCTGTCCGGTGAGTATGCTGGCTATGCAAGAACTGGCATGTTTTCAGCTTCCAGGAATTGTGTACAGACCCTTGCAACATGGGGCCATTCATCATCATGCTACAACATGAGGTGATGGTCGTGGATAAATGGCACAACAATGGGCCTCAGGATCTCGTCATAGTATCTCTGTACATTAGAAATGCCATCAATAAAATGCAACTGTGTTCATTGTCCATAGCATACGCCTGCCGATACCATAACCCCACCACCATCATCGGCCACTCGATCCACAACGTTCACATCAGCAAACCGCTCACCTACACAACGCCATACACGCTGTCTGCCATCTGCCCTGTACAGTGAAAACTGGGATTCATCCGTAAAGAGAACACCTCTCCAAAGTGCCAGACGCCATCGAATGTGAGCATTTGCCCACTCAAGTTGGTTACGATGACGGACTGCAGTCAGATTGAGACCCCGATGAGGACGAGGAGCATGTAGATGAGATTCCCTGAGACGGTTTCTGACAGTTTGTGCAGAAATATTTTGGTTAAGCAAACCGATTGTTGCAGCAGCTGTCCGGGTGGCTGGTCTCAGACGATCTTGGTGGTGAAGATGCAGGATGTGGAGGTCCTGGGCTGGTGTGGTTACACGAGGTCTGTGGTTGTGAGGCCGGTTAGATGTACTGCCAAATTCTCTGAAATGTCTTGGAGACGGCTTATGGTAGAGAAATGAACATTCAATTCAAGTACAACAACTCTGGTGGACATTCCTGCAGTCAGCATGCCAATTGCACGCTCCCTCAAAACTTCTGTGGCATTGTGCTATGTGATAAAACTGCACATTTTAGAGTGGCCTTTTATTGTGGCCAGCCTAAGGCACACCTGTGCAATTATCATGCTGTCTAATCAGCATCTTGATATGCCATACCTGTGTGGTGGATGGCAAAGGAGACATGCTCATTAACACAGATTTAGACAGATTTGTGAACAATATTTAAGAGAAACAGGCCATTTTTTTTTTTTTTAAAGTTGTAGATCTTTAAGTTTAGCTCATGATAAATAGGGGCAAACACAAAAGTGTTGCGTTTATAATTTTTCTCGGTGTATATTCAATCACAAACCACCTAGATTAAAGTGGTTGTATACCCTGTTTATTAATTTTTACCTACAGGTAAGCCTATAATAAGGCTTACCTGTAGGTAAAATGAATATCTCTTAATCCTGTACGGTTTAGGAGATATTCACTTTGCATGCAGCCGCTGACGTCAGTGGCGCATGCGCTGTGAATGCCCGGCTGAAGGTCCGGCAGACTCCCATATGCGGGAGTGAACCTGGAAGACACGACGAGGGCTAAATGTCAGCTCCCTCGGTGTGGGCCGGGATTAGATACTGATGCCTCGTTCTAAGGTAAGTATTTCATAATGAGCTAGTATGCTGTGCACACTAGCTCATTATGCCTTTGCCTTACAGTTTTTTTTTTTCCTGCGGGTATACAACCGCTTTAAGCATTTCACAGTTTCCATGTAAAGTCAAACCCATTGATACTCACCAATCCAATGCTCCTTTTTTTTGTGACAGCTGCCTCCAAAATACCCAGTGTGGGCCAGTGTAGGAGTCTAGAGGGGGTGGTGACATTGCCCCCTTCGATCATGTGACAGCACTCGCAAGCACTGCATTATGGGGGGGGGGGGGTAATTTACTCCCCCATACCCAGGAGCACCAGCTATTTTGCACTGGATCCAACACAGCAAAGAGCAGTGGGGGGTGGGGGGTGGGGGTGAGTTGCCTAAATGGACAAAGTGACAGCACCTCTTTACCTTATCTAGTGATTTCTATTAATGTGTTTTGCTTCATTGTGACAAATATATCCACAGTCAGCTGGTTTGATAAATAACACAAGTGTATAAATGATCTAATACGGTGTATTTCCCTCCCACCTTTCCCACACATTTATCTCTGTTAGTCTTTATGTGGCACAAATACATTCAAAAAAATATAAAAAGAAACATAATAACTCTTATAGACTCATTTAAAAAAAAGCGATGAATCATTTATTTTCCTTTTACATAACACTGACTTTATCTCCTCAGAGCTTTACAGAGAACATTGAGCCATGCACATCACTCCCCACTCCCGAAGGAGCCTACAGCCTAATTTAGGTGGAAGCCAATGAGCATCATGCAAATGCTGCAAGAACTTACAAACTCCATGCAGATAATGTCATTTATGGTGAGACCCTAGAGAGCTAATTACCTGTCTGTGATCTTTCCAGAATTCCCAGAATAGGGGAGCATGTGGCCTTCTCCCCTTTATCCCAAAGAGCAGCGCTTGACACTTGAGTGGCCAATTGTCAGGCCAGCACATTGTCAGATTCATTAGCCCCGTATATATTACAATATACTATAATAAAGACAAATATGGAGTTTGCACAGGACATTGGTAACTCGGGACTCCAGCAACAAATAGAGCAGCAGAAGAAGCTGTGGTGGGAGAATGAGGGTTATCAAGAGAACCTGTCAACTGACTGTAAATGGGCAAAGTAACAGACACACTTTAAAGTGTTACTAAACCCACAGTAAAATCAGTCTGTATATGCAGCATAGCATGCTTGTTATACTCACTGTGGAAGTGGAACTTAAGGGGTTAATCCTCTGCATTGTGTAAAAAGGCTGTAAAAATCCTGTATGCACAGATCCTTCCCTCCTGCACTATCTGGGGAAGGCAAGCTAACACAGCTGACCTGCACATGCTCAGTTGTGTCTTTTATGCTGGAGAGAACAGTTTCTTTTTCTCAGAGATAGCCAGGTCACATGATATTGTCATCACACATGTGGGCGTGTGTAGAGGCTGCAGTGGAAATCTCCTCCTTCCTGAACTCTCAGCACTGGAGAAACTCTGCAGTTTATCAGGTGACTGTGGTATACAGATCATCCAAAAAGGTATATAGTGACAGTATTTTAACCACTTGCTGCCCACCATATAGCAATATGACGGCGGCAAAGTGGTTTAGTTATCCTGATCGGACGTCATATGACCTGATCAGAACAAAAAGCTGACGCACGCCCACAGGGGCAGGCAGCACGGCGTTCGGAGTTGCGGTGTGTCAGTCTGACTCCAATTGTGGTATAGAGCCTCTGACGGAGGCTTCTTACCATGTGATCAGCTGTGACCAATCACAGCTGATCATCGCGTGAACCAGGAAGTGTCCGTAAACGACTTTCCTCGGTTCACGCTGACAGGGAGAGACAATCTCTCTCCCAGCTTTTGATTGTTAGGGGGGGGGGTCTGTGCTGATGATTAGCACATTGATTATCAGTGCAGCCCCCATCGGATGTGCCCATCGAGCTGCCAATAAGTGCCCATCACCTGCCAGCCTGTGCCCCATAATAAACGCCTGCCAGTGCCTATAAAAGTGGTAAACAGTGCCCACAACAGTGCCAATCAGTGCCCATAAAAGTGCCAATCAGTGCCCCATCAGTAATGCCTGTCAGTATCCTTCAGATGCCACTCAGTCATGCCTTTCAGTAGCTCCTCATCAGTGCTGCCTATCCAGTGCCACCTATCTGTGCCCATCTGTGCCGCCTATCAGTGCCCATCAGTGCCACCTATCAGTGCCATCAGTGCCGACTATCAGTTCCACCCATCAGTGCTGCCTGTCAGCGCCCATCAGTTTTTTTTTCAAAATTGTGTTTTTTTTGTTTATAGCGCAAAAAATAGGAACCGCAGAGGTGATCAAATACCACCAAAAGAAAGCTCTATTTGTGGGAAGAAAATGATAAAAATTTTGTTTGGGTTTGTGTTTTTTTAATAATAAACATGTTATACTTACCTGCTCTGTGCAATGGTTTTGCACAGAGCAGCCCTGATCCTCCTCTTCTGGGATCTCCCACCGGTGCTCCTGGCTCCTCCTCTTCTGTGAGTGCCCCCATAGGAAGCCGCTTCCACTTGTGTCGGCTCCATCCCGAGCCACTCTGTCTTTAGACACAGACAGGGGGGCTTGGCCCCGCCCCCACACCCTCATCAGAGAATTTGATTGACAGCAGTGCGAACCAATGGCTCCCACTGCTATCTACCTGCCGTGTGAGGAGAGAGAGAGAGCGGAAAGAGCCGCTGCTCTTAGGCACAGAGCTGGATCAACATCGGGCTCAGGTAAGTATGAGGGGGGGTAAACTAGGCAGGCTTTATCTGCACGGAAGGTTTTTTTCCTTAATGCCAGAGAATGCATTAAGGTAAAAACTTTAAAGCGGAGCTTCACCCAAAAACTTTTTTCGAGGGGGGGGGGAGGGAAGCAGGTACCAGCTTTTGACTGCCTTCTGGGACACACACAGGTTCCATTCACAAAGCACAGCGCAGTGATTCTTCAATTGGCTCGGGTGCCGACATCGCTGGATCCCTGGACAGGTAAGTTTCCTTATATTAAAAGTTAGCAGCTACAGTATTTGTAGCTGCTGACTTTTAATTTTTTTTTTTTTGGGGGGGGGGGCAACTGGAGCTCTTTAAGACCTTAGAGCCCCTATAAAGGCAATTTTTTTTAATTAAAATAAAAAAAGATGTTGTCCCTTACCTCTTTTATGATAGTCCCCACCACTGTCTGCTGCTTCTTCTTTCCAGTTCCCCCCGCAGCACATCGTATGTTCACAGACAAATGCAGAGCGGCTCAGCCACATCCTTGTTCCCTTCATAGGGTCCTCCTTTTGAAACCAAAACCCTCTGCCCCTCTTTCCTCCTCAGTTGTCCTTCTATCTGTTCTAATGTACAAACCTTAATAAGGCCTCATTTGAATGGCCATGTAGGGCCGTACAACTCCAAGAATTAGCATATTTGAACAGCAGCCAGCACAGGTGGTTTTGATCAGCCATGGCCTGCAAGACCATAAAAATCAATGAAGAACTGACAGTCGGCCATGGTTGTCAACACATAGTCACATATTGAGCAGTTACATGCACTTAGGGACAGAGACTGTTTGTGTCCAGAGCTGCTAATCTGTCCCTAATTGCATGTAATCGTATGATGTGCAATTACGTGTGAACACATTCACCAGTGCTACCCACTGCAAAATAGGCTCATTCTTGGCCTACACCAGGGGTCTCAAACTGGGGGCCCTCCAGCTGTTGCAAAACTACAAGTCCCATCATGCCTACGCCTGTGGGAGCCATGCTTGGAACTGTCAGCCTTGCAATGCTTTAAGGGACTTGTAATTTTGCAACAGCTGGAGGGCCACCAATTTGAGACCCCTGGCCTACACAGTCATGTACTCTAAATGAGGCTTAAAACATGAGCAATTACAACTTACAACTATGTTAGAACACACTAAGCCCCCCATCAAAGATCTAAATGATTGTATTTTTTATTTTCAAAGTCAGTTATGTTTCCTTATTCAGTTATGTTAGAAAGCTAGTGTAGGGAGACAACTATTCAGTCTCAGGTCACTTAAGAAGACACATGGCCTCATTAAAGTTGGAGGAGAAGTGGTTTACCGTTGGCTGCATTGAGGATTATTTATGGTTAGAGCAATAAGAATGTAGAACTCCCTTCTACAGTTGGTGGTGTCAGCGGGAAGTGTGGGTAATTTCAAAAAGCCTTCAGATGGACATGTGCGGAGGTGCAGCGTGGTGCAGGCGACAGTAAACAGTCCATTGAAGAGAACACAAACCAATAATAATTAACAACAAACCTGGCAGGAAGGCAAACGACTGGACACACTCACAGAACATATCAGCAGATTGTAGCGGAGCGGGTCTTAGATGTGTCGACAGCGTCTGTCTTGAGGGGCGGAATGTGGCCTGGCCTTACCAAATGGGGACGTTTCCAGCAAGGATGTCGTGTCCCTATCTTTTCTGTACTTATCTAGAACTTCTCCTTGCCACTAATCACTGTCCCTGCCAGACGGGGTGACCTGTCCCTTCACTACCCACACAAGAAATGCACGCCAAACCTGGGAGCCAGGGCCTTAAGTAGGCTCTGCCAGACCCAAGTTGGCTGCCAGAGTCACGTGTGGTGGCAGCATCTGATGGGATAGCTTCCTCAGTGACCCAGGAAACCATAGAGGAACCAAGTTCCCCTTGACTTCCCATCCAACTGCAATGCTGCTGCAGTTGAGATCCACCTACCATGGAGAAAATAACCTGCACCTGCCTACAGGCATCTTAGCAAACATAATATACAGGAATATGGGAAGTGGTAGAGACATTCTGTAATACATACACGCACCCACACCCAAACAGATTGAACTGGATGGACTGGTGTCGTTATTCAACTTTACCAACTATGTAGCTACACTTTCCCCGGGGGTACTTACTTTTTCATATGACTGAATAAAAGTAGTGGTGAAAGAAGAAAGTGTGAGTTTAACCAATCATTTTTTATGTGCGAGTTCTTTATAGTCTGTGCCAATGAGGTGGTGACTGGGATAAATGTCCTTTACCTACATGCTTTAAGCTTAAGGTATCCCTCTGGCTCATATCTCGCTCATATGGCCATACTCCTTTTCACTGTTTGAAACCTGCACTACGGAAAGAAACGTAGCATCTGGTTGGACGCTATAGGCTATAACTTATTTTATATTTCTATTTCTATATCCCAGTTTGACAGCAGCATTGCCATCCTTTGTCTCTTTTTTGATATTTCAGCGAGATTGTCCAAATTATGATTTTTATAAACTTGGACAGATGTTGCTTCAAGCCTTTCCAAATACAGCCTCTGTTGGAGACATGCTATTCTCAGTTGTGCAATTATTTATACAAGTGAGCACGCCGGCACCAGCTTTCCACATCTTGTGCGTCTTACAAGTGGCGTCATTTGCAAGAAAATGAAAAAGGAAAAAAGAATTAATAAAAAAAAAAATATATAACAAGTTGTTCCATGAGAACGTGATTTTGTAAAATCTAGCAAAGACATTTCAACTATTATTTTACACTCATGGGTTCTGAATTACGCTGTGGGTTACCTTTTGATAGTTATGGTTTTAATAGAAAATTGAGCTATTTTAATTGCTCTTTTAACACGTTTTTATGTTTAGTGTAAATGTGCTGTCAAAAGATGTTAGTTCCTACAATTTTCGATAAAAAAAAAAAAAAAAGAGGAACTAATTGTACTTGTTATGTTTTACTTAAATATAATAATCAACTTTTAATTCCTGTTGCTTAAAGTGAAAGTCTATTGTGTAACCCAAAGACTGTCGACCAGTGGTACATACACCCCTGAGGGTACTTTTAATGGATTTCAAGACTACTTCTATGTTAGGTTAAACTTATCGTATCAGTTTAGAGGTTTAAAGTAGACTGCACTCAAAAAATGAAGATTTGCTATAATCCTGAAAAACAGTAGTTAACTTCCTAGTACTGTGCCTGCAGCTGTACACCTGAAGTGTGAGATCCAAGGTGCTGCTGAATCTGGGTGTTAGTAATGCGAGATTTAAAGTGAGATTTGCTAATGCTTTAATTGAGCTGCTCCTTGTTCTCCTTGCTGGATAAAAATCTGTACCCGATGACCTGAAGTACAAGGATCTTCTTGCCTTTGCTTTATTTATTCTGTATATCTGTGGTTCTTGAACCGCTCCTCCTGCTTCTGTTCTTTTTCTGGCACCTCCTCTGCTGCAGACACACAGGGAGATATTTCAGGGTGGAAAGCAGGAGAAGGGGCCAGAAATATGTAATTTCCCAACCCTTTTAGTTTCTGAATGAACACAGCGAGTGATCATCACAGTGACATACCGATGGCTCACTGGATGAGATTTACTAAAACTGGAGCCCTCAGATTCTGGTGCAGCTGTGCATGGTAGCCAATCAGCGTCTAACTTCAGCTTCTTCAATTAAGCTTTGACAATAAAACCTGGAAGCTGACTGGTTTCTATGCAGAGCTGCACCAGATTTTTGAATGCTCTAGTTTTAGTAAATCTCCCTCACAGTGTTTAGTCATAACTGAAGCATAGTAAATTGTATTTACTATGCTTCAGTTTCTGAATGAACAGGAAGCCGCTCAACACAGAGCACTTCCCGTTCATTCACTGTCCATTGCAGCTGAAGCTGCAGAGAAAGGGACTGATATTGATATTTGATATATCACCAAAGCCCCCCCCCCAAAAAAAAAATTTGTAAAAAATAATAAAAAATTATATTATAAAATATATTAAAAAAATAGTAATAAAAATAAATGACACTGTCCACTGCT
This sequence comes from Aquarana catesbeiana, assembly GCF_042186555.1. Lineage (NCBI taxonomy): Eukaryota > Metazoa > Chordata > Amphibia > Anura > Ranidae > Aquarana > Aquarana catesbeiana. Next base: position 586,412,855 of record NC_133328.1, read on the forward strand.
GTATTGGCACCGGCCTCTGCCATACTGACATGTCCACTGCTCTACTGACACCATCCATGTTTTTATACATTTGAAATTGATTGTTTACATTTATTTATATAAGTGTGTGTGTGTGTATATGTATATATATATATATATATATATATATATATATAGATATATATATATATATATCTATATATATATATATATATATATATAACCAAAAGTATTGGGACGCCTGCATTTAAACGCACATGAACTTTAATGGCATCCCAGTCTTAGTCCGTAGGGTTCAATATTGAGTATGCCCAGGTTTTGCAGCTATAACAGCTTCAACTCTTCTGGAAAGGCTGCCCACAAAGTTTAGCATTGTGTCTATAGGAACGTTTGACCATTCTTCCAGAAGCGCATTTGTGATGTCAGGCATTAATGTTGGCTGAGAAGGCCTGGCTCACAGTCTCTGCTCTAATTCATCCAAAGGGTGTTCTGTCGGGTTGAGGTCAGGACTCTGCGCAGGCCAGTCAAGTTCCTCCACCCCAAACTCACTCATTCATGTCTTTATGGACCTTGCTTTGTGCACTGGTGCGCAGTCATGTTGGAATATTAAGGGGCCATCAACAAATTCTTCCCACAGAGTTGGAGCAGAAGAGCAATTTGAATTTCAGAAAGCATTTAGCAGGCTTGAGGAAGCATTGTTTTGCATTGTATTGCCTCCAACCACCTGCTTTATTGCCTTGAGCCCCACACTAGCGCATCACAATCACATTCAGCACATGCAGTTGTGGGGCGGTTGCAGGGTGTCCCCATTCAGTTTAATAGGTAGCATTCAGAAGGCTGTACTGCCCACAGAATGCAACAGGGGGGATCATTTTTGACACGCTGCAATGCTTTTTGGCATATAACCTCACCCTCCGCTTCTTTTGCAGTATAAGAGGGCGCTCAGCCACAGAAATTGCCCTTAGCCCCCAAACACGTGTAAATAAGACCTTCAGTGGGCAGTACCATCTGTTGGATACAACCCATTCTACTGAATGCATGCTTTTGCAGCGCACTAGTTCGAGGTTCCAGGGGTTAAGGCAGGCAGTAGGCAGGCGAAACAACACCTCCTTACTGCCTGTCAAATAATCTCTGAAGAGCAATCCAAGTGTAGATAACTCTTCAGAGAGCATTGCTAGTGTAAATGGGGTCTAAGGATGTTTGTATTGATGACGCAATCTAAGGATCTGCCATTAGTCTCCTAATCATTGCTTTATATCTAAACAAAACAAAGGAACAAGATAGTGGGACTTTATATGAAGCTTGTCATTAGGAATGATGATGCATACATAAAAAAATCTAATTATTATAATTTATTGGCACAATCACATTGGGCATTGCATATCTTATAAAACATGTTAAATCAATGAACAATGATACAATACAATCAAGATACTCACATATTGAATATAACTGATACAATAGGCATTACAATTGATCAAGGAACATGATTAGTATAGTGAACGCACAAAATTGATAATACAGATCATCAAACAGACATAGTTGATAAAATTAATGAATACGTTAAACATACATCAGTTGGCAATTATAAACAATTGATTATGATACATTATATTAAGCCAGGCTTTTTGGCACCCTTGGATTGAGAGACTCGACGCATTTCATGGCATTACAACCACTCATCAGGAGTATAATGCGAAGTTAAACTAAAAGATAGATAAATAACCATTAGTGTATGATGCCCTCTGGGGTAAAAAAATCTCAAAACAACTTGTCACTTACAAGCCCCAAGCCAAGCCCAGATCTCAACGGTGGCCTCAGACAGGTGTCCAAACCAGGGTTGAGGTGGGAGACCCCCCACAAAAACAGACCAAGGGAAACAGCCAGAGTCACGCCAGGTCGCCACAATACAGTCCCTGTGAAATAAAGTGCACTAGTCATTCTACAAAACAATGTGCAAAAAGGGGGGGGGGGTTGGATATAGGAAACAAAAACTACATAAAAATAGTTGGACCTAAGTGAACCACCTTGGTGTACCCACAAAGGGAAACAAAAAGTCTGGCTTATTATCATGTATCATAATCAATTGTTTATAATCGCCATCTGATGTATGTTTAACTTATGAATTAATTTTATCAACTATGTCTGTTTGATGATCTGTATTATCAATTTTGTGCATTCACTATACTAATCATGTTATTTGATCAATTGTAATGTCTATTGTATCAGTTATATTCAATATGTGAGTATCTTGATTGTATTGCATCATTGTTCATTGATTTAACATGTTTTTTAAGATATGGAATGCCCAATGTGATTGTGCCAATAAATTATAATAATTTTATTTTTTATGTATGCATCATCATTCCTAATGACAAGCTTCATATAAAGTCCCACTATCCCTTTCCTTCTTCTTGTTTCAATACAGTAGGGATGGAAGCTTGCCATTATTGGTTGTTTCAGGTCACACCCTTTTATTTATTGCTTTATATCTGTTGGTAGCGCACTGGGCAGCATGAATCGGTACTGCTGGTTGTTTAGTGACCTTTATAGATTTACCATCCAATGATCTCAAAGGCAACCTTCATACACTAATTTTACATAACACCTGCAGTAGTTTACATACTGAAGGAAAGAAAGTACACAAGCGTTGCCCCTAGCAACCAAGCAGGAGGTAGCCTCTTATTTTCTGGCCTACATTTGATAAAAGACAGTGGATGCTATGGCCAACCCAACAGCTTTGGTTTTCCACAGTTCTTATAAATAAGCCCCTTGGTGTCTGGGTGTGAGTGTAGAAAATAAAAACCTCTCACAAGATCTTTTAAACAAGGAATAAGGCTGATAATAGCACTACCTCTATGCTTGTTGTGGATATTGTATACCTTTATCAGGTCACAGTTATCTATTGAGCTCATTGTGCTGTAGGTATTGCATTACCTAAAGCCGATTAAATTACTCTTCATTTCTTCTGAGGCAGAGGCTGGAGTAACGTGAGACCTGCCACTGTTTGATGTTGGTACTCAAGTTGTTATTTGTCCTTATTAAAAATATATCCCTTTAATATTTTTTATTTTGCAACTTTGTTTTTTTTTTATTAATACTTATGTAAATGTAGAGCAGATGTGCAGCATTCACCACGTACATTATAAAATAAATAAGAGACGTTAATAAAAGAGTATAGCTGACTGAATTGGGCTTTCCATTTTAGATTAATTTGTTCTCGCTGGAGGGAGTATGGCTCTAGTAGTTTTTTGGAGTAAGACTGCTGACACTGACAACTAGAGAGAATTCTATAGCTGCCCAGTCATTCACTGACTACTAGAGCACATTTTACTACGAATGAGTGAAGTGATTTCAGCAAAATACGGTAGTTTTTGCCACAATTGTGCAAAAGTCAAAATCCTTAAGCTATCTAAACAAAATTTGCTTAAAAAAAATCTTGGCCTTTTTTTTTGTTAGCGTATATGTATGTGTGTGTATTGAGGTTAGTTTATTTTATTTCATTAAGTGTTCTTTTGTATTTGTGTTTTTTGCCTTTTTGTTTTTTTAATTCATCATTTGTTTATTGTCATCTACCTTCCCCAGGGGAAGTTGTCCTTTCCATGTGTCCCTTCCTAACAAACTAAATGTTTTGGGGTTTTTTTCCAAGCTGCATAAGCCAGTAATTACAAATTATTATTTTTTCTTATTTTAAGGTTAGTCGACATTTCAGGAATTTCTATAAGCGTATATGTAATCAGTTTTTAAACTTATTTTTTAACCATATATGTACCCAATTTTATTCCAATTGAAAAATTCATTAAGGCATTTTGCTGGTTGTAAACAGTGCATGTAATGCATATTTGTATGCATTACATTACATGCACAATAGGGAACCGGGCAGTGATGCCGCAAAGCTTCACTTCCTGATTCCCTGACCGAGGATGGCGGCGGGGGCAGCCGAGAGACGAGCGATCAATAGGCTTCGGCTGCCGGCATCGCTGGACCTTGGGACAGGTAAGTGTCCATTTATTAAAAGTCAGCAGCTGCAGTATTTGTAGCTGCTGGCTTTTAATAATTTTTCTTAACCACTTGAGCCCCGGACCATTATGCTGCCTAAGGACCAGAGGTCTTTTTCCAATTTGGCACTGCGTCGCTTTAACTGCTAATTGCGCGGTCATGCAATGCTGTACCCAAACGAAATTTGCGTCCTTTTCTTCCCACAAATAGAGCTTTCTTTTGATGGTATTTGATCACCTCTGCGGTTTTTATTTTTTGCGCTATAAACGGAAAAAGACCGAAAATTTTGAAAAAAAATGATATTTTCTACTTTTTGTTATAAAAAAAATCCAATAAACTAAATTTTAGTCATGCATTTAGGCCAAAATGTATTCGGCCACATGTCTTTGGTAAAAAAAATGTCAATAAGCGTATATTTATTGGTTTGCGCAAAAGTTATAGCGTCTACAAACTAGGGTACATTTTCTGGAATTTACACAGCTTTTAGTTTATGACTGCCTATGTCATTTCTTGAGGTGCTAAAATGGCAGGGCAGTACAAACCCCCCCCAAATGACCCCATTTTGGAAAGTAGACACCCCAAGGAAATTGCTGAGAGGCATGTTGAACCCATTGAATATTTATTTTTTTTGTCCCAAGTGATTGAAAAATGACAAAAAAAAAAAAAAAAAAAATATTTACAAAAAGTCGTCACTAAATGATATATTGCTCACACAGGCCATGGGCCTATGTGGAATTGCACCCCAAAATACATTTAGCTGCTTCTCCTGAGTATGGGGATACCACATGTGTGGGACTTTTTGGGAGCCTAGCCGCGTACGGGGCCCCGAAAACCAATCACCGCCTTCAGGATTTCTAAGGGTGTAAATTTTTGCTTTCACTCTTCACTGCCTATCACAGTTTCGGAGGCCATGGAATGCCCAGGTGGCACAAAACCCCCCAAAATGACCCCATTTTGGAAAGTAGACACCCCAAGCTATTTGCTGAGAGGCATATTGAGTCCATGGAATATTTTATATTTTGACACAAGTTGCGGGAAAGTGACACTTTTTTTTTTTTTTTTTTTTTTTTTTTCATAAAGTTGTCACTAAATGATATATTGCTCACACAGGCCATGGGCATATGTGGAATTGCACCCCAAAATACATTTAGCTGCTTCTCCTGAGTATGGGGATACCACATGTGTGGGACTTTTTGGGAGCCTAGCCGCGTACTGGACCCCGAAAACCAATCACTGCCTTCAGGATTTCTAAGGGTGAAAATTTTTGATTTCACTCTTTACTGCCTATCACAGTTTCGGAGGCCATGGAATGCCCAGGTGGCACAAAACCCCCCCAAATGACCCCATTTTGGAAAGTAGACACCCCAAGCTATTTGCTGAAAGGCATGGTGAGTATTTTGCAGCTCTCATTTGTTTTTGAAAATGAAGAAAGACAAGAAAAAACATTTTTTTTTTTTCTTTTTTCAATTTTCAAAACTTTGTGACAAAAAGTGAGGTCTGCAAAATACTCACTATACCTCTCAGCAAATAGCTTGGGGTGTCTACTTTCCAAAATGGGGTCATTTGGGGGGGTTTTGTGCCACCTGGGCATTCCATGGCCTCCGAAACTGTGATAGGCAGTGAAGAGTGAAATCAAAAATTCACGCCCTTAGAAAGCCTGAAGGCGGTGCTTGGTTTTCGGGGTCCCGTACGCGGCTAGGCTCCCAAAAAGTCTCACACATGTGGTATCCCCGTACTCAGGAGAAGCAGCAGAATGTATTTTGGGGTGTAATTTCACATATTTCCATGGCATGTTTGAGCAATATATCATTTAGTGACAACTTTGTGCAAAAAAAAAAAAAAAAAAAAAAAATTTGTCTCTTTCCCGCAACTTGTGTCACAATATAAAATATTCCATGGACTCGACATGCCTCTCAGCAAATAGCTTGGGGTGTCTACTTTCCAAAATGGGGTCATTTGGGGGGGTTTTGAACTGTCCTGGCATTTTATGCACAACATTTAGAAGCTTATGTCACACATCACCCACTCTTCTAACCACTTGAAGACAAAGCCCTTTCTGACACTTATTGTTTACATGAAAAAGTTTTTTTTTTTTGCAAAAAAATTACTTTGAACCCCCAAACATTATATATTTTTTTAAAGCAAATGCCCTACAGATTAAAATGGTGGGTGTTTCATTTTTTTTTTTCACACAGTAATTGCGCAGCGATTTTTCAAACGCATTTTTTGGGGAAAAAACACACTTTTTTTAATTTTAATGCACTAAAACACGCTATATTGCCCAAATGTTTGATGAAATAAAAAAGATGATCTTAGGCCGAGTACATGGATACCAAACATGACATGCTTTAAAATTGCGCACAAACGTGCAGTGGCAACAAAATAAATACATGTTTAAAAGCCTTCAAAAGCCTTTACAGGTTACCACTTTAGATTTACAGAGGAGGTCTACTGGAAAAATTACTGCACTCGATCTGGCCTTCGCGGTGATACCTCACATGCATGGTGCAATTGCTGTTTATGTTTGACGACAGACCGCCGCTTGCGTTCGCCTTAGCGCGAGAGCAGGGGGCGACAGGGGTGTTTTTTTTTTTTTTTTTTTTTTTCTTTATTATTTTTTTGCTTTTTTAATCTTACTTTTAAACTGTTCCTTTCATATTTTTTTTTTTAATCATTTTTATTGTTATCTCGGGGAATGTAAATATCCCCTATGATAGCAATAGGTAGTGACAGGTACTCTTTTTTGAAAAAATTGTGGTCTATTAGACCCTAGATCTCTCCTCTGCCCTCAAAGCATCTGACCACACCAAGATCGGTGTGATAAAATGCTTCCCCAATTTCCCAATGGCGCTATTTACATCCGGCGAAATCTAAGTCATGAAATACTCGTAGCTTCCGGTTTCTTAGGCCATAGAGATGTTTGGAGCCACTCTGGTCTCTGATCAGCTCTATGGTCAGCTGGCTGAATCACCGGCTGCATTCTCAGGTTCCCTGTTGAGACAGGAGAGCCAGAGAAAAACACGGAAGACGGTGGGGGGGGGGGGGCATTCCCTCCCACGGCTTGTAAAAGCAGTCTAGAGGCTAATTAGCCGCTAGGATTGCTTTTACATGAAAGCCGACCGCTGGCTGAAAAGAATGATACCAAGATGATACCTAAACCTGCAGGCATCATTCTGGTATAACCACTCAAAGTCGTGAATGGCGTACCTGAAGACAAAAAAATGGTTAACAATGGTTAACAATAAAGCACAGTAAAGTGTAAATAATTACACACCTGAAAAACAAACATGATAAAACATAATAACAATAACAATAACAATAAAACATTGCAGAATAGAATACAGTAAAAAAGAGCAGAACAATAGAGAGAGAGAATAGAGAGAGAGAGAACAATAAAACAACAACTATTTTTTTTTATTTCATATTTTTTTTTTTTTTTACACTTTTTTTGTAACTAACTTTTATAACGGTAACCGGTTCCAGGTTCGGGTCTCTCAAAATGCGATGGCATCTTGGGAGACCCTGTGAAAGTGTGCCTAGTCTGTGCAATGCTGTACCCTACGCTAATACTCAACTAGTGAATGGTAGCGTTCAAAACATTCACCAATGCAAAGACCAGGATTGTCAGGACAGGAGGGACAATAATAGCGGGTGTCACGCCTATATCAGCGCTTGCTGCAGACACAACATCTTTTTTGGGGGGTTCGTTGGGTAGGGGTACTCGGGAGGACATAAAGAAAATGCCTCTCATGCAGCCGACTGCATTTGGTTGGGGATGTGAATGGGGGAAGTACGGGCGCTGCAGAAGTGGTGGGTTCCCAATTAGGATTGGCGAATGCAGCAGGAAGGGCATTATGGGCACGACGGGCCTGTGTTTGTCTTCTTGGTGGCAGCGGGACACTACTTGTGCTTGCCACCTCACCAGCTTGAACTGCACTTATGGGACTCGCCACGTCACCAAGTGTTACTGCAGTGCTGGTTTGACTACGACCGGGGTGTACTAGGCCGCTGGCGCTTGCCAGTTCACCAAAACGCTACCAAAAAACGTTAGCGATCGCAGGGATCAGGCCTGACTCTGCGAACGCTGCAGTTATGCGTTTAGTGTTTTGTAAGTGTCAGTGATCGATCGATACTGCACTTGGGTGGGCTGGGCCGGGCCGGGCGGAGGGGCAAAACGCAGGTGCTAGCAGGTATCTGGGCTGATCCCGCTAACACTGCGTTTTTGGGAACCCTAAACTGCTGGTGACGCTAGTATAGATCTGATCGGATCAGATATTGATGCGATCAGATACTATACCACTAAGGGAGGTGTACGGTGCGTGCGTGGGTGTTAGCGGTACTGGCGCTAATCTGACGCTGCCTGGGGCTGGTGCTTGCCAGTTCACCAAAACGCTACAAAAAAAACTGTTAGCGATCGCAGGGATCAGGCCTGACTCTGCGAACGCTGCAGTTATGCGTTTAGTGTTTTGTAAGTGTCAGTGATCGATCGATACTGCACTTGGGTGGGCTGGGCTGGGCCGGGCGGAGGGGCAAAACGCAGGTGCTAGCAGGTATCTGGGCTGATCCCGCTAACACTGCGTTTTTGGGAACCCTAAACTGCTGGGGACGCTAGTATAGATCTGATCGGATCAGATATTGATCCGTTCAGATACTATACCACTAAGGGAGGCGTATGCTGCGTGCGTGGGTGTTAGCGGTACTGGCGCTAACCTGACGCCTGGGGCTGGTGCTTGCCAGTTCACCAAAATGCTACCAAAAAAACTGTTAGCGATCGCAGGGATCAGGCCTGACTCTGCGAACGCTGCAGTTATGCGTTTAGTGTTTTGTAAGTGACAGTGATCGATCGATACTGCACTTGGGTGGGCTGGGCGGAGGCACAAAACGCAGGTGCTAGCAGGTATCTGGGCTGATCCCGCTAACACTGCGTTTTTGGGAACCCTAAACTGCTGGGGACGCTAGTATAGATCTGATCGGATCAGATATTGATCCGATCAGATACTATACCACTAAGGGAGGCGTATGCTGCATGCGTGGGTGTTAGCGGTACTGGCGCTAATCTGACGCTGCCTGGGGCGACGCATATCACCGCCGGGCGATCAGGGGGCTAAACCTTTATTTGGTAATAAACGGCGGGTGCCCTGACACTATAAAAAATAAACGAACTAACCAGCGTCATCCGTAACGGTTATACGGTGATCAGTGGTGAAAGGGTTAACTAGGGGGCAATCAAGGGGTTAAAACATTTATTAGGTAGTATATGGGGGTCCCTGACGCTATAAAACGCTGACGGCGAACCTAAATATTTACCTCACTAACTAGCGTCACCAGCGACACTAATACAGCGATCAGAAAAATGATCGCTTAGTGACACTGGTGACAGGGGGTGATCAAGGGGTTAAAACTTTATTAGGGGGGGTTAGGGGGGTACCCTAGACCTAAAGGGGGGTAATACTCACTGTCCCAACACTGTAACTGTCACAAACTGACACTATGCAGTAATCAGAAAAAAAAAAAAAAAAAAAACAAAAAAAAACTGCTGGTGTCAGTTTGTGACAGGGGGGGGGGGGGTGATTGGGGGGGGATCGGGGGGCGATCGGGGGGGGGATCGGGGTGTTTTGTATGCCTGGCATGTTCTACTGTGTGTGTGTGTGTTGGTGCACTCACATAGATGTCTTCTCTCCTCGGGCCGGAACGGAAAATACCGACCCGAGGGGAGATGACATCACTTCCTTTGCTGCTGTTTAGCATACAGCAGCAAAGGAGTGTTTTCATTGGCCGGCGGCGATCGCGAGGGGGGGGGCACGAACGGATGGTCTCCCCCTCATCACCGATCGCCGCTGGACAAAAGACGACCGCCTCGGGCACCGGGGGGGGGTCCGATTGGACCCCCCACCCGCGGAAGGCAAATCACGTACCCTGTACGTGATTTTGCCTGTCCGTGCCACTTTGCCGACGTACATCGGCGTGAGGCGGTCGTCAAGTGGTTAAGGTGGAGCTTCGCTTTAAAGGGATAACTTGCAAGGGGGTGAGGTTTTGCCAGGTGTTGAGAGTGAGGACCTCTTCCCCACATCCAATGTCCCAAGAAGAAGTCTTAGTGCCCAGCTACCTCTGTGGCTACTGATCCCAGCCCACCTAGCTGAAGCTGCCCCTTTCTCCAGCCCTCTTGGCTAAACTTCCGCAGTCCTCTCAGACTGACTCTGTATCCATCTTAGACTGCTCTCACCCAGTCCTCTTAGGCTGCCTCTCAGTCATCCCCAACTGTAACACTCACCAGCCCACCAGGCTGTCTTCCTTCCTGGAGATTTACCTGGCAGGGTTCTCCTCCTGCTGCCCCTTACACCTGCTTCCGTGCCACTGATCAGTACACTTCATGTGTCGTGAAGAGAGTCCCTTCCACACCTGAGCTCCCAGACCCAAGGTCACCCCCCTCCCCCCCCCCAGACCAGGCGGCTAACCTCAAGGGTTTCCTAACACTCCATCTCCATCTTCCACCTAAACTCCACTACCCCAGCTGGGCTGACCTTGAGTATTTGAGGGGGCCTGCCCCTCTCCTAACCCATCTGTTGGGGATTGGTCAGGGCCCTCATAAATACTCCAGGCAGCTCCTCCTCACCTCCACTCCCATTCTTCTAGAATCTTCTCCAAGTTTCTAGGACTAGAGGGAGGTATCAGAGGTGCTGTCTGTGAGTCAGCCTGCCCTCCTTGAGTCTCTGACAAGACTCCGATAAAACCAAAAAAACAGCCTTGGCTGCCAGCCATGCCTGAACATTTTACCTACACTAACAACAAAAATCTAGCACTCTAGCACACTAGCTAGGGGATGCTACATAAGTATATCTCCACTCAAAAATCCCCTAGCCAAAAAAAAAGCAGTTAACCCATGCAGTGTGGGCACAGCCCCACTGCATGTGAAAGAAATTTGCCCGGAGTTCAGCTTTAAAGCTGAATCTGGAAGATCACTTTATAAACCAAAAGGCCCCAGACGTCCACCCTAAGAAGTCATCTCTTTGATGGGATTTCCCCTCCCTTTTCTAGTCAGAGTCCTGCTGTTCAGGGCATTACAGGAAGTTGTATTGTACTAGTTGTATTGTTATTATGCATTTCATTTTTTGAAACACTTGACTGCATTAACTGTTTGTTTCATATGCTTAAAATTCAGTTTTTAAGTACAGTTCGTGGCCTGGTATATTGGGACTTCTTAGGACCATGGGAACATTTTTGAGGATTACAGTATAGCCAAACTCCAGCTAAAAATATTTTTAGTTCTAGATATAGAAGGAAAGATTTCTACAGTACCATTCGTCTTTTGTTTCTGTCTGTGACCCCATTGGAAGTATTGTCCCTTATTTCATGTCTCTGTGATACCTGAACAAGAAACAGTAGAAAGAAAAGGTGAGCGAGAAGGTCAGCAGCTGTCATCAGGATGGGATGGAGATCCTTGTCAGAAGTTCTAACCTTTCCTACTAAAAATCAGTTTTTGCATTTGTTTGCATTCCTTCTGGAGACATTTACAATCGCACAATCGCATCCTATCCTGACTGGAAGTGAGGAGAAATGTCAAGAAAAGGGATAAAGATGACAATAAAAACCTGACAGAAGGTCTAACTATTCCCCATTTTTATTAAAAAGGTTTGGCTGGGGTTGAGCTTTACCAAACCTATTGTAGGCCTGTTACAATACCTTTGAACTATCCTAGTTCTTGTGCAAAAAAAAAAGAAAGAAAAATACAAAGTGAAAAAATAAAACAAAAAAATTATAGTAACAGTAAACAATTCAAATGCGTACTGGCAGCATGTCCATGAGATCTTTCTCCACAGGATAGCGTGAGTGTCCAGTGAAGGAATGCTCTGCCATGCACCACCTCTAGCGAGTCTTGGACTGAAAGTGACTGGCGGTAGAGCAAAGATCTTTGTGCAAACTCTTTGCATTACAGCAAAAGTGATATTTGCTGACTTAAGGATGAATGCACAACTCATGCCGCGTACACACGACCGGACTTTCCGGCAGAAAAGGTCAGACGGAATCATTCCATTGGACATTCCGATCATGTGTGGGCTTCATCAGACTTTTTCTTTCGAAAATTCTGACGGGCCTAGAAATAGAACATGTTTTAAATCTTTCCGGCGGAATCAATTCCTATCGGGAAAACCGCTCGTCTGTATGCTATTCCGATGGACCAAAAACGCCGCAAGGGCAGCTATTGGCTACTGGCTATTGAACTTCCTTTTTCTAGTCCCGTTGTACGTCATCACGTTCTAAACGATTGGACTTTGGTGTGGTCGTGTGTAGGCAAGTCCATTTCAGCGGAACACCGTCGAAACTCAGTCGAAAAAAACGTCAACCGAGTTTATTTCGCCGGAAAGTCCGGTCATGTGTATGCGGCATAAGGGGAAGTGTACTTGTAATCTTTCAAAATAGTTTCTGTTCTATGTCCGTTTTACCTTATTATAGAACTTGGCAAAAGTTCAGTTCTTTATTGTGTACTGAGTTCTTTATTGTGTATTTCTGTGACACATCCATAACATGTAGCCTAAATAAATTCCTGATGGTGATGTGTGCTGCTGCTAAACTCAATGATTTATACTTCATAATGAATTTCTAGAGCCAATGATTATGCCGGAATCTTAGTTCTTGTGATGGCACAGCTGTGCTCACGGCAGCCTCTGCAATTCTGTATTCAATGATGTTACTTTCCTACTGCACCTGGCACATAAGTTTGGTTTAATATTTTATTTATGTAAATCGAGTGTTTAACATGCTAGTAGACTAATGTTACCTTTTGGTAACACAAAGCTAATCACAATGGCAGTGCATTACTATATTTCATTATAACAATCTGTTGAAGATTTCGATGATTTGTTATAGTGAGACTTTTACAATCCGTGTTTGCTTCAATCAGACATGAGTTGTTTATGTTGAATCTGATCAAAAGGACACAGTCTACTAGCGGTCTGTGTCAACAGGCATTAAGCTTGTGTTGATGGCATCAGTTTGAGACGCTTCTTCGATTATTCAGAATTCATTGACAAGTGCAATTGACCTGCAGTTGACTAACCTCTGACTTGAATTTGTCCTACTTCGAGCAGCTTTCACATTCTCATATTCTCAGACCTATATGGAAGCAAAAGCCATCTGATGAACAAAGGCTAGACAACACGGTTCCTTAACCCCTTCAATACCAGGCACTTTCGTACCTTCCTGCCAAGGCCAACTTACAGCTTTTAGTGCTGTCACTTTTTAACCACTTCAGCCCCGGAAGGATTTACCCCCTTCCTGACCAGAACACTTTTTACAATTTGGCACTGTGTCGCTTTAACTGCTAATTGCGCGGTCATGCAATGCTGTACCCAAACGAAATTTGCGTCCTTTTCTTCCCACAAAGAGAGCTTTCTTTTGATGGTATTTGATCACCTCTGCCGTTTTTATTTTTTGTGCTATAAACGGAAAAAGACCAAACATTTTGAAAAAAAATGATATTTTCTACTTTTTGTTATAAAAAAAATCCAATAAACTAAATTTTAGTCATACATTTCGGCCAAAATGTATTCGGCCACATGTCTTTGGTAAAAAAAAAAGTCAATAAGCGTATATTTATTGGTTTGCGCAAAAGTTATAGCGTCTACAAACTAGGGTTCATTTTCTGGAATTTATACAGCTTTTAGTTTATGACTGCCTATCTCATTTCTTGAGGTGCTAAAATGGCAGGGCAGTACAAAACCCCCCCAAATGACCCCATTTTGGAAAGTAGACACCCCAAGGAAATTGCTGAGAGGCATGTTGAGCCCATTGAATATTAATTTTTTTTGTCCCAAGTGATTGAATAAAAAAAAAAAAAAATTTACAAAAAGTTGTCACTAAATGATATATTGCTCACACAGGCCATGGGCATATGTGGAATTGCACCCCAAAATACATTTAGCTGCTTCTCCTGAGTATGGGGATACCACATGTGTGAGACTTTTTGGGAGCCTAGCCGCGTACGGGGCCCCGAAAACCAAGCACCGCCTTCAGGATTTCTAAGGGCGTAAATTTAGTATTTTTTAGTATTTGGTAAATAGTATTTTTATATTTTGACAAAAGTTGCGGGAAAGTGACAATTTTTTTTTTTTGCACAAAGTTGTCACTAAATGATATATTGCTCACACAGGCCATGGGCATATGTAGAATTGCACCCCAAAATACATTTAGCTGCTTCTCCTGAGTATGGGGATACCACATGTGTGGGACTTTTTGGCAGCCTAGCCGTTTACGGGACCCCGAAAACCAATCACTGCCTTCAGGCTTTCTAAGGGCGTAAATTTTTGAATTCACTCTTCACTACCTATCACAGTTTCGGAGGCCATGGAATGCCCAGGTGGCACAAACCCCCCATCCCAAATGACCCCATTTTGGAAAGTAGACACCTCAAGCTATTTGCTGAGAGGCATGGTGAGCAACTCACTCAGATGTCTTCTCTCCTCGGCGCCGGAACGGAAAATCCGAGGAGAGATGACATCACTTCCTCTGCTGCTGTTTACTATACAACAGCAGAGGAAGAATCTCATTGGCTGGGAGCAATCGCGAGGGGAGGGCCACGAATGGATGGCCTCCCCCTCACCTCTCATCGCTCCCGGACAGGAGCCGACCGCCTCAGGCACCGGGGGGTTCCGATCGGACCCCCCCACTCGCGAGCGTTAGATCATGTACCAGGTACGTGATTTTGCCTGCCCGTGCCATTCTGCCGCAGTATATCTGCGTGAGGCGGTCGACAACTGGTTAAATGACAATTGCGCGGTCATGCTACACTGTACCCAAACTCAATTTTTATAATTTATGTTCCCACAAATAGAGCTTTTTTTGGTGGTATTTGGTCACCTCTGCGGTTTTTATTTTTTGCTAAACGTATAAAAAAAGCCCGAAAATTTTGAAAAAAAAAAGTTTTTCTTTGTTTTTGTTAAAAAATTTTGTAAATAAGTAAGTTTTCTCCTTCACTGATGGGCACTGATAAGCTGCACTGATGGGCACTGATAAGGCGGCACCAATGAGGTGGCACTGATGGGCACTGATAGGCAGCACTGATGGGCACTGATAGGCAGCACTGATAGGTGGCACTGATGGGCATTGATAGGCAGCACTGATGGGCACTCATAGGCGGCACTGGTGGGCACTGATGGGCACTGATAGGCGACACTGATGGGCAATGAAAGGCTGCACTGATGGGTACTTATGGGTGACACTGATAGATGGCACTGCTGGGCACTGCTGGGCACCGATAGGCGGCACTGAAAGGCAGCACTGATGGGTGTTGATGGGTATTAATAGATTTCACTGATAGGCATCCACTGGTGGCACTGGAACTGGCAGGCATTTTTCATTGGCACTAATTGGCAGCTGCCTGGGCACTGATTGGCATTTCCCTGGTGGTCTAGGGTGGCATACCTGGTGGTCCAGTGTGGTGGCAATCCTCGGTGGTCCTGGCGGCATCCTGGTGGTCCTGGGCAGGCATCCGAGGGGGAGCTGCGCTGATAAACAATCAGCACAGACCCCCGTGTCAGGAGAGCAGCTGATCGTCTCTCCTCTACTCGCATTTGTCAGACCCGAGTAAGGAAAAGCCGATCAACGGCTCTTCCTGTTTACATCGGGATCAGCTGTGATTGGACATGGCTGATCACGTGGTAAAGAGTCTTTGTCAGGGACTCTTTACCTAGATCGGAGTTGCGGTGTGTCATATGATTTCCGGTCAGGATATCGCAACCACTTTGCCGACGTCATATTGCAATACAGCGGGCGGCAAATGGTTAAAGTGACTCTGTTGAAAAAAAAAACTGCTTACCACTCCAGTGGGCAGCCAGTCTTTACCTTGCTCTCTCCAAGAGTTATGATTTTTCATAGAGTTTTCACTGTCTGACACTTTGGGGTGTGTCAGGAGCCTTGCCCTTAACTGTTCACTGCGATTCCTTCTACTGGCCCCATCACTGTGTCCTTTAGTAATGGAGCGGCCAGCAGATGAAACCACAGCACATGGTGGGAGGTGCAGTCATCCAACACTTCTGCCCTGTACACACGGTCGGATTTTCCGACGGAAAAAGTGCGATCGGATTGTGTTGTCGGGAATTCGGATCGTGTGTGGGCTCCATCGGACTTTTTCTGTCGGAATTTCCGACACACAAAGTTTGAGAGCAGACTATAAAATTTTCCGACAACAAAATCCGATCGGTTAAATTCCGATTGTGTGTACACAAATCCGACGCATTAAGTGCCACGCATACTCAGAATAAATTAAAAGACAAAAGTTATTGGCTTCTGCCCCGTTTATAGTCCCGACGTACGTGTTTTACGTCACCACGTTCAGAACGATCGGATTTTCCGTCAACTTTGTGCGGCCGTGTGTATGCAAGACAAGTTTGAGCCAACATCCATCGGAAAAAATCTATGGATTTTGCTGTCGGAATGTCCGATCATGTGTATGGGGCATTGCAGGTGAACTAAAGATTATGCTAAAGGCTTTTGAAAAAGTGTGCTGGAAAGCTACATTTTAAACATATACTTATACTATTTAGAGACAACCATTGGTATTTGCCTTTCACAAGCTTCCCTGATGTTGGAGTCAAGAGTCCTTGTCAACTGCTTGGACTCCATATGCACATTAATGCATTGTCAGGATTTGGGAGAGAAGCATATATTGATTGGTTTGCTCAAAAGCTATAGCGTCTAAAAACTATGGGATAGTCCTTTTTTATTTATTTATTTTTTACTGGTAATGGCGGTGATCAGCAACTTATAGCTGGACTGCAATATTGCGGTGGACATTCTGACACTAACTGACACTTTTTGGGGACCAGTGACACTAATACAGTGCTAAAAATATGCACTATCACTTGCTGGAAAGGGGTTAACACCAGGGAGATCAAAGGGTTGACTGTGTGCCTATCCAGTGTTTTACTATACTGTTGTTGCTTTTACTAAGGGAAGAGATGGAATGTATTCCATCCTTTGCAGGGATACAAATTACATCCCTTTCTTCTTGTCAGAACGGCAAAAACTATATAGAAAAGGGTAAGTACAGCGCTGCACTGAAAACAGAAAGGGAACTAAAACAGCAGCCAACACACCCGTAGACTCAGGGTCATAATAGCAACAGAAAATTCAAAAGTGTGGCGCTATAAGCTCCGTAAATATATGTGATGAATAAATATATCAAAATAATATAGAAATTATATAAAAATGAATAACTTCAGAAAAACTCCTCAGTGTGAACCATAGTGTGCCAAGTAAGCAAATATGACAGTGACTATTGAACAAAGCAGTAACACTTATATACATTCAACACTTCGAATGGTAAGTGAAAAAACATCGAAAATTATATATAGAGTTCATATAATATTTGAAATATTTGTAAAAAAACCAAAAAGTCTGTGGTAACAGTGCATAGGCGATGATGGACAGATATCTCCCAAACGTGCAGAGGGATTGTTAGACCCAATCTGGCAGGTAAGTCGACCGTGGAGAGACCAAAAGTGCACGGAAGATTAAAACCAGTGCCAGGACCATCACCAGAAATTGTGGAGGCTTACCAGAATTAGTGGCCTGAAATGGCATATGCCATACAGGTCAAAAAAGCTTGATGACCAACAGGTCTGGATATTTTATCTGGTCAGATGTCATCACCACACGGCAAGGGGGAAATAACAGCGCGGCTTCCTCATCAATGGATACACCACCATAAGCCAAGCGAACAATTCGTATTGTATGTGAGGAGTAAAAAACACTCACATAGCGTGATAACGTTTAAACTTGGATTTATTAATATTAAATAAAAACAAACTCACATTTTCAGAAGATAAGAAACAGCATATAAATCGTATAGCGGCAGTCGTGAGGGGTCCACCCGACATGTTTCAACTAAAAAGTCATCATCTGGGGGTGATCATGTGTATGGGGCATTGCAGGTGAACTAAAGATTATGCTAAAGGCTTTTGAAAAAGTGTGCTGGAAAGCTACGTTTTAACCACTTCAGTACCCGCCCATAGTCATATGACGTCCACAGATGGGATTTCCCATCCTGGGTGGACGTCATATGACGTCCTGGGATTCCCGGCCATCTAGGGGGCGCGCGCGCGCGCCCGCCGCGTTCCTTGGGACCCGGTGCGTGTGCCCGGCGGCCGCGATGTCCGCCGGGCACCCGCGATTGCCCGTTAACTGGGCCGGCATGTGGATCTGTGTGTGTAAACACACAGATCCACAGCCTGTCAGCTCTGAGGAGAGCGATCTGTGTTCCCAGAACGGAGGAACACAGATCGGTCTCCTCCCCTAGTGCGTCCCCTCCCCCTTCAGTTAGAATCATTCCCTAGGAAACATACTTAACCCCTCCCCGCCCCCTAGCGGTTAACCCCTTCACTGCCTGTCACATTTACACAGTAATCAATGCAATTTTACAGCATTGATCGCTGTATAAATGTGATTGGTCCCAAAAATGTGTCAAAAGTATCCGATGTGTCCGCCATAATGTCGCAGTCACCAAAAAAAATCGCGATCGCCGCTAAAAAAAATGAAAAAAATTTTTTTTTTAAAATGCCATAAATCTATCCCGTATTTTGTAGACGCTATAACTTTTGCGCAAACCAATCAATATACGCTTATTGCGATTTTTTTTACCAAAAATATGTAGAAGAATACGTATCAGCCAAAACTGAGGAAAAAATGTGTTTTTAAAAAAAAAAATTGGGATATTTATTATAGCAAAAAGTAAAAAATATTGTGTTTTTTTCAAAATTGTCGCTCTTCTTTTGTTTATAGCGCAAAAAATAAAAACCGCAGAGGCGATCAAATACCACCAAAAAAAAGCTCTATTTGTGGTGAAAAAAGGACGTCAATTTTTTTTGGGTACAATGTCGCACGACCGCGCAATTGACGTTTAAAGTGCGACAGCGCTGAAAACTAAAAATTGGCCTGGGAAGGAAGGGGGTGAAATTGCCCTGTATTGAACCGGTTAAACATATACTTATACTATTTAGAGACAACCATTGGTATTTGCCTTTCACAAGCTTCCCTGATGTTGGAGTCAAGAGTCCTTGTCAACTGCTTGGACTCCACATGCACATTAATGCATTGTCAGGATTTGGGAGAGAAGCATATATTGATTGGTTTACTCAAAAGCTATATCGTCTAAAAACTATGGGATAGTCTTTTTTTATTTATTTATTTTTTACTGGTAATGGCGGTGATCAGCAACTTATAGCTGGACTGCAATATTGCGGTGGACATTCTGACACTAACTGACACTTTTTGGGGACCAGTGACACTAATACAGTGCTAAAAATATGCACTATCACTTGCTGAAAAGGGGTTAACACAAGGGAGATCAAAGGGTTGACTGTGTGCCTATCCAGTGTTTTACTATACTGTTGTTGCTTTTACTAAGGGAAGAGATGGAATGTATTCCATCCTTTGCAGGGATACAAATTACATCCCTTCCTTCTTGTCAGAACGGCAATTTGGCTTGTTTATATACAGCGGACCTTAAATGGTTAACCGGTTTGGGACCGCCTTCTGCACATTTGAGTACCTGTAAGTTGTTCCGTGCAGTAGCTCGGGGGGGGGGGGGGGGGGGCACACATGCACCGCCGGAGGCGTGATCGTGCTCTGATTGGCCAGAGGAGAAGCCAATAAACCCAATGTCTGCCAGCCACCCGCAATCGTTCTTGGAAGAGGCAGAACGGCAGTCTGCCTATGTAAACAAGGCAGCTCGCCAGTCTGTCAGAAGGAAAGAGAGAGATCTTGTGTTTCTGCTAAGCAGGAACATGGATCTCTTTCTTTGCACAGTCAAACCATCCCCCACACAGCTAGAAAGCACCATCTGAAAATCGCTGATTGCCACCATTACTAGTAAAAAAAATAAATAAATAAAAATTCCATAAAAATATCCTATCGTTTGTAGACGCTATAACTTTTGCACAAACCAAACAATATACACTTACTGGGATTGTGTTTACCAAAAATTTGTAGCTGAATACATATTGGCCTAAACTGATGAAGAAATTTGATTTTTTACATTTTTTTTTTTGGACATGTATTATAACAGAGTAAAAAATATTGTTTTTTTTTTTTTTTCAAAATTGTCAGTCTTCTTTTGTTTATAGCGCAAAAAATAAAAACCACAGAGGTGATCAAATACCTCTATTTGTGGGACAAAAAGGACATCAATCTTATTTGGGTGCAGTGTTGCACGACCGCGCAATTGTCTGTTAAATGAACGCAGTGCCATATCGCAAAAAATGGCCTGGTCATGAAGGGGGTAAAACCTTTCGGAGCTGAAGAGAAGTATGTTTTTTTTTTTTTTTTTTAAAGAATCATACTTACCTAGGCACCTCTAACACTGAGAACCGAGCAATTGTTTTTCACAGCTCTATGAGCAGAGAGCTGCAGACTATCAGTCACAGCTCTCTGCTCTGCCCCCTCCTCTCTCACTGGAGTGATGAGCTGTGGAGGGGGCGGTGGGGGCCGGCTCAGGCTCTCAGTGGCTTGCTGAGAGGCTGAGCCAGGTGCCGGACCAGGCATCTGGTAGATCCTGACTCCGTGGTCATGATGACATGGAGCCTGGACCAACTTCTGTGACATCAGCAGAGAGCGGACCTCAGCCCACTCTCTACTGAAAACAGCTCACAGGAGTGCAAAACGAACAGCACTCCTGTGATCCATAGGAGAAGTACAGCCAAACGAGTTTGGGCTATACTTCTCCTTTAACCTGAATTCCAGGCATGAATATTTTTGCATAGTTACATTGGCCTAGCTTAAAACAATGTAAATATACATGTTCCATACCTGGACACCACTACAATGATCCTTTCTGTCTTTCAGAGTCGTGTGCCAAGAGTTTTCCCTGCTGCATAGTGACTACAGGGGGTCATCCCCTCTGCCTGGGTGCCATTTATGCCTTGCATTTTTCTCAATGACTGCAAAACAATCTCTGATTGGACAAGTTGGAGAGACGGGTTGATGACATCAGGATTTCCACCTCATCCAATCAGAGGATGACTGAGAAAAATACAAAGCACTCTCTGAATGTGGCGATGTCCTGTGGGTACAATGCAGCAGGGCAGCCACTTGCCACGGAACCCAGAGGACAGTGAGGATCACTGTAGTAGCAGCGACTACTACAGCTGTTCTCTACTTCCACTGGGCTCTATCAGGTATGGAATATAGAAACATAGAAAAGTGATGGCAGAAAAAGACTGAGTAGTCTATCGAGTGTTTGTTTTTTGTTAACTTTGTTGTCTGACTATAGATCTATGTTTATCCCAAGCATGTTTGAAGCCATTTACTGTTGACTGTCTCACTACCTCTGCTGGAAGTTTATTGCAAGCATCAACTACCCTTTCAGTAAAATAATACTTTCTAAGATTTGAACTATCCTCCAATTAGTTTGAGGTCTTGTCCCCGTGTTCTTGGTTTTGGTTTCATATTGAAAAAACTGCCTTTCTGAACCGTATTTATCCCTTTGATGTACTGTATATAAAGGTTTCAGTCATGTCCCCCCTTTCCCTTCTTTCCTCCAGACTGTACATATTAAAGGGATTGTAAACCTTCGTGTTTTTTCACCTTATTGCATCCTATGCATTAAGGTGAAAACACCTGGCAGTGACCGGCCCCCCTGTTTTACTTACCTCAGCCCTAGAACTTGACCAACGGGGACGTCTCTCTGCCCAGGGTTCTCGGCTCTTGATTGGATAGATTGATCGCAGCGCAGCCATTAGCTCCCACTGCTGTCAATCAGATCCAGTGACGCGGGCTCCGGGGGGTGGGGCCAAGTCATACATTCCGCGGCTATGGGCACCGAATGCTGGACTCGGGAGCGCGCCCGCAAGGTGACCCCCTTGGGAGAGCGCTTCTTCGAGGGGGTTATCTGATGTGAGGAGGAGCCGCTAGAGCCACTGGGGGAACCCAGAAGAGGATGTCCGGGGCCACTCTGTGCAAAACGAGCTGCATAGTGGAGGTATGTATGATATGTTTGTTATTTTAAAAAAATAAAAAACAAACCCCTACAATCACTTTAAGTTCCTCAAGTTGCTCTCAATATGTTTTATCCCCCAAACCTTTGACAGTTTTTGTTATCAGTTTCTGAACTCCTTCTATCTTTTAAATATTTTTGTGTAAGTAAGGTCTCCAGAACTGGACACAGTACTCTAAATGAGGTCTCACTAAAGATCTACAGTGAGGACGGAAAGTATTCAGACCCCCTTAAATTTTTCACTCTTTGTTATATTGCAGCCATTTGCTAAAATCATTCATTTTTTTCCTCATTAATGTACACACAGCACCCCATATTGACAGAAAAACACAGAATTGTTGACATTTTTGCAGATTTATTAAAAAAGAAAAACTGAAATATCACATGGTCCTAAGTATTCAGACCCTTTGCTCAGTAATTAGTAGAAGCACCCTTTTGATCTAATACAGCCATGAGTCTTTTTGGGAAAGATTCAACAAGTTTTTCACATCTGGATTTGGGGATCCTCTGCCATTCCTCCTTGCAGATCCTCTCCAGTTCTGTCAGGTTGGATAGTAAATGTTGGTGGACAGCCATTTTTAGGTCTCTCCAGAGATGCTCAATTGGGTTTAAGTCAGGGCTCTGGCTGGGCCATTCATGAACAGTCACGGAGTTGTTGTGAAGCCACTCCATTATTTTAGCTGTGTGCTTAAGGTCATTGTCTTGTTAGAAGGTAAACCTTCAGCCCAGTCTGAGGTCCTGAGCACTCTGGAGAAGGTTTTCGTCCAGGATATTCCTGTACTTGGCCTGCATTCATCTTTCTCTCGATTGCAACCAGTCGTCCTGTCCCTGCAGCTGAAAAACACCCCCACAGCATGATGCTGCCACCACCATGCGGGTTTTCATGTGTCTTGCACTGAGGAGAGGCTTCCGTCGGGCCACTCTGCCATAAAGCCCCCGACTGGTGGAGGGCTGCAGTGATGGTTGATCTTCTACAACTTTTTCCCATCTCCAGACTGCATCTCTGGAGCTCAGCCACAGTGATCTTTGGGTTCTTCTTTACCTCTCTCACCAAGGCTCTTCTCCCCCGATAGCTCAGTTTGGCCGGACAGCCAGCTCTAGGAAGGATTCTGGTCGTCCCAAACATCTTCCATTTAAGGATTATGGAGGCCACTGTGCTCTTAGGAACCTTAAATGCAGCAGAAATTTTTTTGTAACCTTGGCCAGATCTGTGCCTTGCCACAATTCTGTCTCTGAGCTCTTCAGGCAGTTCCTTTGACCTCATGATTCTCATTTGCTCTGACATGCACTGTGAGCTGTAAGGTCTTATATAGACAGGTCAAGTCCAATCGGTGTAATCAAACACAGCTAGACTCAAATGAAGGTGTAGAACCATCTCAAGGATGATCAGAAGAAATGGACAGCACCTGAGTTAAATATATGAGTGTCACAGCAAAGGGTCTGAATACTTAGGACCATGTGATATTTCAGTTTTTCTTTTTTAATAAATCTGCAAAAATGTCAACAATTCTGTGTTTTTCTGTCAATATGGGGTGCTGTGTGTACATTAATGAGGAAAAAAATGAACTTAAATGATTTTAGCAAATGGCTGCAATATAACAAAGAGTGAAAAATTTAAGGGGGTCTGAATACTTTCCGTCCACACTGTATATAGAGGAATCAGAACCTCCTTCCTCCTGCTGGTGATCCCTCTAGTGATGCATACTAGAATTCTATTCACTTTTCCCACTGCCTGGTCACAGTGTTTTCATTTTGCAGTCGTCTAAATAAGTACCACCAAATCTTTTTCTTCTGTAGTGCTGACCAACACTGTATCCCCAATGTTGTATGGGTTCAAGCTAGACCAATATATCTATGCACAAATATTAATACCTGGAATTCAGCTTTGACGTTTGGCACCAGAATGATTTCCATTCTATCGTTTTCCTGGAAAACCACGAGCGTCCTCCTGTAATTTGGGTTGATAAACTGATTGGCTGACAATAAATTTTCCTCACACCGTCCATATGTTATATACTCGGCCATGAAAACAGGGCTTGAAAATGTATGTTTGACTGTGGGCAGTTAATTTCCATGTCATTCTGGACAGAAATCAATACAAAATCAAGGACGTGGAATCTCCTGGGTACACTTATCTACCGCAGACTTCAGCACAGCAACATCAGCACATGTCACTCTGACAAAAGAAGCACAAAAATAACACAAGCAGAAAAGCCAAGTTGTTCCTATAGGAAATGACTGTTAATAGGGTGCACATCGATTGGAGTTAGGTAATGGGCACTGTTCCTAGTTGTTTAATAGAAATAGACGGAGAGAGAAGACCAGCCAAATAATTACATTATTGTTCCCAATAAACACTGCAAAAACACAGAGCATGGTCATTTCCATGCAAAGAGAATGCAATCAACGATGTTGAGTATTACTTTGAGGCATTTTATCCATGGTGACATGCAGAGGCGCCGTTCCCCTAATCCATGCGCCCAGGCCCCTAATCTACATGCAGGGCACCAGACGCATGGATTTTAAGGGTTTTTTTTTTTTTTTGAAGCACATGATTATAGCCTGAGGCTCTAATTGGCTTAAAAAAAAAGGGTGGGCTGGTGGGGCAGAGCACTGCGCCCTGAGCCCACCCAGTTGAGTGACAATAGCGAATTAACATTCACTATTGTCTTCCTGCTTCTTCTCCCGGCCAATCAGGAAGCGGGTCTGAAGACCTGATCGGCTGAGAGTAGAAACTACCGTATTGGCCGCCAAGGAGGAGACGCAGGGGAAAGCTGCTGAGGAGGAGAAGCAGGGGGAAGCTGCCCGCGACCTAGATGGGGTAAGTGCGGGGCTGGTGGGCAGACGGGCGAGTGAAAGGTGTAACAATAGGGAATTAACATTCACTATTGTCTTCATGCTTCTTCTCCCGGCCAATCAGGAAGCGGGTCTTAAGACTCGATTGGCTGAGAAGAGAAACGACCGTATTGGCCGCCGAGGAGGAGACACAGGGGAAAGCCGCCGAGGAGGAGACGCAGGGGGAAGCCGCCGAAGCTGCCCGCGACCTAGATGGGGTAAGTGTAGGGCTGGTGGGCAGACGGGCGAGCAAAAGGTGGATGGGTTGTGGTTTGCCGATCGACAGAGGTGGGGTGGGGGTATTTTGACTGACGGACTGACTGACAGAACGGGGGAGGGGGTCTGACTGATGAACTGACCGAACGGGGGGTGATGAGTAATTTGTTTGCCACCCCCCAATAAATGGAGCACCAGCTGCCACTGGTGACATGACAACTCTCTGTCCCTGTCTCCCAGTTGTGCTAATGTTGTCACTTGTCACATCCAACACTGGTGAAGACAAGCAACCATGTTATTACACAATCTGCAAGCACGGTCCATCGTTGTCACTTTCAGGAAGATGGTGAAGAACAACCGAGTGTATATGTAGAAGGTAATGGCTACAAGAGGTTGAAGGCGATCCACAGCACCTACAGGGAACAGAGGACAAAAAGATTGTATTAAAAAAGCTTTGATATTCTAATACAAGGAATATGATCTATGGGCCATGTGTGCCCTTTTAAAGTGGTTGTAAACTTTGCAAAAAAACAAAAAAAACAACCTGCAAGACAAAGGCATAATGAGCTAGTATGTATCGCACATGTTTTTGTGCCTAAACATGGCAATGCTCAGCAATAAGAATCCCATTATTTTCAATAAATGTTGTTCAGATCTCTAAACTCAATAACTAGAAGATTGATGCTTGAAGCTCAAAAAGGTACATGAGCTTTTTTTTGGAGACTTGTAAATGAGTGACACAAGAGGTTTTGCGTGTTTTTGTGAAGCCACAGCCGGGTGCCCACAGTTAGAATGCCGGCGCCTCGAAGAGGAGGGGGAGAGGAGCGAGGCTTCATGCACCCGCATTTCTGGACCGTTGGGTGTCTGATTAATAAAAGTCAGCTGCTACACTTTTTGTAGCTGTTGACTTTTAAACGGGTGAAACTCCGCTTTAAGTGAATTGATGAAGTTGCCCATTAGACTACTGGATCATTCCCACTGTCTGAGAATCTGTGATCACTAGGGTACTGAGCACCAATCAGCACCCTGTATTTATTAAGAATATGAGGACACTGCTTTATAGGTGGTTGGGATTGTCCCCTTAGATCCAGTGAGGTGAACTCTTAAGGCGTCAGCATACCAAGACAAATGGACAATTTCATGCTCCTAACTTTGTGGGAACAGTTTGGGGATGGCCCCTTCCAGTTCCAACATGACTGCACACCAGACCAGTGCACAAACAAGGCCCATAAAGACTTGGAAGAGTAAGTTTGAGGTGGGGGAACTTGACTGGCCTGCACAGAGTCCTGACCTCAGCCCCATAAAACACCTTTGGGATGAATTAGAGACTGGAGACTGTGAACCAAACCTTCTCGTCCAACATCAGTGCCTGATTTCACAAATGCACTTCTGGAAGAATGGTCAAACATTCCCATAGACACACTCTTAAACCTTGTGGACAGCCTTCCCAGAAGAGTTGAAGATGTTATAGCTGCAAAGGGTGAGCCAACTCAATATTGAATCCTACGGACTAATGCCCCGTACACACGGTCGGATTTTCCGATGGAAAATGTCCGATCGGAGCATGTTGTCGGAAATTCCGACCGTGTGTGGGCTCCATCGGACATTTTCCATCGGATTTTCCGACACACAAAGTTGGAGAGCAGGAGATAAAATTTTCCAACAACAAAATCCGTTGTCGGAAATTCCGATCGTGTGTACACAAATCCGACGGACAAAGTGCCACGCATGCTCAGAATAAATAAAGTGATGAAAGCTATTGGCCACTGCCCCGTTTATAGTCCCGACGTACGTGTTTTACGTCACCGCGTTTAGAATGATCGGATTTTCCGACAACTTTGTGCGACCGTGTGTAGACAAAACAAGTTTGAGCCAACATCCGTCGGAAAAAATCCTAGGATTTTGTTGTCGGAATGTCCGAACAAAGTCCGACCGTGTGTACGCCCTATAAGACTGGGATGCTATTAAAGTTCATGTGCGTGTAAAGGCAAGCGTCCCCATACTTTTGACAATAAAGTGTATATATACCTAGAAAATTTTACCTATTTTACCCGCTGTATATACATTTCTTATTTTATTTTGGTAGTAGTATAGAGAGAGAGAGAGAGAGAGAGAGAGAGAGAGAGAGAGAGAGAGAGAGAGAGAGAGAGAGAGAGAGAATAGAGAGAGAGAGAGAGAGAGAGAGAGAATAGAGAGAGAGAGAGAGAGAGAGAGAGAGAGAGAGATAGTTCTATCTATCTCTATCTATTTAGGTATAGATATATCTATATATACATCTGCTTGACTCTGCTCTAAATATAAGCAAATATGGAGTAATTGTTTGTTGTAGCATCTGAATCCTACCCGGGTTCAAAATAGACAAATGAGTTTCCTTTGCAAATAATAATAAAATAAAATAATAATAATAACAATAAAAATTATCATTACGTTATTAGTTCAAAAGGCTCACAGAAGTCTGCATGGAGATTCCAGAAGAAATGTCCTGAAATAAGCCCCCCTAGTGCCCTGTATGATAATATTCACACTGTAAGAGGGGGGTCAGCCAATCCAAATGCTATTGTTTACAGGAGGCAGTCTTACAGGAGGGCAGGGAGCAGGAATGGTCTCTCTCCATTCTGCTGTATTATTGTCAAATGAATAGATTTTTATTACTGTCAGTGATGGTTTGTCTTTGATCATAAAGTGTTTCAAGTACATTCATAAAAGAATCTTTTGTAACCCACATATAAGATGATACCATGAGAAAAAATTCCATTTTTATGAGGCATTCATGTGCTGAAGGGTCGCAGAAATGTGATCTGATTTTCCTCTAGATTAATAATAAACGTCTTGTGACAGTGCAGGCAGCTCTGTGCTTTTAGTTCAAGGATATGACTGGGGGATATATGAAATTACTGTTGATGGCAAAATATCAGTGAGATTTGAGCATTGTCAGCTGTCACATTTCTAACATTTTAGTTGATAACCAGCCACTGTTTACTGATCCATACAAATATTTTACTGCAAATCTCAAACCTGCAGGATTCAGTTTAAATTCACGGTAGAGGCAACCTAGAACCGCACTGCACAGGTTTCACATTCAGTACATTTTACAAGAAACCTGTGCCGGGAAACTTGAAGATTTCAAGGTTCACTTCCAGTTGGAGGCCATAGAGCCTAATTCCCCGTACACATGATCGGATTTTCAGACAACAACTGTTGGACGTGAGCTTGTTGGTTGAATGTCCGACCATGTGTATGCTCCATCGAACATTTGTTGGCGGACTTTCCGCCAACAAATGTTGGCTAGCAGGTTCTCAAATTTTCCGCTAACAAAACTTTGTTGTCGGAGTTTCCGATTGTGTATACATAAGTCCGACTCACAAAAGTTCACGCATGCTCGGAATCAAGCAGAAGGAGCCGCACTGGCTATTGAACTTCCTTTTTCTCGGCTCTTCATAAGTCTTGTACGTCACCACGTTCATAATTGTTGGCCAACATTTGAGTGACCGTGTGTATGCGAGACAAGTTGGAGCCAACAACCTTCCAAAAAAAATCCAAAGTTTTGTTGTCGGAAAGTCCGATCGTGTGTACGGGGCATTATGCTTCTAAAGATCATGGAAACTTGGTGTAGTTATTCACTTTCAGGTCATTACAGAGGGCAAGAAATTTAACTTTCACATACGGAAAGGCTTCTTCACAGTAAAGGCCCATACACACGATCAGACTTTTTGACAACAAACATGTAAATTACCTGTTTTAAGGAAAAATCCGACCGTGCGTATGCTCCATCGGACAAACTTTTTTGGATTTCTATCAGACAAATGTTGGCCGTGCAAACAGACAAACTTTCCGTCAACAAAAGTCCTATGTTGCAAAATCCTATTGTGTGTACACAAGTCCATTGGACTTTAGTCCAAAGTACAAACACGCAAAGGATCAGACAACAATACAGAAGTTGACCAAAGGGTGGCGGTAAAGAGCTGAAAAACCACGTGATTTGGTGAAAGTTGGCTGAAAAAGTCCTGCCGTGTGTATGCATACCAAGTTCACGGCCAACGCCCTTTGGACAGAAATCCACGGAAAAGTTGGTATGTGTATGAGACTTTAGAGCTGTGAAAGTGTGGAATAGACTCCCTCAAGAACTAGTTCTGGCCAGCTTAGTCGATTGTTTTAAAAAAGATCTGTATGCATTCCTAAATGCACTATATTCAATATAACAGGATACTAACATTTAAAGATAAAACAAGTAGTTGACCCAGGGAAAAGGGAACAATGTATTTTTTCTTCTCTGAAGCAAATTCTCTGAAGCGATCCTTTTATAGGGTTTTTTTTTTGCTTCCTCTGTTCTAAAGAGAGAGTAAACCCTGGTGGGTTTTACTTCCTCTTTATTTCCCTGCAAAGGTAAAGCATAATGGGCTACTATGCATCGCATAGTAGCCTATTATGTGTCACTTATCTGAAACTGAAGTCTGCAATGTCCCCGATGTCCCCACTAGCAGGGAGCGTCCATCTTCGCCCCTCTTCCTTCCGGGGGCCGCAAACTCCGGCTCGGCGACTGGCCGAAGTCGCGTGACGTCACTCCCGTGCATGCATGCTGGAGCCGCCAGTCACGGCATGACCCCTATTACAAACGGCACAATGTGCCCTTTCTAAAGTGCGCATGCGCCGTAGTCATCGGCACTCCACTTTTTTGTAAATATCTCCTAAACCGTGGAGGTTTAGGAGATATTTCCAGCACCTACAGGTAAGCCTTAATATAGGCTCCCCTGTAGGTAAAAGTTGTTGTACAGGGTGTACAACCACTTTAACTGTTGGTATAAGATTCTGTATATGGTGGTTTTCTGTTTATTTTTTTCTGTTGGTTGAATTAGATAAACTTGTGTCTTTTTTCAACCTCACAATTTAACTATATGTGAAAGGCAACAAACAAACTTTTTTCCATTCTGATAAAATTAACTTAAACCTTTTTTAAATAGTGTGGGAGCAATATTACTTCTATTGTCAGGTTCTAATTGCTGTTTTTGTCCCTCTGTGAGAATATACCCCTTACTTGTGAGAATGTACCCCTTACTTCTTGCCCCAGTGATGGTAGTACCCCAGGCAGAGTTAGGCGGATCCTCTGTATTCAGCACTCTAGGGGGCCCATTCACATTGTTCCTCTTTGTTGTAGTGTTTTATTGCACATGCATTGTGGTCTTAATACATCTGCAGCATTTTTGTCATTGCAGAGCACCACTATGCACAGATGGTACACACCGGAACATTGAACGGACCACCAGAACATCTAAAACATATTTGCCTTGTTGTGCACAGGCTAGATATATTGGAATGGCATTCAAAATGTAATGTACTACACTTAGTTGCATGTATTATTGTGCATTATAGTAATGCATAGCAAAACATGCGTTTTACATTACATAATTGTATCATGAACAGTCCCTTACTTACTGATATGGAACATTTGGGTGCAAATAAGGATTTTTGAATTTTATTAAACTTGTTCTAGGTGATCAAGATTTTTCAACCATCTGGGTCATCCAGTCAAAAAGCATTTTTAACCACTTGAGCCCTGACCCAATTCTGACACTTCTCACATATGTAAAAACCCATTTATTTATTTTTTTGCTAGAAAATTACTTAGAACCCCAAACATTGTATTTTTTTAAAAGCAGAGGCCCTAGGGAATAAAATGGTGGGTGTTGCATATTTTTATGTTACACAATATTTGTGCAGCGGTTTTCAAACTCTAATTTCTCTTTAGGAAAAATACACTTTAATGATTTTATTGCACAAAAACACAATATAATACCCAATTGTTTGGTAAAATATAAAAGATGATATTATGCTGAGTAAATGGATATCAAACATGTCACATTTTGAAATTGCGTCTGCTCGTGGAACTGCGCCAAACTACAGTATCTAAAAATCTCTATAGATGACACTTTAAAAGCCTTTACAGATTACTAGTTTAGAGTTACAGAAGAGTTCTGGTGCTAGAATTATTTCTCTCGCTCTGATATTCGCAGCCATACCACACATGTGTAGTGCGATAGCCGTTTACATATGTGTGCGAGACCTACGTGCTTGTTCACATTTGTGCGTTGGAACAGGGGCACTTTTGATTTTTTTAATGTTATTATTTATTTGATTAAAAAAAGTACTCTGTGTCTGTAATTTTATTTGAATCTCTTTTGTTGATATCAGAAGAGATGACACTTTGTGACGCATAGACCTGGAACAAGTATACTAATAAGAAGTTCTGACTTCACTCTGACTCAAAATCTGCATCCTTTTTCAGTGATTCACAGACTATTGCAGCCAAGTAGAATTTTTAAAATGAGGTCAGCCATGGCAACCCTCAGGTTTCTGTTAATTTAGGTTTCCTTTAAGCAAATAATTGCATGTTTTAATGGAAGCCGCTATTCTTCGCTTCCAATGCAGTGAGAGAGAGAATGCTCACAAAGTCAGCACCATGGTCTGAAATAGATTGAAATAGACGCAAACACGGTAATGCAACGTACATAAAATTAATTGGAATGATTATCTACCTTGCAGACTCGCTGAGCACATGCATTTAGTCCGCTCCTTTCCAGAAAAAAATATACTTTTTTAAAAGCACGCTTAATTTGCATGCATTTGCATTTTAGCAATGTGCAATTAGTGTTGATTTTTAGTGCAAATGAACCTTGCAAAGTACAGACTGCCAAAAATGACCTTCAGTCATGTGAGTTTAAATTGCTGAGTGAGGCTGACAATCAAGTCGCAGAAAGCTTTTTCTGATACAGTATTTTGTATCTACTGTATCTTGCAAAGTGCATACATGATATAAAGATATGTATGTCAAACCATATCATTTAAAATTAGGCTTTAGCTTTCTGTTTGGAGAATTGAGATTATAGTTTACAATGTGCTTTTAAAGGTTTAGTCCACCCAAAGCTGGCATTTCATGTATGGGTGGTACCTGGTTGACTAAATAACGTCGCTGTCTTTCATCAACTCCAGATTTCTTCATTAGAACTGGTTCTCCCCATCTGAGGCTCGATTCACACTAATCCTTTGTTTGATGCATTTTGCATTTTGCAGAAATGCAGGGAGATTTTTTTAACATGGGTTCCTATGGAACATGTTCACATCAATGCATTTTTGTGCCTCTGCGTTTTTGGAAAGGGACGGGGACTTTTTTCCCGCAAAATGCAGCGTTTTGCATGCGTTTTTACCACGATTTTGCCATGATTTTACTGCGATTTGCGGCTTTTTTATTTCTTTCTTTTTACACTGTATATAGCTGGTTGCTCAGGAGGGGGCCGGGAAGCCGGCTGCCGCGTCCTTAACAAACGATGAGTCATCAGCTGTCAGCTGGCTTCCCACTCAATGTAAAAAAAATGCTGGATAAAAAAAAATTTGTGAAAAAAACAGAGTGGGGTCCCCCCCCAGGTTCATACCAGGCCCTTGGGTCTAGTATGGATTCGGAGGGGACCCCCACACACCAACATAAAAAAAAAAATGGCGTAGGGGTCCCCCCAAAATCAATACCAGACCCTTATCCGAGCATGCAGCCCTGCAGGTCAGGAAAGGGGGGGGACTCTGCTAAGGCTCTCCGCCCCCAACCCCAAAGCACCTTGCCTCCATGTTGATAGGGACAAGGGCCTCTTCCCGACAACCCATGCCCGGTGGTTTCGGGGTTTGCGGGCGGGGGGCTTATCGAAATCTGGAAGCCCCCTTTAACAAGGGGGGCCCCCAGATCCCGCCCCCCCATGTGAATGAGTATAGGGTACATTGTACCCCTACCCATTCACTAAAAAAAAAAGTAGTGTAGTGTTAAAAAATACAGTAGACAGTTGACAAATCTTTTATTAAAAATCTTCTTCTTCTTCTCCGCTTCTTCCTCCAGTCTTCCTCCATCTTCTCCCGCATCTTCATCCTCTGGTCTTCTCCTTCTCCCCCTGCTTCTTCTTCTCCTTCTGTCTTATTTGTCTGGTGTTCTTCTTCCTCTGCCGCCGCTCCAGCCAATGACCCTCCTCCGATGCTGCATCCCGCTGATCTGTCGGCGCCGATGTCCTGCATTTCTTTAATAATGATAAGGACATGGCGAACGGATTACGTCATCCTGAGGCCACGCCCCCTTGTGATGTCACCACCCGGGCATGATGGGTCCGTGACATCACAAGGGGGCGTGGCCTCAGGAAAAAAACCTGTGAACCGCAAATCATGGCAAAATCGTGGTAAAAACACGTGTCCAAAAACGCGGCAAGCACCGCAAAAAGCACTGCAGAAACGCTCAAAAGCAACATGCATAGATGTGAATCGAAACTAATGCCGCGTACACACGAGCAGACTATTCGAC
Source organism: Aquarana catesbeiana (assembly GCF_042186555.1). NCBI lineage: Eukaryota > Metazoa > Chordata > Amphibia > Anura > Ranidae > Aquarana > Aquarana catesbeiana. Next base: position 586,446,196 of record NC_133328.1, read on the forward strand.
CGGACTGGTCCAGCGGACTATCTGACGGACTTTCGACGGACTTTCCGAATGAACGGACTTGCCTACACACGATCACACCAAAGTCCGACGGATTCGTACGTGATGACATACGACCGGACTAAAATAAGGAAGTTGATAGCCAGTAGCTGCCCTAGCGTTGGTTTTCGTCCGTCGGACTAGCATACAGACAAGCAGATTTTTCAAAATGGGTCCGGCGGAGTTCCTACGTAAAGATTTGAAACATGTTCCAAATCTAAAGTCCGTCAGATTTTCGACCAAAAAAGTCCGCTGCAGGTCCGATGAAGCCCACACACGGTCGAATTGTCCGCAGAGACACTAGGGGATAAAATGGTGAGTGTTGCATTTTTTTATGTCACGCAGTACACGCGCAGCGGTTTTTCAAAAAACGGTTTTGGAAAAAAAACACGTTCATGGATTTAAAAAAAAAAACACTAAAGTTAGCAAAATTTTTTGCATAATGTGAAAGATGATGTTACACCAAGTAAATAGATATCTAACATATCATGCTTTAAAATTGCGTGGAGAGGCGGCAAACTACGATGCTTAATATTCTCTAGAGGCGACGCTTTAAACTCATTTACATGTTACCAGTTTAGGGTTGCACAGGAGGTCTGGTGCTAGAATTATTACTCTCACTCTGACATTCGCGACAATACCTCACAAGTGTGGTTCGATCGCTGTTTACATATGTGTGCGGGAGTAACGTTTGCATGTAAGCATGGTGGGACAGGGGCGCTTCACATTTTTTATTATTATTTATTTATCTATTTTTTACAAAAAAATATTTTTTTTACACTTTTTTTTGTACTAACTTTATTGCTAACACAAGGAATGAACAACATGGGCTGGGCATGGGCTGTGACAGGTCCTCCTTATGAAGAGATTTGAGGTCTGTTAGACCGCAAATCTCTTCTCTGGCCTCCCATGTAGCCCATCAGACACAGATCGGTCTGATCAGCTACTTACCTGGCCGTTGCTAGCCAGGTAAACAAAGGGGCGGAGCCGGAAGTGACTAATTGCTCTTCGTTTTCAGTTTCCAGGATTACAGAGAGAGGGGAATGATGTCATTTCCCCTCGCTCTGTACATTGCAACCATCGCTGCCGGCCGCATCGCTCCCGGCCTCCGCGATGGGACCGGTGAGCCCGGAAGAGGTGGCAGAAGCCACTCAGATCACTTCTGCCTTGAAGAGAATCACCGGCTGAAAAGATCAATACCGGGATGATGCTCGTAGGTGCAGGCATCATCCCAGTATAACCACTGAAACGGGAGGACGTCCATGTACGTCCTCCCGGCGGGAAGTGGTTAAATTCAAGATACAAACAATAACTTACAAAGCCATCCACAACTCTGCTCCCAGCTACATTACTAACCTAGTCTCAAAATACCAACCAATCGTGCTCCCAAGACCTCCTGCTCCCTAGCTCCCTTGTCACCTCATCCCAGGCTCACCTCCAGAACTTCTCCAGAGCCTCCCAAATCCTCTGGAACTCCCTACCTAACAATCTGTCTGACTATGCAGGTATAACAGCTTCAACGCTTCTGGGAATTATGTACACTGGGCATAAAAGAACACTGCATAAAAGAAAACTACTATTACATTTATTAAAATATATGTCCTGAATTTACTTATATGTGTTGTATGTGTAATATTCACAAAAGATTGTTTTATATGGATTTAATATCCCATGCCCAATGAGAAGTGCAAATTTCTAAGGCAAAAATCTAAATAGGCCTTGGGGCTCTAGCTAACTTTAAATCTCATCTACATATCTGCACGCAATAAATTGTGCCTCTGAGGCTCATATTTACATAATTACATTTGAATTAAATATGTGCATTTTCATTTTAATGTATAATCATAAGCACAGAGAGATACACTAATACAATTCAGTATTTCTCTTTTCTACATTTAAATGTAATAATGTATACGGCTGAGTCACGGTCACATTGTGCCCTTGCTTCCTGAGGAGCCGCTGATTACCTGAAAAATGAATACTATATTACAGTGTTTTAAAAAACACTATTGCACTTGATATTTAGGAGGTAGATTGACTAATCCCGGCCCTGTGGTGCTCAGCAACAAGCTTTCCCCTGTGATTTGTTAAATCCATAATTTTATGACTAAGAATGAGCAACATAATGGGTTTACCCTTTGCCAGAATGTCTACTGAAATTAGGCCATTTCAGTGATATTTTTGCCATGTGATGAAAAGTATTAGAATCAATGGGGAAGGTGAAATGAAGTTGGTTTTGGCAGTTGTGTGCAGTTAGGGTTAAGGCGCTTCTTTCAGCTATCCTGGACCTGTTCTTGTGCCAAAAAACACTAACCTTGCCATTAGCACTGGCCATCAGGCCAATCCTAATGCTAACCCAACCCTAAAGATCATCCTAACAATAACCCTTAAACTGGGGTTGATTTACTAAAGGCAAAAAGACTGTGCCCTCTGCAAGTGAAGTTGCTCTAGAGCTTAGTAAATGAGGGGAAGCTCTGTTGACCTCTGTCATTCAATCACATGCTCTGTTGACCTCTGTCATTCAATCACTTGCATGTGATATATAAAGAGGCTTGTAACTGAGGATTTTCCAGTATAATAGAAAAAGTTTCCCCTGCTTTTCACTACTCCTACATCCTTTACTGTTATTGATGGCAGGATGTTCATCATGAAAGTATGCTCACCAATAACCCCAGGTACAGGTATTTCAACACTGGGGTCCCCTAGAGTTATATTAACTCAACTTGGTGGCAAATAGACATGTGCAATCCATTTCGTAACAAATCGGAATTCGGCTGAATTTTGCATCTTTCGGACATTCAGATGCATCCGAATGTCCGAATAAAAAGATAATGAATTTCAACTAATACGAAAGAAATTATAGCGAATATAACGAATGAATTAGACACAATTCGGTCATTCGTTAAAGATCTAATGAAACAAAAGGTCAACTTAAAGTAAATCTTACAGTCCAATCAGCTGATTAATTTTGTGCCGGAGGTTGGATTACTGGCAAAGTGTATTCCTGAGAACTTAGTAAGAAGAGTGTTGTATTGTATTTGAGCAGAGGAGAAGAGATATTGTCATTGTGTGTGTTATTAGATTCAATAAACAAACGACTTTCCAAGCTACGAATCATTATCACGAATATATATACACATACATAAATATCGAATTTCAACTAATACGAAAGAAATTATAGCGGATATAACAAATGAATTCGACATTATTCGAGATTCAGTATAACAAATATCGACACTCTACAAATAATAACGAATTATCCGAAAACGAATTAACGTAATATAATGAATATAACAGAACGAAATTATGTATTTTACGAATGACAACGAACAGAAACTAAATGAAATTTCCCGTTGTGCACAAGTATAGTGGCAAACATCCAAAATTCAACTTGGTGGCAACCAAGTTATGTTAATTTAAAAATATCAGTTTCCTGACGCCTCCATGGCAGCACACGCTGGGTTGTGACTCCGCCCCCACAACCTGACAGGATTGGTTAGCTATAAGTTTGAAGGGGAGACACCCCGCTGCATTCTCTTTTTTATCCTCACCTGACAGATTGGGATATGCAGCTTGCTCCTGTTGTCAAGATAAAGAAAAAAAGCCTCTTACCGCACTCGCCCCAGCAGGTTCAAGCCTCTCCTGTTTGGAAGTCCCTCCTGTACAGTCTCTAAAGGAGCTTCTATGGAGGGAACCCCCGGTCTGGTGGTCTCAGGGGGCGTCTGGACATCTGGCACAGTAAGCTTTAAAGAAGCTTCATATTTTTGCAGTGGTCTCCTTTTCCTTTTTGCCTGTACCTTTGCCTGTAGTTTACTTATGGTGTTTCTCTGCTAGAGGTCTGCTGGCACTTGTTGTCCACCGCTGTAGGAACCGTCATGGCCGCCGAGGCCGCCTCCTCCACTCTGCAATTGGCCTCAGGGCCTAGTTCTGCCTTGGGAAGGTAATGCCCTTCTCCAAGATGGCGCCGAGGCGCTCGGGACGCTCTGCGCATGCGCGGGAGCGTCATTTTGCCGCGACGGCGGCGGCAGATTTAAAAACACAGGCATTTTCTGTGTTTTTTGCTGAGCAGTATTCAAATACCTGAATGTTCACCGGCGTTCAACTGCTTTGCCAAGAAAACGACTCAGCAAGACCAGGTAAGTCAATTTATTCGATTTAGCCTTCCAAAAAGAAAAAAAAAAAAAAAATTAAAAAAAAAAAAAAAAAAGAAAGAGTAAGTTTTAAAAAAAAAAAAAAACTTTTTTTTTTCTCTCTTTTCTCTTATTTCCTTCAGTCTACACTGTCTACTATCACTATGGAGACCACTGCCCGCGCAGACCACCATCAGCAAACGAGGTAAGAGGCTATTCGTCATCGGTAAGTATTGAAGAAAGGGGAGAAAAAAGAGAGCCAACCACTAACGCTGCGTTTTTGGCAGCCCCACCAGGTCAAGAGCCGCAAGTTCCAGGCGTGAGAGGAGATCAAGCCATGGGTCAAGCAAAAAGTCCCGCAGAAGCCGCTCAAGATCCTCTTCTCGCCACCGAAGACATAGCCGCTCACGTCACAGCCGCTCAAGACGCAGCCGCTCCCGTCACAGTCGGTCACACCGCAGACGGTCACCTTCATCGCACCGCCAAAGCCGCCACACCCGTCCTGCAGCAAACGCTTGCTGGGTATGCGGCGCACCAGCCTTGCCAGATAAACTAGTCTGCAGAGCCTGCTTCAATGAGGCAGCAAAGGACAAAGAGCTAGACGCAGCAATGGCTACGGAGCTCATAAGAGAATCTGTGCGGGAATCCATAAGGGAGACAACAGCACCACTAATCGATAGGCCTACGCCTAGCACATCGGTGGCGGATGACCGCCAACCCCAGGCATCAGAACCCTCCTCAGGAGATGAGGACCAGGACATGTCAGCAGGTTTTGATTTTTCCCTGGTACAGCCTTTCGCAAAGTCAGTCAAAGAAGCAATAGGCTGGGAAGAAGATAAAGAGGAACCGCAGAAAGTCCGGAAATATTTCCCAAATTTAAGAAAAGAACCAGAAAATTTCCCTTTTATAGGTGAACTGGAGGATCTAATTAAAGATGAATGGGAAAGATCTGATAAGCGGTCCAGTCTCACCAACAGACTGACAAAAATGTATCCTCTGAAGGAGTCAAAAGTCAAAACATTGATGAACGCTCCAGTAGTCGACTCCTCCTTGATGCGTCTTGCACGGCATGTCACTCTGCCTATTGAGGACGCAGTTTCCTTTCGGGATGTTCTGGATCGGAAATTGGATCTAGAATTGAAGAAAGCATACTCCACTGCTGGGGGCGCATGCAGACCAGCAATTACCACAGCAGCAGTGGCAAAAGCCATATCAGGTTGGGCAACCAAGGTGGAGAAGGATCTGCAAGACGGTACTGAAATAGATAAAATAATATCTTCTCTTCAGGAGATCAAGTTGGCAGGTGACTTCGTGGCAGAAGCCTCAGTGGATATTATAAGATCCTCGGCGAGATCAATGCTAGCCTCAGTCACAGCAAGAAGGGCCTTGTGGCTGAAACCATGGATGGCCGATACTGCATCCAAAACAAACTGGTGCAGAATTCCATATGATGGCTCAAACCTGTTCGGGTCTAAATTGGACACCGCTATTTCGAAGGTAACAGGAGGGAAGTCGGGATTAATTCCCTCAGATAGAAGACCCAAGGCCCAAAAGGGTTCCTTCTTCAGGCGCAACCTTCCTGAGAAATATAGGGAAGCTAGATCCTACCGTCCTGGTAGGGAATTTAGAAGGGACTGGAAGAACACAAGACCTTCCTTCCTAAGGATGCAGAAGTCCAAGCCTACCCCGGTAGGGGAGCAGCAGAAGTCTTTTTGAAGGTTCGCCTGCCCACTCAGTACAGGTGGGCGCCAGGCTCAAGGACTTCGCACAGATTTGGTCAAGCCATATAGAGGATCAGTGGACTCTTTCCACGATCAAATTTGGACACAAGTGGAAGTTTATGGGCAAAATTCCAAAGAATCACTTCCAATCAACAAGACTGCCATCTTCACTAGTCAAAAGGAAGTTACTATTAAAATATATAGTGGAATTGAAGGAGAAAGGGGCAATACTGGAAGTTCCGTCAGATCAAAAGGGGAGGGGGTTCTATTCCCCACTATTTTTGGTAAAGAAGAAGACCGGAGACTTACGTCCTGTATTGGATTTAAAAAATCTCAACAGGAACATAAAAACAGAGGCCTTCAAAATGGAGAGTCTGCAGTCTATACTTCTGGCAGTGAACCTGGGCGACTGGATGCTCTCAGTAGATTTATCAGACGCTTATCTACATATTCCAATTCATCCCGCCTTTCAAAAATTCCTCCGATTTGCCATCAACAAAAGCCACTTCCAATTTCAGTGCCTTCCTTTCGGCATCTCGTCGGCTCCCAGGACATTTACCAAGGTCCTTCTACCCTTGGTTGCATTCCTCAGGGAGAAGGGTCTGCGAGTCCACCATTATTTGGACGACATCCTGCTTTTGGCAGAGGATCAAGAAACCTTGCTATGCCATCAGAAGATCTTACTCACGACTCTCCAAGACTTCGGCTGGCTAGTCAACTGGAAAAAGAGCAGCTTACAACCCACTCAAAACATGGTATTCTTGGGAGCAGATCTGAACACCAAATTGAACATGGTACAACTTCCTCAGGAGAAGATTCAGCCTCTAGTACAGAAGATGTGGAGATTACTATCAGCGAGGCATCTTCCAGCCAGAATCTGCTTAAGTGTGCTAGGGTCTATGGCGGCAACCCTGCCCATGGTGCAATGGTCACAATGGCACATGAGAATCCTCCAAAACTCCTTTCTGAGGCAGTGGGATGGAGTATCGATGCGTCAAACCATTACCATCTCCAGACCAATGAAGCAATCAGTGTGGTGGTGGACACACTTGACCAACCTCAGGAAATACAAACTGATAGTTCCCCCAGATCCGATAATAGTCACCTCGGACGCCTGTCAGAGCGGCTGGGGAGCTCACTGTCAAGATCAAGCAGCGCAGGGCCGATGGCAGTTCCGGGGCCAGGATTTAGTATCGAATATACTGGAACTCAGAGCAGCCTTCCAGGCCCTCATGGCATTTGCACCAGTCCTCAGAGGGAAGAACGTGCTTATTCGGATGGACAACAAGGTGGCAGTGTCCTACATCCAGAGGCAAGGGGGTACAAAGAGTCTCACATTGATGGAGGAAGTCCGCCCTATCCTGGAATGGGCACAGGCACACCTAGCAGATCTAAAAGCAATATATGTTCCTGCGGCACAGAACATGTTAGCCGATTACCTGAGTCGAGAAACTCTTTCCAACAACGAATGGTCCCTGAGTCTCCAGGCCTTTTCTCTTCTTACGGAGACATGGGGAGTACCAGAGATCGACTTAGCAGCTACTCCGGCGAATACGAAGTGTCGGAGGTTCCTGTCCAGAGCATCTTTCCCTTCAGCCGAGGGGATAGATTGTCTAATTCACCCCTGGAACTTCAAGTTGGGGTACATATTCCCGCCAACTCCGCTAATTGCAAGATTCCTGTCCAGGCTTCGGAGATCTTCAGCCACGGTAATCGCGATAATTCCTCTTTGGCCGAGAAGACCATGGTTCACGACACTATTGCAGCTCAGCCTTCAACCTCCAATCCTCCTTCCGGTAACTCCGGATCTGCTATTTCAAGGCCAATTCCTACATCCAGCTCCAGAGAAACTACATCTGACAGCATGGAAGTTGAAAGGGTTAGGTTAAGGGAACAAGGCTGCTCACAGGAAGTAATATCGACTTTGATGCAAGCCAGGAAGAGCACCACCAACACCACCTATACAAGAATTTGGAACCAATTCTTTAGAATGGCGCAGCAGAAGGGATGGGATCCTATTGCTCCAGAACCTTCTCAAATCCTAGAATTCCTCCAATCAGGAATCAACAAAGGTCTAAGTTCAAGTACCCTTAAGGTACAAGTATCTGCTTTGTCGGCCAAAACAGGCACCAGATGGGCATTACATCCGCTGGTTATCCAATTTCTGAAAGCCTGCCTGAAAATCAAACCTCCTAAGAAACCAGTTTTTCCATCATGGGATCTCTCAATAGTTCTTGAAGCCTTCACCAATCCTCCTTTTACTCCATCTGAATCAATATCTCTATGGGATCTGACTCTAAAACTATCCTTTCTCATTGCAATCACTTCAGCAAGGAGGGTGTCTGAGATCCAAGCACTGATGGCATCAGAACCTTACTTGGTATTCTTTCCTGATAAGGTAGTACTAAGACCTTCAGACCACTTCATCCCGAAGGTAGCAACTTCCTTCCATTACAACCAAGATATTGTCTTACCATCCTTCACTAATGATCAGGGTGAACCTCATCCCCTGGATGTTAAAACTACCATCATTAGTTACCTGACAGCTACGAATTCTTTTAGAAAGACGGATACCCTCATGGTCATCCCACATGGAAACAGACGAGGTCAAGCGGCTACCTCACGTACTATCGCCTCCTGGTTAGTCAAGTCCATCAAGAAGGCATACTCCATGCGGCATATGGCAATTCCTGAAGGCATCAGGGCTCACTCGACCAGGGCAGTGGCTACCTCCTGGGCAGCGTATTGCAGGGTTTCACCGGAGACTATTTGCAAAGCAGCAACTTGGTCCTCCAGACATACGTTTATTTCTCACTATAGAGTAGATTCTGCTCATTTGGCTATGGCAGACTTCGGTAGATCCGTTGTTAGAGCCAATTCTTCCGCATTATAAGGAATAAATATTATTTTCTTGCACCCACCCGACTGGCGAGTTATTTCCCAGCGTGTGCTGCCATGGAGGCGTCAGGAAAACGGAAAATTGTATACTCACCTTTCCGTAATTTTCCTTTCCTGACGCCTTTCCATGGCAGCACACAGATTCCCACCCCGTTTTATGGTGATATATTTACAGAGAATGCAGCGGGGTGTCTCCCCTTCAAACTTATAGCTAACCAATCCTGTCAGGTTGTGGGGGCGGAGTCACAACCCAGCGTGTGCTGCCATGGAAAGGCGTCAGGAAAGGAAAATTACGGAAAGGTGAGTATACAATTTTCCGTTTTTTGTTCGATTTGACTGCCAAAGGTGTTCCTACTCAGCTGCAATTTTCTCATTTTTAGGGGTTTGCTGATAAGCCTTTTTGTTGAACAATTTTTATCCTTAAGTCAGCCATAGACAGTCCAAATTGTGACCAGTTTAGCAGGGATCAGCTGCGATTTTAACCTAGTATGGGCAGGCTGATGGTACCCAAGTTGATCCAGTTGATCCCAAGCTGACCAAGTTGACAAGTAGCATGTCAGATTTTTAGGATGCAGCTGCTGCCAGTGGTTATAGCCTCCAGCAAAAATCACTGTGTTCTCCCAGCAAACAAGAAATTAGGTGCATTTTTCTACCTTGAAACAGTTATATGCCAACTCTCAATAATACTTTTCATAAGAAAATAAACAGCACTCTTTTTATCCTTACTGGCTTAGCTTGTAGGCACCACATACAGCCAACAAAGACTCAGGCAATCACAAGATATTGTGGGGACTTTGTAAGCCTTCAGCAAGGGCTTTCAAGAGATAAACTGTCCTTGGGTTCAAATGGTAATCTAATGGGAAGTCATAGGAATCTACTGCTCAATAGAAACTCTACAGGCAGATCTCATAGCCTGTTTTTCTAAGGGTAATATGTAGCACATCCCTTCATTTTGCCATTATTTTTCTAAATCAATATTAAGTACCTAGACTAGAGAAATGTAATAGACAGATCATTGAAACATTATAGTAATGTGTAGCAGACACAGATGCTGAAAGCACTATAGAGTGCAATGTTTCTTTCACAATGAAGAACTCAATATTTACCTCCTGGAGTTTTTGGTGCTATAAAACATTTACCTTGTAATTGGCTTATGTCTATTTCCGTACTTATCCACATGGATTTTGCTCAATACTCATTCATGTTCAATCAGCTTCCAGTCATTGTTTCCTTATTGACTGCTGTCCATCATAGGAGATGTACAAGAGCTCACTTCTTTTTTTCCACAGTTTTTTTTTTTAATGATATAAAATAAAGCAGTGTACAAGTAGTTCGAACAAAAATTGTACAGTGACAATAGGTAAAACAAGGTAAAAGTATAGTTGAAATCCAATTGACAATGCATAAACCTTAACAAAGTAAATCTAGTATCAAGTCCTGTCCTAGATTATATGGCTGTTGACTAGAGGGCAATATTTGGGTTAAGCATCCTGGCCTGGGTGGTTCAATAATTTTGCCCTACTTAATTGCAATAGAATAGACTATAGTGAGTTGCCTTTGAAAGATTTCACTTGCAATGTGAATCAATTCTTCCATTTCAACATTTTTTTAAATTCTACTAAACCATTCCTTGATTGAGGGAGTGTTGGAAGAAGCATTGGGATGCATTGTCTTGCTGCATTAATCAGGTGCATTGCTACAAGAGCTCACTTCATATTAGCATTTGTACCGACAATAACCAACAATAACCTTCTACCAACTGCTAGTTCCCTAAGTAAAAATGGGAATGCATACATTTTTCTTATAGGATACAGCATACATGTGTGGCCATGTTTATTCACAAGTCTAACATTTCTGCTTTATTTTTTTGCAGGGCCCAGGGTGTATAATTACCTGATATTTATAGTTTATATAGTTATTCAATATTATATATTATAGAAATGTAGCACTTACCCCAAAGGAGCAATAGTGATTATGGGTTCTCTGTTCTGCATGACTGCTTGATCCCCACTGAAACACAGTTTAAGATGAAAGCCTGCTCGTATCTGTGTGAGCAGTAGGAAAACACAGCCAATGAGTTTTAGGGATTTACAGCTCCTCCAGTGTTTAAAGGCTTCATAAAGTGTCTTGCAAAAGTATTCATCCCCCTTGGTATTTTTCGTGTTTTGTTGCCTCACAACCTGGAATTAACATGGATTGTTTGAGGATTTGCATCATTTAATTTACAGAACATGCCCACAACGTTGAAGATTTTTTTTTTTTTTATTGTAAAGCAAACAACAAATAGGGCAAAATAACAGAAAAAGTCAATGTGCATAACTATTCATCCCCCTAAAGTCAATACTTTGTAGAGCCACCTTTTGCGGCTATCACAGCTTCAAGTCGCTTTGGATAAGTCTGTATGAGCTTGCCACATCTTACCACTGGGATTTTTGCCCATCCCTCCTAGCAAAACTGCTCCAGCCCCTTCAAGTCGGATGGTTTGCGCTTGTGAACAGCAATCTTTAAGTCTGACTACAGATTTTCTATTGGATTGAGGTCTGGACTTTGACTAGGCCATTCCAACACATTTACATGTTTCCCCTTAAACCACTCAAGTGTTGCTTTAGCAGTGTGTTTGGGATCATTGTCCTGCTGGAAGGTGAACCTCCGACCTAGCCTCAAATCACACACATAGTGGTGCAGGTTTTGCTCAAGAATATCCCTGTATTTAGCACCATCCATTTTTCCCTCAACTCTGACCAGTTTCCCAGTCCTGACTGCTGAAAAACATCCCCACAGCATGATGCTACCACCACCATGTTTCACTGTGGGGATGGTGTTCTTTGGGTGATGTGATGTGTTGGTTTTGCACCAGATATAGTGTTATCTTTGATGACCAAAAAGTTACATTTTAGGCTCAGACTAGAGCACCTTCCTCCATATATTTTGGGAGTCTCCCACATGCCTTTTTGCAAACTCAAAACGTGCCATTTTGTTTTTTGCTGAAAGTAATGGCTTTCTTCTGGCTACTCTGCCATAAAGCCCAACTCTATGGAGTATATAGCTTATTGTCGTCCTCCAGTCTCTGCTGTGGAACTCTGCAGCTCCTCCAGGGTTACCTTAGGTCTCTGTGCTGCCTCTCTGATTAATGACCTGCTTACCCGGTCCCTGAGTTTTGGTGTGCGGTCGTCTCTTGGCAGGTTTGCTGTTGTGCCATGTTCTTTCCATTTGGTTATGATAGATATGATGGTGCTCCAAGGGATCATCAAAGATTTGGATATTTTTTTTAACCTAACCCTGACTTGAACTTTTCAACAACATTGTCCTTTACTTGTTTGGAGAGTTCCTTGGTCTTCATGGCGTTTGGTTAGTGGTGCTTCTTGTTTAGGTGTTCTAGCCTCTGGGGCCTTTCAAAAAGATGTGTATATCTAATGACAGATCATGTGACACTTAGATTGCACACAGGTGGATATCATTTCACTAATTATGTGACTTCTGAAGGTAATTGGTTGCACCAGAGCTTTTTATGGGCTTCATAACAAAGGGGGTGAATACATACGCACATGCCAATTATCAGTTTTTTATTTCTGAAAAATATTTTTATGTATATGTTTTTCTAATTTTACTTCACCAACTTAGACTATTGTGTTCTGATCCATCACATATAATTCAGATTAAAAAAAAAAAAACATTGAACTAAAGGCTGTAATGTAACAAAATAGGTAAAAAGCCAAGGGGGTGAATACTTTTGCAAGGCACTGTATGTAAATCTAAAAGTTTGGGATGGAAACTTATATGCAGGAGGTGGACCAGAAGACCAAGTATTGATGACCACCATCTTGTTTAGATTTTTTATTTGGTATTTAAAGTAGATGTAAACACATTTAGTTTGTATGGATAGAAAAGAAGAGGCTATGTTCGGACTTTGATGGTACCGTATATCAACTGGTATTAAGCAGTCAAGAGTAAAATTATTAAGGTATTTTTATTACAAAAAATATATATAGAGAACATATTCACAGAATAAAAAGCAGACCATGACAATCAAAAAAGACTTCAAAAGTTGCATTTTATCAGGACAACTTAAACATAGATACCATCTGTATATTGGTTGCTCTACATGTTTCACGGGTTTACATTAGCCGCTTCTTCAGGAGATTTCTATATGTAGACAGTGTAAAGAATTGATTGTCATATAGCTATGGAAATAGAAAAGTATACAAATTACTCACAAAGTACATTTTGTGGATATACACACTCATAACATTACATGTATATATAGAACATCTGTTGCAAAACCCGCCGATCATCCATATGTCTTACCAAAGGGTGTCAGGTAGCCGGGGCTCAGAAAAAAGGTGACCCACCCCGGAGGGCATGGGAGCCTGTTTCAAAGGCACAAAGTACACCCAATGTTAGTCTAGTTGAAAAAGAAAAGGACATTATTAGGTATACTTGAGGGCCATCCCTCAAGAATAACAAGTGTACAATAGTTTCAGGTGAACCTGCATCTCTTATATAGAATGTATGCGACTATGCAGGCTCAAATAAATGGTGTGGTTAGTCCTTGTAAGAGGGGTTGTATCTATAGGGTAAGGGCACACATATTAGCTGTGAATGTAGTATAAGATGTAGGCAAACTGCAAATATGTATGTGTGTATGGGCGCAGCCACACACACACACACACACACACACACACACACACACACACACACATGTATCTATAAACCAAGTTGCAATGTACCTATGATTTTTAAAGGACATCAAGATATGAAACTGGCTTGTTGCATCTACAACACCGCATCAGTCAGAAACATCTTAGACCCCGCACCTATAGACGGAGTAATACAATATAGTAAAGTTATTGGTGCCTGCATTCACAAAAGTGCATGCATATCTCTATGCATACACAAATTGTGCATCGCCTATATTCACCTCTACTGGTCTAGATGTGTGGCTTCCTTACCTTTACAATTGATTGTGATTTGCACTTGTATAGAGTATACAAATCAGGACCAAGCAAGTACGTGGACAAAAAAACACTCAGATGAAGTAATATTCATGGATAGGTAATGTGTCCTAAAGACAAAGCATATGTATGATCAATATTGATCATCAATCCATAGCATAATATGGGCCATTATTGTGTATTGAAAAGGACTTACCAAAGTGCCTGCCTCAGAGTGCATCCCCCAGAAAGACACCCAGGTGATACTGCTATCACTGTCTCTCTTTATGTGTGTGTGTACCAGAACGAGCTCCCACCCGGCAACGCCCACAGCGCGGAGGGCATCTGACATCACTGGGCCCTGGCCCACGGTGCGCATGCGCCGTACAGCAACTTGGCTCGAGTAAGCCAAAGGGCCGCTCGGTTCCTGCAGGACCACATACCCACTGGGAGGTCACATAGGGCCAAGCCTGCCCGGTCATACAGCACACCCCTGTACACTGAGTCAAAGGGGGGCGCCATGTTGGAAAAGGGCATGCCCATGACACAGAAAGACATAGGGATATTTGGGGCCATCTGGTGGAGAAAAGTTGTTAGAACACTCACCTCACGTGTGAGGGACTCCCCATAGGAAAAAAGAAACATGGCCCTTTACAAAAATAGCAGAAAAAATTTCACATTTAAAAATTATAATTTAAAAGGTTTTTAATAAACATATTAATGTAGATCTAAAACTGTCTGTTATAAGGAGAATCGCCAGACCATCTCCAGTTCACCAAAACACACAACACGGAAAAGAGTAAAAGAGAAATAAAAGGAGAGAGAAGAAAAGCAGCAAAAGAAAAGAAAAAAGGGGGAGTAAAAGCAAAACTTAAGATATGGAGAGAGAAATATTCTGACAAACACAGATCTGGCTTAATTTACAAAAAAGGTTTGTATGAATTGACCTCATTGAGGCTAGGTGGAATCATTGCATTGAGATGCTCTATCCCGAGCGTCTCACGTTGGAGTATAGTTTTGTCCCAGTTTCCCCCCCTGGGGTTCATTGGGAAGTCTTGGAGAACAAAGAAAGAGATAATTTCAGTGTGGTACTTATGGTAGCCCGATATGTCTAGTAACAGGCGTCACAATTTTCCCACCATCTGAGTAATACGTATGGTCTCCAATTCTTTGTCTCAATTCACGTTTTGTTTTCCCGATGTAAAATACACTGCATCTACAAATCATGATGTAAATTATTCCTTTGGTTGAACAGTCAGCAAAGGTTTTGGATGTATGCCATCGGCCATTCGATAGTCTTATGCTCTTGCCCTCTCTGACCCATGGACAACATGAACAGTTACCACATTGGTATGTCCCTTGTGGTAAAGAGCTTTTGTCCCTGTGTGGTATGTAGTGACTAGAGGTAAGTTGTTCCCTCAATGTGGTTGCTCGTCTGAAAATGAGTTCCGGGCTAGGTCTAACATATTTCAAGATAGTGTAATCCTCTGTGAGGAAATGCCAGTTTTTGGCAATAAGTGTTCGTAGATGTCGTTCATGGGTAGAAAACCTAGTGACAAAACCCATAGTTTGATGTTGACGTTTAAGGGGAGTATTGTATAGTATAGCCCCCCTAGTTTTCTTCCATGCTTTGTTAAAGGAGTGTGTCAAGAGGGTGCCTGAGTACCCACGTACAGATGGTATCTATATTTAAGTTGTCCTGATAAGATGCAACTTGAAATCTTTTTTGATTATCATGGTCTGCTTTTTATTCTGTGAATATGTTCTCTATATATATATTTTTTGTAATAAAAATCCCTTAATAATTTTACACTTGACTGCTTAATACCAGTTGATATACGATACCATCAAAGTCCAAACATAGCCTCTTCTTCTCTATCTATATTCTGATGGGACGAAGGTACCACAAATATCTTTACTTCTATAGCACTTCTTTATAATTAGTTTGCTAAAGTAATATTTACCATAAACAGTTGTTATTTTGTAATTTACTTTCTTGTTTTCATCACTTTTTCCATTCAGCATCTGCAGCCCTTTGCAGTCACTTCCCGTCTAATATATGCACGCAAGCCATGGCATTTCTTACAACGGGTTTCCTAAAGGTGACAACAGTTGTCAGATTGAAAATACTCTGTGTTGTAGTATTCACTTGTAATCTTCATCTGAAGCCCTCAGAAGACAAGGACAGTACCTTGTCACCCTATAACTGGAAGTGCCTGAACAAGGACCTCTATGGCAGGATAACCATATACATTTTTTAATGAAACCCAATAAAATAATACTAATAAAATTAGTTTTGAACATGTTAAACCTTGTAAGATGGTTTAGTGAATGAGCTTACATATACTGTAAAAATGCAAATTGGGGCAGCCATATTTGCTTACAACATATGCTGCACATCGACACATAGCTTTTTCTGTTCTGTTGAAAATCAAAAGACTGATCACAAAGCAGCGCCTAATTAAAAGTCATGTGTGTCCTTAGGCTTTTTATCTTTTTGCACATTCTTATAGCAGTAGGAAAGGATGTTAAGGACACCGTCTCATATACACATAGGTGTATCAAGTGGCAGCTAGTATTTGCTGGAACCATGATATAGTAAGCAAGCACATGAACATACGCACAACTGAAAATATTGTTATATTCCTATAATTAATTAATGTTCCTAATAATAATAGGATTTAGGACTAACGCAAAGATGTGACTGGGTCCTGGCCATAAATAGCTTAAGAACCCATGCCCTGGTGCAATGTATATTGTAGTATTGATTGGACCTGTGTGGAAGTTCCTGTCTTTCTAATGATCTTTTTCTGTAAATGTCAAAGTCAAAATAGGAATCTAATGGCAAAGATTGAAGATGCTAATTGTAGAGTTGGCGCAGCTTTATGTATTACTCATGAGAGCCTCACTAAAATTCTGAAAAGGATAAAAAGGATTATAGTGAACTGCAAATTACTAGAAGCATTATGCAAATAAACCCCTATATAGGCACATTTAAAGGGAGGCCAATTTTTGCACAAAATAAGGAGTACCCGTGGGAAAATCACTGTTAAGACGATGAGGGCCAGGTTCCTTCTATATAGTTCTTTCTTTTGATCTGATATGTATAAACTTAACCATATAATCCTTGCATGCTGCATTCTACACAACTATTTAAGGAGAAATTCAATGAACTATGTGGCCTCATTTGTGCCTGAGGCCGGACTTCAAGAAGAAACCCTGACGACCCTTGAAGCTGGCCGTCCTGGCTTGCCCCCCCCAAAGCTCCTGCGAAGTAAGACAGAAGTATGTTGAGTACTTTGCAGGTAGGGGGGCCATTGATATGCCAGAAACGGTTTAAGAAACATTTTATCAACAATTTTTGAACTTAAACTGTAGGAAGATTTCCTTTGATTTTCTGCCTGGGTTTATTTTAGCTGTCTCCTAGGTTCTCCAATGGGCTTTTCTTTTTGGACAATTTCTTCAATAGTGCAAATGTAATTTATTTGATACGTGAGGTGACAACCTCTTCTTCAGCGAACTATTATTATGTTGTGGGTCTGCTACACACACACACCTTGTTTTTGTTGTTAATGTATGTAATGCATTACTGACAAAAATATTCATCATTTTCAGCACCATGAATGAATTTTGTGGAGTCATGAAAATGGCGTGATTGTGGCAAATTAAAAGCACTGTGGGAGTTATTTATAAAGGCAAATCCACTTTGCATTCCAACACTTAAAAGTGCACATGAAACTGCACTGAGGAAGTTATGTTACAAGCCCTGAATAAGGGATTGGGGGGCGAACTCACAAGCCAAAGCCACGTTTGTGAGTTCAAACATGGTCCTCCTCCTTCAGGTCCTCCTCCTCCTCCACTGCCTGCCACAACTCCAACACCAGAGCCACAACCTAGAAGAAAGCGTCTAAGGAAGACAAGGAAGAAAAGAGAGTGATGGCATGGTTCAGTCTGGTCTGGCAAAAGACGCAGGCTGTTGTATGACCACAGCCTGGGGACAGATATGTCATCTGCTGCTGTTCCTGATCTCTTGTAGTCCTGGACTGGATTGTGCTCACTATTATATGGACTCCTCAGGCCACAAATTTTGACTGTAAAATAATTGATGTGTGCCCTGGGGTACAAAGGCTTCGCAAATTTCAGCAGTTTCTCCAGCGTTGCCTTCCTCTTTATTTTGTTATGACCCAGAATAAATGGCTATTTCTTTTTCACAAATATCTTGGCTATGAGTTTTAGTTCAAAAAGGGCAGTTTGTTTGTGAGTAGGCAGTTGCATTTCAAAAATACAAGGTCAAATTAACAAGGAACACCAACCAATCTCCTTGAGGTAAAAAAAATACAAGAAAAAAAAATGCAGATCTTGATAAAAAAAAGAAAAAAAAAACATTATTATGGAGATGTGACGAAAAACAAAATTAATATTATTCATGAGATCACAAGAAATAATAAAGAAATCAATTCGTGAGAACTCTGTGTGAATATTAGCAGCAAAACAACTTCATTTTTCTAGCATTCTAAAGAAGAAGAGAATGCGCTGCATTAAACTATTTTAAAAATTGCAGCGTGACGAATGTGCTATCTCTATTACAAACAGTAGTTTTACCAGACCGAGCGATTCCGTCTCGTAATTTATTCTGAGCATGCGTGGCACTTTGTGCGTCGGAATTGTGTACACACGATCTGAATTTACGCGAACAGATTTTGTTGTCGGAAAATTTGAGAACCAGATCTCAAATTTTGTGGACGGAAATTCCGATGGAAACTGTCCGATGGAGCCTACACACGGTCGGAATTTCCGACAAAAGGCTCCCATCGAACATTTTCCGTTGGAAAATCCGACCGTGTGTACAGGGCATAAGACTCAGATCTGTGCTTTCCACCAAACAGACCTGTGTAGGCTGTTATCAGTTATGTCACAGAAACCACATGCAATGTCCCTGAACCTTTTCCTGAGCCAAAAGAAGTTTGACAGCTTTGGTCCTTTCCACTTTAGGTCCTAGCACTGGTTAAGAGAATTGTATAGGAGTATATATGTATTTCTGCATCATGGTCACCACTAGAAAATACCATTTTGTCAACATCTATTTGTTTTTATTTTGTTTAGCAACTATGAATTGTGTATTAATATAATGTAGTCTTCTATGCAGCAATCAGGTGGAGCTCTGGTGCCCCTTTCACAAGTGAAGCTTTATATCATTTTCACTTATGCTGAAAGAAACCCATTGTTTACAATCCAAGGTTTTAAGAATACAAAAAGAGCTATGAAGCAATTTTCATCTGCTGTGTTGCCTGTTTTGCTAACCCGTAATTCTTTGGAAAATCATTTCTGATATATGTTATACTTGAGTGTTTAAATGTAGAAAAAACAAAAGAGCAAACTGAGCAGCTTTTTTTGGTCCAGTATTTACTTCGTCATGGCAGCTGTCGCGTATGGTGGTCTCATCCCTATCAGAATAAACCTTAAGTGAAGAAATCCCCCTATGTTTGTGATTTTTTGCAGGCCACCAACTCATGAGGTAAAAAAACAAATTTTATTGATATATTTTAAAAAAAGACATGCAAGCGTCTATAACAAACAAGATAAAAACTCATTCCATGATAGATACAACAATCAAAACAGATAATATATGTAAGATGACAAAAAATAGATGTACTCTCACAGGGGTGGCGTGCCCTGATACCCAACGCGTTTCCGGTATTCTAGTACCTTCATCAGGGGTTTGAGAGTTGTAGATATTTTGTACATATATGAATTCAAAAGGAATGACTCTGTGCTCAACTAGCACCCATGGCCGCTGGGGTTAAACAACGTGTTTTTGTACGTGCCAGACCAAGGCTATGTAAACCTAATACGTATATTGAGTTGCTGATATCAACAAGTAAAAATAGGTGAGCCGACTAAGGGATAGAGCGTTCAAACGATGAGGGGGACCTGCTACCACTGACAAGGGAAGGCACCCCTCATCGGACCTGTACACCTGAAGGGTCCTGAATAGGAGCCCACTACTATGGGTTTACCACTGGACATTGATCCTTCCGGCACACAGCCAGTATGCAAATAGTTTGTTTGAATCAAAAATCCATACCAGACCAGACTGAACCATACCAGGCCACATGCCCTCAACATTGGGAGGGTGCTTTGAGGTAGCCCCCCAAAGCACCTTGTAGCTTTCATTTGAATTTCCTTTCTTCCCGGGGCTCATCGTCACATAGCCCCACCTCTTGGCCCGACGCCTTTGATGACGTCACATGTCCCGCATTGGATCGGCGTTCTGTCTATCAAAGGCACCAGGCCAAAAGGTGGAGCTATGTGACGTGAGCACTGGGAACACTGGAAGTTCTAATGAAAGCTCTTACATCGGGCAATTCAGCTCTCTGCTGATACGGACAGCTCGCCTCTTCCTTTCCTCTCTCTTCCCCTGGCTGGGAGACTGTGCCGGCCATGCTCTTATCCTCACTGGGCCCCACTCGGCTGTGGGCCCCATAGCACCCGCATGGGTCGCTATGGTGGTAGTTACGCCCCTGCGTCAGAGGAGGGGTTACCGGGTGGCCCCACCCTCCATTATATAAGAAGTGTCAGAAGAAGCCAAGCGTTACACAGCTGAAGACTCCCACTGATGCGGATCGTGCGGACGGAGCGGAGAAGAAGCCTGGAGGAAGATGCGGGATGAGAAGAAGAAGAAGAAGATGGAGAAGAAGAAGATGAAGAAGAAGATGGAGGAAGAAGAACACCGAAAAACTCCAGAAGAAAGAAGATGGAAGAAGCCGAAAGAAGAAGAAATCAATAAAGGACTTGTCAAAAACTGTCTCTTGTGTTTTTTAAACTTTTTGACACTTTTTTTGTGAAATGGTAAGGGTACATTTGTACCCCATTATCAATTCACACAGGGGGGTGGGACTTGGGGGTCCCCTTGTTAAAGGGGGCTTCCAGATTCCGATAAGCCCCCTGCCTGCAGACCCCCACAACCACCAGCCAAGGGTTGTGGGGATGAGGCCTTTCTCCCCATCAACATGGGGACAAGGTGCTTTGGGGGGCTACCTCAAAGCACCCTCCCAATGTTGAGGGCATGTGGCCTGGTACGGTTCAGGAGGGGGGGGGTCGCTCTCTCGTACCCCCCTCTTTTCCTGCGGCCTGCCAGGTTGCGTGCTCGGATAAGGGTCTGGTATGAATTTTTGGGGGGACCCCATGCCTTTTTCTTTTAAAATTTTGCCACAGAGTTCCCCTTAAAATCCATACCAGACCTGAAGGGTCTGGTATGGATTTTGAGGGGTACCCACACGCCATTTTTTTTTACATTTTTGCACAGGGTTCCCCTTAATATCCATACCAGACCTGAAGGGCCTGGTATGGAATTTAGGGGGACCCCCATGCCATTTTTAAAAAAAAAAATTCCATTGGGAGTTGAGGAGGGAGATGATGTCAATTACCCTTCTTATCTGTTCAGGTCCCTGTCTCCCCGGATAAAGCCTGCCTGGTCTTTATGGATATAGAGAGCGATACAGGATGAGAGTCTATTGGACAAAACTTTTGTTAGGATTTTGAGATCGTTATAATTTATTAGAGAAATCGGTCGATAATTAGACACCACGCTCAAATGCTTGCCATGTTTAGGAATAACTGATATATACGCTAAATTTAGGGGTTTATCTAGGAGAGAACCAGACTTGAGCGAATTAAAGAATTTGACCATATATGGGGCTAGGGTGTTGGCAAATTTTTTTATAATAACCAACAGAAAAGCCATCTGGACCTGGGTCTGAGTTTTGTTTAAGATGTTTTATCACCTCCAAGACTTCTGATTCAGATATCGGCTCGTCCAGGAGGTCAGAGTGTTCTGCAGAACTGATTGCTTGTTTTTGTAAAAAGTGGTGTAGACGTCATGGAACATTTCCATGATGCGTCGTGGATTTTGTGCCAGTTCTCCCATTTTGGGAAAGGCTAGGGACCGGGGTTTAGGGGTTAATTTAGCTGCCAGTTTGGCTCAGATCTTGTCCTTCTGAGAATAGAACCGTGCTCCCGACCATCTGAGATATTTCTCAGCTTCAGTGGTTAGGGCAAGGTTTAAGGTCATTCGGGCCAGGGATGCTCTAGTGGGGTTGTGTTTATGGGCTTTGCTTAACGAATGGAATTCTTTGGTGAGTTTGATGATAGTTGCCCTGCGTTCCTTTTTAAGTCGTGAGGTGGTTTGAATAAACTTCCCCCTAATCACTACTTTGTGGGCAGCCCACAGGGTTTCTGGGGAGATAGAGTCGCTTGCATTCAGTAGAAAGTACTCTTGAATGTCTCGTGCGAGGACAGTGCATTGGACTGGGTCGCTTAAAAACCCCTCATTGAGGCGCCATATGAATTTCATACAAGGGTTATGTGTTTGTTGTAGGCAT
This sequence comes from Aquarana catesbeiana, assembly GCF_042186555.1. Lineage (NCBI taxonomy): Eukaryota > Metazoa > Chordata > Amphibia > Anura > Ranidae > Aquarana > Aquarana catesbeiana. Next base: position 586,468,293 of record NC_133328.1, read on the forward strand.
AAAATAACCATAGAGGTCCGATATGGTGGTGTCCCTGATGCTTTTGAGGCTGAGGGAAGGTTGTGGGATTGAATAAAAATGTGATCTATTCTGCTGTAAATTTGGTGTGGCACAGAATAGTGGGTGCAATCTTTGGACCTGAGGTTAAGTTCCCTCCAGATGTCCACAAGGCCCAGTGAGCACAATGTGGAGGCTATTTTAGTGCTTTGTTTCGTGGGCTTTCTCAACTGAGAGGGGCCCTTCCCCGACTTATCGAGAGAAAAGTCAAATGCAAGGTTTGTGTCACCTTCCATAATTATTTTCCCCTCCAACTGTGGGCCAAGTGTGGACATCATGAAGGCGAAGAATGTCGCCTGGCCTTTATTTGGGGGATAATAAGAAACGAGCAAGTACTGTGTGCCCTCTATAGTGCCTTTTACTAATAAGCATTTGCCTGCTTGATTTCTTATAATGTCTGTTGGGGAAAGTTTCAGGTTTTTAGAAAAGCATATGACTATGCCTTTAGTTTTGTTCCCTGCATTGGAAAGATAGAATTGGGGGTAGTTGCTATGCAGGAAGGAGGGATTATATGTCCTGTAGAAAGAAGACAAGGCATGTTAAAAACATTCTACAGAACAGTAGAACAAACAATATTAGTGCAGCAAAAGCAAAACCCTAATCCCCTTGCAGGAAGAGGGTGCTGCAACCCTCTCGTTGCAAGTTTTTTCCCAAGAAATAACCCCAAACATGGGGGTTGTATTACAGTCTCCGAGTGGAGAAAAAAACGCCACTCTGAGACAGTTGGAGGCTAAGTGCGGCCGCTCCAGCCATACCACCAATAAAAAAAGGACGCTTTAAAAAATATAGGTGGAGACTCTGAACTTATATGCAGTTAATAACTAAAAAAAAAAAAAAAAAAAAAAAAAAAAAAAGGGGGGGGGGAAACACAACTCAAAAGGGGGATAGTGAGCAAGGAAGTATTAACGTAGACATAGGAGTGTGGAGTGTCCACACATTCATGGTTGGGGATTTTTGCCTCCTGCCCCTGATTTCTCAGGGGGGGAGAGAGAAATCCGCTGTGGAGTAACCAGAAGGTTGATCAAAAGATCGATAGGCTGTCCTTGAAGGTTCCTAGATCCTGTGAAGGAGAATATTACCAGCTCACATCAAAATGTGATGGTTGTGGGTAGTATCACTCAGGGGCCTGGTAAATCAGGTAGGTGGTCGGGGAAAATGACCATCAAACCTGGCTGTTGTAGCAGTGACATTGCTTGGTTGCCATTAGTGTGGTAGGGGAAATAAGACAGATCAAGTCTGTTCAAGGTGTATGAGAGTTACTTGAGGACCCAGCTGTCCAGAGTTTGGCAGGTGAAGTCCTAGAAGGAGAAAAAAGGGAAGTTTGCAGGAGTCACTTTAAGGGGGTCGACCATCTTTAGATCTCTTTGCTAGCTGCTTTTGCCACAGGGATTTGATGGGGCTCGTGGGGGGAGGCCTTTTTGGGGAGATAGGGGTCCTGGGGACCAGTGCGGGTGCAGGGGCATGGGAGATGAGGCCTAGTTGCAGCAGCAGGTGTTCTCCATCAGGGAATGTTGAGAAGCTGTAGGATTTGTTCAGGTGGGCAATTTAGGCAGAAAGGAAAAGACCATCTATAAGTGATAATTTTTTGTGACAGGATCTGTAGCAGAGATTTTAAGGATCTTCTTTTTTGTATTGTATAGGGTGAGAGGTCTGCAAATATTTGAATGGGGTGTCCTTGTATAGTAAGGTTTTCTGTTTCCCAGGCCCTTCACATGACCTCTTCTTTAACCCTGTAAAATTGCGGTTTTACCACAATGTCTCTGGGTAGGCCATCCTGGCGTGGAGGTGTTGGAGGGCCCTGTGGGCACGATCCATTTCCAGGTGGTGGTCTGGTATGTCTGGGATCAGGTATTAATAAACATGAGGATGATTTTATCGGTTTCCTTGAAAGATTCAGGGAGGCCTCTGAGTCTGAAATTATATCTGCGGGACCTATTTTCGAGATCATCCAGTTTTGAGAATGCTATGTCCAATTGTTCATGTCCAATTGTTCATGTAATTCCTGAATCCTATCAGTATTCTGGTTGGCTATGGCAATGGTTTGGTCAGTTTTAGCTTCAATCGATTCTATTCTGGTCCCTAGGTGATGCAAATCTGCTTGGATAATTGATGTGATCTGTGAGGCAGTTTGGGCCAGTCCTCTGGAAAACATTTTAGAGAATGTCCCATTAATGATGATAAATCAGTGGGGGTAGTAGGGATGAACCTGTTATGAGCCCCTGGATGGTCTGGGGTATTAGTCAGATCATCCATTGGTGTGAGGGGGAGACCATCTAAGGTCCTGTCTAGCAGCGATTCAGTGGATGTGGGGGACAATAGTGGGTTTAGCTGGTTACTCACTGCTGGATGATGTGTTCCCGCTGTGCAGGCATACGGGTCTGTTTGATCAGTGATGGATTCCTCTGGATCTTGATCCTGGCCTCGTGTGCATGTGGTGGCCGACATTTTTGAGGAGGCCACGGCCGGAGGACCGGGGATGAGTTGCCGGGATAAATCCCGTCATGCTGTGCCCCCTGTCATGTGGAGGGGTCCTTGGGACCTCTGCGATCGGTGGGGGGGGAGGCAGAGTGAATCTCCTTCGGCTGACAGCTGTGGCGGAGAGAGCAGGCTGGAGCAGAGCGGAGCTCCCAGATCTTGCGACCGTCCATGGAGCCACCGCACATGCGCCTCATGTGCCAAGAAATTAATGGGGAAGAACATCTAATAGCATACCTCAGCCAACAACTAATTCCTGCACAGGGGAACTATTCAATAACGGAGTATCTGGCCATAAATTGGGAACTAGAGGGCTTGAGGTATTACCTTGTGGGCAGACATATCTAGTAGTAGATGGACTGTACTTGTTCTGTAATGCTGAATATGTTTTATAACTTGTCTAAGCCATTTCGTTAGCTCTAATGGGCATCAAGAAAATGCCCCAGCATTTTTTTTTTCAAAAAGCCAGCAGTAACATCATCTACCATTTAAAGGGTAGATGGTATTGTCTAAGGGCAGGATGGAAGCTGTGAAAATTGTAGAAACATCCTGGTCTAGGTACATAACCCAATCCTTAGCTTGGAATAAAGCAAATAATGCAGAAAAAAGAAGATGGTTTCTGGTTCTGAAAGACTTTAAATTCTATGTAAAACATTGGCAAGGAACCCAGCAAAGGAATGCTGATAAACCGCCACGTGTCCTCTGTATTTTGGCAAGGTGTGCTCCTTCCCACAGGCTGGAAGAATTGTGGATGTTGTGTATGTGTCACCTTGTTTTCTCACCTACACATGGTGTAGCTCCATGATTTATTACTGATGCAGAGAAAACAAATGTTTGATTTTCTCAGAATTCTAATAAGTTATGTTCTGGGTCATAGAGCCTGGAGACTTTGGTGGGATATAGCTTTCAATCCTAGGTCCACATGTTGCCTGATAGCCAGACCTAACCTCATTATTAGTCTCAACCAGTGGCGGCACATCCATTTGGGGTGCACCATCCATGCATCCAGCCCCCTAATCTACATGCATGGCACCAGACACATTCCAATGCAGAGTTAATCAGGAAGCAGGTCCTGAGACTCGTCACCCGACTGGCTGAAAGGACAGGTGATCCTATTAGATGCCTAGGAGGAGGAAGGAGATGCAATGTAGAAGCAGCCGTGATGCAGAGGAGGAGAACTCGGCCACCCGTAGGAGCGCTGCCTACTCGCATTTTAACTGGGGTAAGTGCGGGGCTGGCTGACTGGGCTGCCGTGCCGACCGGGGGGGGGGGGGGGGACCTTGGTAGTTGTTTGAAAAAAAAAAAGAAAAAAAAAACACCAGCCGCGACTGGTCTCAACTGTTCATAAGCCTTGTTTAAATGCAAGCTGACTAATGCTCTGTGGTCTCTCTCACTCTCTCATACTCTCTCTGCTGTGAAAGCCTGCTGCTGGATGAAAAAGCATAGTGTCCGTTCACACCAGATCGCATTGTGGAAAACCAGGGTTCCATTTGTGTTTCCCACACCGCTGGGTGTGCTATGTGTTGTGGGTGTCACTAGATTCCTAATGACACTCCAAAGCACAGTGCGCTTACCGTAACCCGATCGCATGGTACAGCAGTACCATGCAATCCGGTTGCAGTTCCTTTTTAAAAGTAGTGCATGCACTACTTTTGGTGTGATCCAGTGCGATTTCAGACAATTCAAATGAATGGGCTGAAAATAGCATGACACAGAATCACACAGAAACATGGAGCGCATTCCTGTGTGATTCCGGTGTGAACCAGCACTAAGTGATGACAGATACTAAAAAGGAGTTTAGTTAGCGGCTTGGACAAACAGATTTTTGTTTTATGCTCTGGACTTGCTGTACAAATCTATCCTGCAATGAAAACTGTGTTGGCAGCCTTGTTCTCTGTTCCTTCATAATTTACCACTGCCAATGCCAGCCAATCATGTCTCCTTTACTATATATATAGATATATATCTATATATATAGATATATATATATTATATATGTGTGTGTTACCATTTAAAAGCAAATGAACCTAGAAAAAAATGAGATTGACCCCAAACCAGTATACTTTCCCTCTAACCACTTGCCGACCGGCCACATAACTTTTGCGCAAACCAATCAATATACCCTTATTGGGATTTTTTTTACCAAAAATATGTAGCAGAATACATATTGGCCTAAATTAATGAAGACATTTGATTTTTTACATTTTTTTATTGGATATGCTTTATAGCAGAAAAGAAAAAATATAGTTTTTTTTCAGAATTGTCAGCCTTTTTTTGTTTTTATTCTTTATAATAAAAACCGCAGTGGTGATCAAATACCACTAAAAAGAAAGCTCTATTTGTGGGAAAAAAAGGACATCAGTTTTATTTGGGTACAGCGTCGCACGACCGCGCAATTGTCAGTTAAAGTAACGCAGTGCCGTATCACAAAAAATGGCCTGGTCACTAAGAGGGTAAAACCTTCCGGGTCTGAAGTGGTTAAAGGGAATGCATATATTTTTATACATATTCTCCAAATTCTCTGTAATAAGCTCAGAACAAATAAAAGAACATTTTCAAAAATGTTTTTAAATATGTATTATTATTTCAAATTTGCAATTTTCATCCAGCAGAAGCGGATACAGATTTCTTTTCACATGGTTACCTGAGTATTTATTGCTGTTAGGCTGTTGTGTCCAAAGCTCTGACTGCACATACATACATACACCTAGAAATGTTGAAGTCTTATTTTTCAGGCACTGATAACTTGTTTCACATAATATTTTTCTTTAGTAACCAAAAAGTAAGTCAATTCCCAGCTTTATATCATAAAGCATTGAAATTAGAGTTTTTGATCTGGTGACAGGGTCTCTGCCATTCTGCCATCAATCAGCATCTCAGAACGATCCCATTAGACTTATACAAAGACTAATTAGGGTGTACAAATATCCCAAAGCAACCAATAAGAAATCATTTTGTAGCTGATATAAAAATCATCATCTTGTGTGTGTGTTTTTTATTTTTTATTTTTATTTAAAGTGTTATTAAACCCAGGGCCCTGCATTCAATATATCTAGTCTTCCACATACTATAGAAATGCAATTATTTTAGTAAATATAAACTGCTAAATACCCTTCTCAGCAGCAGTATATAGCAGTCTTGTGACTTCTATCAATGTCTGGTTAAAGCTTGTAGGAGGAATTTTCATTCTCCCCTGACTATCCTATGAGGCTGCAGGACCCCTGACCCTCTGTCTGGACAGTGCTGATTGGCCCTGTGCTGATCACGTGCACTCTCCCAGGAAGATCAGCAGATGGATTGGGGACAGTGGATGAAGGGGAGGATCAGAGAAAAGAGGATAAAACAGCCTATTTACACAATGCAGAGGATTAACCCCCTAGGTTTGACGGTATAACAAACATGCTTTACTGCATATAAAGACTGATTTTACTGTTGTGGGTTTAGTAACACTTTAATTGGCTCCTTATAAGTCACTAAATAAATGATGACCAAACCTCATATACAGTGCCTTGAAAAAAGTTCATACCTCTTGACATTTTCCACATTTTGTCATGTTACAACCAAAAACGTAAACTTATTTTATTGGGATTTTATGTGATAGACCAACACAAAGTGGTACATAATTGTGAAGTGGAAGGAAAATTATAAATAGTTTTTTACAAATAAATATGTGAAAAGTGTGGTGTGCGCTATTGTATTCAGCCCCCCTGAGTCAATACTCTGTAGAACCACCTTTTGCTGCAATTACAGCTGCAAATCTTTTTGGGGATGTCTCTACCAGCTTTGCACAGCTAGAGAGTGATATTATTGCCCAATCATCTTTGCAAAATAACTCAAGCTCTGTCAGATTGGATGGAAAGTGTCTATTAACAGTAATTTTCAAGTCTTACCACAGATTCTCAGTTGGATTTAGGTCTGGACTTTCTAACACATGAATATGCTTTGATATAAACCATTCCATTGTAGCTCTGGCTGTATGTTTAGAGCCCTTTCACACCGGGCCGCCCATAGCGTTGGCGGTAAAACGCAGCTATTTTTAGCGGTGTTTTACCGTCGGATTAGCGGCGCATTTCGGCCACTAGCGGGGCGCTTTTACCCCCCGCTAGCGGCTGAGAAAGGGATAAAACCGCCCGCAATGCGCCGCAATAGCGGCGTTTTGCCGGTAGTATCCCAGCGCTGCCCCATTGATTTCAATAGGGAGCAATGGTGGAGGAGCGGTAAACACACCGCTCCTTCACCGCTCGAAAGAAGCTGCTGGCAGGACTTTTTTTCCCATCCTGCCAGCGCAGCGCTCCGGTGTGAAAGCCCTCGGGCTTTCACACTGGAGACAATGCTGCAGCTGTTTGAGGGCGGATTGCAAGCGCTATTTTTAACGCTATAGCGCCTGCAAAACGCCCTCGGTGTGAAAGGAGTCTGAGGGTTGTTGTCCTGCTGGAAGGTGAACCTCTGCCCCAGTCTCAATTTTTTTGCAGATTCTTTTGCAAATTCTAAGATTGCCCTGTAATTGGCTCCATCCATCTTTCCATCAACTCTGACCAGCATCCCCACAACATGATGCTGCCACCTCCATGTTTCACAGTGGGGATGGTGTGTTCAGGGTGATGTGCAGTGTTAGTTTTCTGCCACACATAGCGTTTTGCTTTTAGGACAAAAAGTTCACTTTTGGTCTAATCTGACCAGAGCACCTTCTTCCATGTGTTAGCTGTGTCCCCCACATGGCTTCTCATAAACTGCAACCCGGAATTCTTATGGCTTTCCTTCAGCAATGGCTTTCTTCATACCACTCTTCCATAAAGGCCAGATTTGTGAAGTGCACGACTAATAGTTGTCCTGTGGACAAATTCTCCCACCCCAGCTGTGGATCTCTGCAGCTCCTCCAGAGTTACCATGGGCCTCTTGGCTGCTTCTCTGATTAATGCTCTCCTTGCCCGGCCTGTCAGTTTAGGTGGACGGCCATGTCTTGGTAGGTTTGCAGTTGTGCCATACTCTTTCCATTTTCAGATGATGGATTGAACAGTGCTCTGTGAGATGTTCAAAGCTTATGATATTTTTTTATAACCTAACCCTGCTTTAAACTTTTCCACAACTTTATCCCTGACCTGTCTGGTGTGTTTCTTGGCCTTCATGATCACCTTCCAGCAGGGCAAAGACCCTAAACATACAGCCAGAGCTACAATGGAAAGGTTTAGATCAAAGCATATTCATGTGTTAGAATGGCCCAGTCAAAGTCCAGACCTAAATCCAATTGACAATCTGTGGCAAGACTTGAAACTTGCTTTTCAAAGACGCTCTCCATCCAATCAGGCAGAGCTTGGGCTATTTTGCTGGTAGAGACATACCCAAAAAGACTTGCAGCTGTACATGCAGTGAAAGGTGGTTCTACAAAGCATTGATTCGGATGGCTGAATACAAATGCACGCCACACTTTTAGGATATGTATTTGTAGATAAAAATTGAAAATCATTTATCATTTTCCTTCCACTTCACAATTATTTTCCACTTTGTTGATCTATCACATAAAATACCAATAAAATACATTTACGTTTTTGGTTGTAACATGACAAAAAGCGGAAAATTTCAAGGGGTGTGAATACTTTTTCAAGGCACTGTACGTATGGGAAAAACAGTTTATAAAAATGTATTGTATATTTTAAGCAGGAGTTGCCATCCCTTTTACAAACTAGCCTACCTAGTGGTTAGCTTCCCTACCTATCATTTTTATCAGCTTATAGATGCAGGTGGTCTTTATAGTGTAAATCTGTTGTTGCCATGTAGTGGCAGAGAGGAATTACTGTGGGGGAAAGCTCCTGTTTTTTCTCATTTTTCAAGTCTATTTTTTTTTCTATTATTTTATTTTTTCCTGGAATTCTGTTTTAAAATCATTTTTTTAATGTTTAAATAAGTGTGAAAATGTATTTTTTAAAAGCAGTTAAAATAGAATTGCCCCTTTTTTTTTTTTTTTCAAATTTTGATGATTATGTCTGAAAATCTCAGTTTAATTGCAGTCTGCCTACGAGCTGAAATGATTTTCTGAGTGTGCCTCGAGCAGCGAAAGGTTGACAGACTCCGGAGATGCTTGGATTGCTAATTTTCTCCACGATTACCAAGTGAATGTAACTCGCCTTTTAGATTATAAAAGTGTTCTGCATTGCTTAGAAATAATATGTAGTGGATGATAGAGATTTAATCAGATCCATCTTAGACAGAATTGAACTCTTAAGTCTTCTTTCTCTCATTATCCCAGCAAAGCAGCTTATATAACAATTCCTCGCTCTTCTTGGTGTTTGTGTTTTGGATGTTGGAGAATTTCAGCTTAATAAATGACTTCTTCTCTATAGTTATGTATTGCTGGCATGTCTCAAGGTTTAAATCAAATTCCCTCCAGAGAGAAAACAACCTTTGCTAGCAGGTTTCGGAATTGTCGTTAATTTTTGTTTGCTTTAGGCGTTGCTTTTTATACTGTCCCCCCTAGCAACGATTTACATCCATTTTTATGGATTAAAGGAAAAATTCAGTGTGAACCCCATTTTACATAATCCTACACTTTCTGGAATTACTTTGAGATGCTGGTCGTTTGTCGAGGACCTGCTGCCTTTTACTAAAGTGATACTAAAGCTAAAATACTACTAAAGCTTTGTTTGCATTAAGGTAAAAAACATTTTATTTTTCCTTGCCCCTCTTCTCTTCCCTGTGTGAAGGGAGGAAAAGAGAGGAGAAGAGATCTAGTGCTATGCACGGCTGCATCTCTTCTCTCCTCTCTTCCTCTTTACACAGGGACTCAGGCAATAGCTCCTGCTGCTGTCAATCAAATGTCATGAGGAGGAAGTGGGAGGCGGGGCTAAGCGCAGCTTCATAGACACACAGCTCAGGAGTGAGCAGACACCGTGTGCCCCCCATAGCAAATGGCTTGCTATGGGGACACAGGAAAAAGAGGAGGGGCCAAGATCATAAGCAGGGGACCTGAGAAGAGGAACATCAGGGCTGCTTTGACTTCAGTAATACTTTAGTAATACTTTAGTAATACTTTAAATAAAGACCACAGGCCATGCTGCAACTGTTTCGAGACTAAGTACTCATGGGCATTTTTTTTTTGTGTGTGTACAAAATGTTAAGCAGCCATTTAAAAAGAATGCAGGAGCTTTCCAGTGTTCTGACAATATGTACCTGCCATTGAAAAGTGCCTGCGCAGAACCGAACACCACCCCAGCTGATTCCCGATCAGCTGGAGTGACGTCACCATAGCGCATGCGCACATCATAGGAACCTTTTTTCGACGGGATTCACAAGCAAAATTTAATGCTATGCAAACAGCGGAGGGACACCGTATTTGTCATATTGTGCCTCGCTGTTGCGCCGTGGGTTTACAGCGAGGCACAATGTGACAACTACATTGTCCCTCCGCTATTTGCATAGCTTTCAATTGTGCCCCTGAAATGGTATCTCCCGCAAAAAAAACCCCTCCTGCGATGTGCGCATGCGCTATGGTGATGTCACTCCAGCTGATTGGCAAATCAGCTGGGGTGCCCTTCCGTTCTGCGCATATGCGGGCACTTTTTGACGGAGGGCACAAATCGATAGAACATCGGCCCTCAATGTGACACTAAACTCTGGTAAAAATGAAACATACAAGAATGTACACTATATTATAAAAAGTATTGGGACGTCTGCCTTTACACGCATATGAACTTTAATGGAATCCCAGTCTTAGTCCGTGGGGTTCTTTATTGAGTTGGCCCACCCTTTGCAGCTATCACAGTTTCAACTCTTCTGGGAAGGCTGTCCACAAGGTTTAGGAGTGTGTCTATGGGACTGTTTGGGACTTTCTTCTAGAAGCGCATATGTGTGGTCAAGCACTGATGTGGACGAGAAGGCCTGGCTCGCCGTCTCTGCTCTAATTCATCCCAAAGGTGTTTTATCAGATTGAGGTCAGGACTCTGTGCAGGCTAGCCAAGTTCCTTCACCCCAAATCATCCATGTCTTTATGGACCTTGCTTTGTGCACTGGACCAAATCATTTGCTAAAGGGGGATTATGGTGTGGGGTTGTTTTTTAGGGGTTGGGCTTGGCCCCTTAGTTCCAGTGAAGGGAAGCATACCAAGACATTTTGGAAAATTTCATGCTCCCAACTTTTTGGGAACAGTTTGGTGATGGCCCCTTCCTGTTCCAACATGACTGTGCACCAGTGTACAAAGCAAGGTCCATAAAAATAAATAAATAAAAACCGCAGAGGTGATCAAATACCACCAAAAGAAAGCTCTATTTGTGGGAAAAATCAGTTTTGTTTGGGTACAATATAGCATGCCAGCGCAATTGTCAGTTAAAGCGATGCAGTGCCATATCGCTAAAAATGGCCTGGTCATGCTGCAGCGATGCAGCATCTATCCCTCGGCGCCTCTGCATTGAGAACCGAGTGATCGAACATCGCCAATGGCTCGGTTCTCACAGCTCCCCAAGCAGAGAGCTGCTGACTGTCAATCAGCAGCTCTCCACTCTGCTCCTCCATGCTCACTGGAGCGCTGAGCTGTGGAGGGGCAGGGAGCGGCCGTCTCAGGCTCTCATCGGCTCGTTCCCTGCCCCAGACTTTATTGTTGCGATGACACTGTGCCTGGACTGATTTCTGTGACGTCAGCAGAGAGCGGACTTCAGTCAACTCTGCTGAAATTGGGTCACAGGAGTGCAAAACGATTGCACTCCTGTGACCCATAGGAGAAACGAGCTTAGGCTGGACTTCTCCTTTTAAGGGGGTAAATCCTTCTGGGGCTAAAATAGTTAAAGCATGGCCAAAGCAACAGGTCAACTTACTTTTCCTTCAGGAGCATCTGAGTAAAGGAAAGCCCAGTGTAAGCTAGGAGTTTCACAGTAGGTGAGGTTGAAAAAAGACTCAAGTCCAACCTATGTGTGTGATTATATGTCAGTATTACATTGTATATCCCTGTATGTTGTGGTTGTTCAGGTGCTTATCTAATAGTTTTTTTAAACTATTGATGCTCCCCGCTGAGACCACCGCTTGTAGAAGGGAATTCCACAACTTTCCGCTCTTACACTAAAGAACCCTCTACGCAGTTTAGGGTTAAATCTCATTTCTTCTAATTTTAATGAGTGGCCACGTGTCTTATTAAACTCCCTTCCGCGAAAACGTTTTATCCCTATTGTGGGATCACCAGTATGGTATTTGTAAATTTAAATCATATCCCCTCTCAAGCGTCTCTTCTCCAGAGAGAATAAGTTCAGTGCTCACAACCTTTCCTCATAACTAAGATCCTCCAGTCTCTTTATTAGCTTTGTTGCCCTTCTCTGTACTCGCTCCATTCCCAATACATCCTTCCGGAGGATTGGTGCCCAGAACTGGACAGCATACTCCAGGTGAGGCCGGACCAGAGTCTTGTAGAGTGGGAGAATTACCGCTTTATCTCTTGAGTTAATGACAATATTCTGTTTGTTTTATTAGCAGCAGCTTGGCATTGCATGCCATTGCTGAGCCTATCATCTACTAGGACCCCCAGGTCCTTTTCGATCCTAGATTCGCCCAGAGGTTCTCCCCCAGTGTATAGATTGCATTCATATTTTTGCCACCCAAATGCATTATTTTACATTTTTCCACATTAAACCTCATTTGCCATGTAGTTTCCCATCCCATTAATTTGTTCAGATCTTCTTGCAAGGTTTCCACATCCTGTGGAGAAGTTATTGCCCTGCTTAGCTTAGTAAAATACAGAGATTGAACTGTTTATCCCATCCTCCAGGTCGCTTATTACTGAATTAAATAGGATTGGTCCCAGCACAGAACCCTGGGGGACCCAACTACCCACCCCTGACAATTCTGAGTACTCCCCATTTATCACTACCCTCTGAACTCACGCTTGTAGCCAGTTTTCAATCCATGTACTCACCCTATAGTCCATGCCAACGGACCTTACTTTGTACAGTAAACATTTATGAGGAACTGTGGCAAATGCTTTTGCAAAATCCAGATACACCACATCTTCAGGCCTTCCTTTATCTAGATGGCAGCTCACCTCCTCATAGAAGGTTAATAGATTGGTTTGGCAAGAACGATTCTTCATGAATCCATGCTGATTACTGCTAATGATAGCGTTTTCTTTACTAAAATCTTGTATATAGTTCCTTTTTTTTTCTCTCCTCCACTATGTGTCTTTCATGTTCTATCTTAGCCACCCTAATTGCACCCTTACATTTCTTGATGCATTCTTTGTAAAGTCTGAATGCTGATGATGATTCCTCAACATTGTATTGTTTGAAGGCCTTCTCCTTTGCCTTTATATGCATTTTTACATTGGAGTTAAGCCATCCAGGATTTTTGTTCGCTCTTTTAAATGTATTTCCCAATGGGATGCACTGGGTCATGCCCTTATTTAATATGCTCTTAAAGCAAACCCATCTGTCCTCCGTGTTCTTTGTTCCTAAGAGTTTATCCCAAGTTATATCTTTTAGCAAGGTTTGTAGTTTAGGGAAGTTGGCTCCTTTGAAATTCAGTGTCTTTGTATTCCCCTTATGTTTCCTATTTGTGTGATCTATAGTGAAGCTAATTGACCTGTGATCGCTGTTTCCAAAATTGCCCCTTATTTCCACATCCGTGATCAGGTCTGTATTGTTGGTAATCAGTAGGTCTAGTAACGCTTTGTTTCTAGTTGGTGCATCTACCATCTGACCCATGAAATTGTCCTGCAAGACATTTAGGAACTGGCGAGCCTTAGACGAATGTGTAGTTCCTTCCGCCCAGTCTATGTCTGGATAATTAAAATCCCCCATTATGATGACACTTCCCATCCTTAATGCTAATCCAAATTGTGATAGGAGGTCCGTCTCCCCCTCATCCATCATGTTAGGAGGCCTATAGCATACTCCCAGTATTATATTTCCTTTAGTTTCATCCCTGGAGTTACTGGCGTTTCCAGCTGGAGTTATAACGTAAATGAGGCTGTGGATTTTCCATGTGACAGACCTGATTGGCTTAGCACTGTAACATGGAGTGAGTTACATGCTCCCAAAGTTGGGGTTCCAAAACCAGGGCCTGCAGTTACACAAGCTTTGGTGTCCAAAACCTCATCCTTCTGTCTGCATCAGTTGCTTTGCACAGAACCTTTTTTTGTTTTTCTTGTCCTAATTAGGTTTAGGCCCCTTTTACACTGGAACGCCCGGCTGTTAGAGCTAAAGCGCTGTTTTAGCAGCACTTATGCTGCTCTTTTCGGCCCCTAGCGGGGCACTTTTTACCTAAAAAACAAGGTAAAAAGTCCAGTTTTGCAGCACTTTCAAAGAACTTTTAAGGCGCTTTGGAAGAGATGCCCATTCAGTGCAATGGGCAGAGGCGTTTTGGGAGCGCTAAATACTCCTAAGCCGCCTCAAAGATGCTGCTTGCAGGACTTTTTATAACGTCTCGTAAGCGCACCGCCTTAGTGTGAAAACTTATTGTCCAGAATGTGAGGCAGTTTTCAGGTGCTTTTAACCTCCCTGGCGGTATGATTATTTCGGATTTTAGGTGCTGAAAGCGGTACAATTATTTTGCATGGAAATTTGGCGTTTTATATTGTAGGTCTGTAATTCTTAACAATAACACACTTAAATCTGTCCAAACAAGAGTCTAGTAGATATCCCGGGTATGATAAAGTTTGAAACACAAAAACATAAATTATAATATAATAAATAAAAATAAATAATTAAAAAAAAAAAAAAATGAATAATAAAATAAATTTCCCCACGATTCACTATCGCTCAATTCTGCAAGTGTTCTAATTTACTATCACTGTTTTCTAGCTGGTCTAAAGCCTCTTTTGATGTAAAGGGACACTTTTTGGTTGCTATGGACAATCTCCAGTTTCCAGGCAGAAAGAACAGTATATATAACATAAAACTGCATGCAGGGCATAGGACAAAGCACTGGGGACAAAAGGGATGTGAAATAATTTCATACAGTACTGTAATCTGTAAGATTACAGTACTGTATGTGTTATGATTTTACACTTTTTTGAATTTGCCGCCAGGCTCCGCCCCCGTGCGTCGCGCCGCTCGCAGGGAACGGAGCCTGGCAAGGAGAGGCTTCGGAGGAGGATGGAGCCCGCAGACATAGCGGGGGACATCGCAGGATCCCGGGGACAAGGTAAGTAAAGCCACACCAGGATCCTGCGATGTAATCCCGAGTGTGGCTCGGGGTTACCGCTAATGGTCCTGAATTTTAACCCCGAGCCACACTCGGGAAAACCGCCAGGGAGGCTACGCGGCTATTTCAAGCACTAAAACACCGGAAAACTGCCTCAGTGTGAAAGGGGTCTTAGGGTAGTGTAGGGATTAAGAGATGTCTGTGTTATTAATTATAGGAGAAAATTGAGTACTGTCCGTGATACTTTTTTTATTTGCACTAACATACAATTTTTTAGGACAAGCTTTCGGGGTATGTCCCCTTCTTCGAGGTCCAAGCAGTACTGATTCACAAATTTTTAAGCAGAATGTTAAAGAAGAAGAAAAAAAAAAAGAGAAAACTAAACACATACAAATCAATGGTAATAAAGATAGCAGCAGAGTTAGTGAGATAAGACAGAGGGAGAGCTAGGGGGGAATGCAGGGGGGGATGCTAGTCACAGAGCAGTCGTAAAACTTTAGCATAATGTGTAAGGAAAGCAATATCTAAATTCAGGCCATTATTCTTCGTGTCAAAAAGAAGTATCATTCTTAGTTCAAACGTTTTCCTTTCCTGGATAGTTCTGAAATTCCCTTTAAGAACTAAGACATTGAGGTCTTCTATAGTGTGGTCCGATTGTGAGAAATGATGTCCCACAGGTGTGCATAAACTGTCTTCTTTATGTTCTTTGATGGTATGTCTGTGCAAATTCATCCTCGCTTGCAACTTCTGTCCTGTTTCACCAACATAAGATCCTTATCTGCACCTTTTGCATTGGATGAGGTACACAACATTACTTGAGGTACAGCTGTAAGATCCCATGATATTGAAGGTCCCATTTGTATGTGTAACACTTTTGGATAGATTTATCTGGTTGCATAGTTTGCAGTGTTTTTTATTGCAGGGTTTGCTTCCATTATTTGTGACTTCATAATCAGAGTGAAAATAATGGTAGCAAACCCTGCAATAAAAAACGCTGCAAAGTATGCAACCTGATAAATCTATCCAAAAGTGTTACACACACAAATGGGACCTTCAGTATCATGGGATCTTACAGCTGTACCTCAAGTAATGTTGTGTACCTCATCCAATGCAAAAGGTGCAGCAAAGGATCTTATGTTGGTGAAACAGGACAGAAGTTGCAAGCGAGGATGAATTTGCACAGACATACCATCAAAGAACATAAAGAAGACAGTTTATGCACACCTGTGGGACATCATTTCTCACAATCGGACCACACTATAGAAGATCTCAATGTCTTAGTTCTTAAAGGGAATTTCAGAACTATCCAGGAAAGGAAAACGTTTGAACTAAGAATGATACTTCTTTTTGACACGAAGAATAATGGCCTGAATTTAGATATTGGTTTCCTTACGCATTATGCTAAAGTTTTACGACCGCTCTGTGACTAGCATCCCCCCCTGCATTCCCCCCTAGCTCTCCCTCTGTCTTATCTCACTAACTCTGCTGCTATCTTTATTACCATTGATTTGTATGTGTTTGGTTTTCTCTTTTTTTTTTTTTCTTCTTCTTTAACATTCTGCTTAAAAATTTGTGAATCAGTACTGCTTGGACCTTGAAGAAGGGGACATACCCCGAAAGCTTGTCCTGAAAAATTGTATGTTAGTGAAAATAAAAAAAGTATCACGGACAGTACTCAATTTTCTCTGTCACAATTGCACTAATACGGCTACAATCAAATCAAGTATTAATTATAGGGAAAGAATGTGTGGTCAACGAGTATAAAAAAGAAAAAACTGCTCTTTGGGGTTGATTTATTAAAGGCAAATGGGCTGTTCATTGGAAATTTTCCCCGAAGCATAGTGAATGTGATGAAGATTGAAGAAACAGCATTTTTGCTTGCACATAACTGAACGAAGGAAGTAAGCGGACATTCACCTCATTTACTAAGCTCTGTGGCAAATTCCCTTGCAGAGTGCAACTTACTTTGCAAAGTAAACAGCCTATTTGCCTTTAGGCTCCATGTACACTAGCGTTTTTTATAAGCTCAAAAAAGCTTGAAAAAATGCTGGATGAAAAATGCGGATAATAACGTTTTTGTGCCAGCTTGTAGTAGCTTTTTAGCAGCTTTTAGAAGCTTTCAGGAGCATTTAGGAGCATTTGCGATTTATTAGCATTTTTACAGTACACAAAGAAAAAAAATGCTCGGAAAAAGCTGTTAGGAGCGTTTTAGTAGCGTTCAGAAGCGTTTACCTTTTTTTTTTTTCTGCTGGGGAAAAAAGTTCAGAGAAACACTACAACACTATTTTTTTCTGAAGCTCAAAAAGATGCCAATAGCCTATAGTAGTGTGCATGGACACATAGGATAACACTATTTAGCTTCTAGGAGCAGAAAAGAAAATGCTAATAACAGCTTCTAGGAGCTTAAAAAAATGCTAGTGTGTATGGAGCCTTAGTAAATCAACCAATTTATTTCTTTTAACCAATGGCCCCCCTTTGGGTTTTTTTATTAGAGTTGGGGATGGAATTGAAAGTATTTAACCATAATTTTTATTGATACATCTATACCCATTGCATTACTGTAGTAATTTACCACGCTCAGCTCTTAGCTTGATAAGGTAAGAGGATAAGAAATAATTAGTAGATAAGCTGTAACTACAAAACAGTTTTGCCAGGAGTTAGGCTTTAATGTAAAGTGAGGATCCTGCTCATGGAGCTTATAGTCTAAAGGGAAGGTCAAGTGACACAAAAAGTAGGAACTGTGGGTAGGGGGAGTATGTTGCTCAATAAAGTTAAATTCAGTTGTACAGTATAGTAGAGTAGAGTACAGGAAAAGAGATTAGTTTTCAGGGATCACCTAAAGGCAGACAGACTAGGAGTTAGTTGTACAGGTGATATGGGTTACTGATTTGTAGGGATGAGCCAAACGTAAGTTAGACTCGAACATCGGGTGTTCATCAAATTTAAAACATTATGGGGCATTCGCGGGAAATTTGAGCGCCCGCGGAATGCTCCATAATGAACGCGAGAGCGTCAATGCACTGCGAGATCGCAGTGCATTGGCGGCTGCTGATTGGCCAAAGCATGCACCTGACCTGCATGCTTTGGCCAATCACAGCGCGCTCCGCTGTGAGAGCCATGATTGGCCAAAGGCAGGCAGCCTTTGGCCAATCATGGCTCAGGGAGCTGAGTCCACGCCCCACACTATGTAAAGCTGCTTACATAGCGGCCGTACATAGTGAAATGAATGAAAGCAGCAAAATTACATTTGTAAAGGAAAAAATGTCATTTAAAACTGCTCGCGGCTGTAATGTATTGTCGGATCCCAGCAATATAGATAAAAATCATTGAAAAAAACTGCATGAGTTCCCCCTCCCCCAGTCCATTACCAGGCCCTTTGGGTCTGGTATGGATATTAAGGGGAACCCTGTGCCAAATTTAAAAAAAGATATTGTGTGGGGTCCCCCCAAAGTCCATACCAGGCCCTTCAGGTCTGATATGGATATTAAGGGGAACCCCGAGCCAATTTTTTTTTAAAAATCCTGTGGGGCCCCCCAAAATCTATACCAGACCCTTATCCGAGCACGCAACCTGGCAGGCCGCAGGAAAAGGAGAGGGGGACGAAAGAGCACCCCCCCTCCTGAACCGTACCAGGCCACATGCCCTCAACATGGGGAGGGTATTTTGGGGTCCCCACCAAAACACCTTGTCAGGATTTTGGGGGGAGGCCCATGACATTTTTTTATTTTGATGCAGGGTTCCCCTTAATATCCATACCAGACCTGAAGGGCCTGGTATGAATTTTGGGGGGACGCCCACGCAATTTTTTTTTCATTTTGGTGCAGGGTTTTTCAAAAATGTTTATCTATATTGCCAGGATCCGACAATACATTACAGCCGCGAGCAGTTTTAAATTAAATTTTTTCCTTTAGAAATGTAATTTTGCTGTGGTACTGTTATGAACACGGGAAAGATACGCTACTTTAAAGGCAGACTAAGGAGACCCCTCAGGCACGATATTTAAAGGAATATTTCATTTTTATTATTTCACTTTAAGCATTATTAAAATTACTGCTCCTGAAAAAACTGCCGTTTTTAAATCTTTTTTTGCATTGATACATGTCCCCTGGGCCAGGACCCGGGTCCCTATACACTTTTTATGGCAATAACTTGCATATAAGCCTTTACAATGAGCACTTTTGAATTTTCATATTTGTGTTCCATAGACTTTAACGTGTTTGCATGTTCGCACAAATATTTTGCCTGCTTGCACGTTCTGGTGCAAACCGAACTGGGGGGGTGTTGGGCTCATCCCTACTGATTTGCTCTATTTATTTAATATGCATCTAGGTGTCTGAAGCAATGTAAAGTTCTGTTGGGATGCTCAAAATGTAAAATTTTCTTTGGGGTTGATTTTCTAAAACTGGAGAGTGCAAAATCTAGTACAGCTGTCCATGGTAGCCAATTCGTTTCTAACTTCAGCTTGTTCAATTAGGCTTTCACAAAAAAACAAAAGCAAAAAAAAAAAAAAAAATAGAAGCTGATTGGTTTCTAGTTCTTCTTTTGTTTTGTTGTCAAAGCCTAATTGAACAAGCTGAAGTTAGAAGCGGATTGGCTACCATGCAGAGCTGCACCAGATCTTGCACTCTCCGGTTTTAGTAAATCCGCCGCTATGTGTTCCTGACTGTTAAAGTCATGGGAACTAAAAAAAGAATTTGATTTATTTTAACAGAAAGGGTAGTAAGTAGTTTTCTAAAATGACAATAACATCAGTTCTATTTCTGCATGAAATGATAATTTAGCTATTAACATTTTATTTCATGAGTCATTATTTTTGTTCTTCCATGACACCTCATGCAGACTCACAGATAACACCAGACATAACACTACAAAGCTCTATTTACATCTAATTTATTCTGTGTTTCAAATGGTACAAGCAATTCCCCATGACTCTACTTGCTGATTTAAATATAATTGAATGGGCCCTTGGGCGCTCACCTAATATGGATGAGAGAGGGAATGGGCCAGTAGATTTTTACTTACAAAAGAAATTGCAATAGGGTAACCTATTTTAGAAAGTGGAAATATAGCACTGGATCTACAAGGTTATTCTATCAGTTCTATGGAATAGTATTGTGATGATGTTGGTTCAGGAGATCTAGTTTCCAGGTAGGCAGCTTCTACACCCCAAAGGATCTTCACTGTTTTCTTGGGTTGTAGTGCGATAAGCAATTGAAGTGCCAAACCACTGGTCAATGGTCTAAATATAATTGTACTCCAGTAAAGGCCAAATGAACAATCAAAGGAATAGCCAACATGTTTTAGGGCCCACAAACAACCCCTTTATCAAGGCTTGCAATAGAAAACAACTTATAAAGACTAAATGTTGATTAAAACTTCAATAGTATTTTATCCAGGGTGATAATCTGAATAAATCTCATCAGCAGTGAGCTATGGCAACATTGCATGTGTGCTCTTATTTGGATTGCAGTAAGAACAACTGTGTCAAAGTTATGCAGCAGAGCTGTAGGGCAGTATGCCTATTGGTCCATCTCTTCCTCAGATTTGTGCTATCATTGGCAAATATCCATTGGTAGTCTGGAAGATAAAGAGATGTCAATAATCTGCAGCCAATAACTTGTGAAATAGATCATAGGGTGAGATTTTGAAGGTCCTTGAGAATTAATTGATGGCCATCCATGTTAGTCTATAGTACTGACTTTTGCTTCACTGTTTACATCAATAATTATGCTTATAATTGCTAGTATATGATGTAAGAGTTATTATGTGCTTGCATTTACACTGAAACTCAGAACTGTACCTTTCTGTAGCCTCCAGTCAGCTTTGCTTATATATACTGAATCTTACCATGTACCTTTTAGAAGTTATAAGGTTGATTTACTAAAGAGTTGAGAAGCGTCCAACAATAAATTACGTGAATAATCACCTCAGTTATCCAACTATGGGAAAAGCACATGCCTGTTCACTTTGAATACTAAGACCCCTTTCACACTGGGGCGGTTTTCAGGGGCTTTAGCGCTAGAAATGGCCTCTGCAAAGCCCCTGAAAACCGCCTCCTATTCATTCCAGTGTGTCTTTTCACACTGGGGCGGTGCGCTTGCGGGATGTTCTGAAAAGTCCTGCAAGAAGCATCTTTGGGGCAGGTTGGGAGCGCTGTATTTAGCGCTCCCAAAATGCCCTGCACTTTGGAATGAACATTCAGCGACTTCAAAGTGCCTTACAAGTGAATACGCCCACATGTGTGACTCTATAGTCACATTAGCTGCAAAGATTTGACAGGGAGGAAATGCTCAGCATAGAAACTCACTGAAAACTGAGCATGTGCAGATTTGCCACCACAGCTGCAAAATTTCTAGCTGAATTGGAGACATGAACAGAAAGGGGAGAGAGAGAGCAGCAGGATCAACCTTTTTTTTTGCAGAATACAGAAAATGAATCTCATACCATTTATTGTTAGTTTTTTATGATGTGGGTTTTGTGACACTTTAAGCTGGCCTGCTGAATTTCCATCCATCTATGGCTGTTCCAGCTCAACAGAAATCAATCTAATGATTGACTTTTGTCAGACAGGAATGTTGGAAATGTTTCATTCGATCAGAAGCTACAGCCAATCAGCTGCAGTGCTGACCAGTGTTGGAGGCCTGCTGTCAGAATAAAATAGCACAGCGGGGAGGATTCCTCCATCCACCTCAGCCCTGTGATTGATCAAGAAAAACTAATCAGTTTTATTAAATCTAGGTGGTAGAGTAACAGTTGCCTTATACCTGGCTCTAATAGGCTCCCTCTGTCTGTGAGACTAGATCCCTGCAGCCTCCTCTCTAAACTGCTCACAGCTGTGGTCATATGCTCACCTCCTCCACATATAATGCAGGGTTAATACATGATGATGTCAAGGAATGCCTAGAGGTTTGCGGGGAAGATGACAGCACCGGAGCCTGCAGGAGCAGGCAGTCAGGTTAGGTAATATTACCTGTTGCTTGGCCCTCTAGACATTTAACCAAGCATTTACTCCTTGCACTGTGGGGGATCCTTGCTTAAAAGAGTATTTTTTCTTACAATCCCTGAGTTAAGATTTAAAGTGGTTCTATACCTCTCATTATCACTTTTACCTATAGGTAAGCCTATAATAAGGCTTGCCTATAGGTACTGTAAATATCTCCTAAAGGTGAGCCGCTTAGGAGATATTTACCTTGTAGTGCGCTGATGATGTAATCGGCGAATGCGCTGTCAAGAAACGGCCCTCCGTGCCGTTACTTCACTAGCAAGTGCCATGACTAACAGCTCCCACGCGCAAGTGTGGGAGTGACGTCACGCGACTCTGGCCAGTCACAGAGCCGGAGTTCGCAGCTCCAGAAGGAAGAGGGGCGAAGATGGATGCGGCCACCAGCGGGGACAAGACGGGCTTCATTTGCAGGCAAGCCACACATAATGGGCTAATATGCGATGCATACTAGCCCAATATGCTTTTACTTTGCAGGGGAAAAAGGAGGAAGTAAAACCCATCAGGGTTTACTTCCTCTTTAAAAAGCGGTGACTTTGAAAGTATTTGGGGAAGCCCTTACTTGATTGGGCAGGAGAAATCAGATAGTAATAAGAACTGCAGGGCAAGGATTAATGGGAATGTTTGGGCAAGCGCTCTGGAACATAAAGTTGTGGGGAGAAGTTGTGCTACCCCTTTATACTTGGCATGGTGTGGGAGTCATTTTTATCATGGCAGCTTGACATCTAGGATTTCTATGGTGATCAAGGGGTTGATTTACTAAAGGAAAATAGTTTACTTTGCAAGATAATTTTCTCCAGAGCTTAGTGAATTTCACTCTGCTGACTTCCATCAAACAAAACTGTGTAAGCAAAAATAACATTTTTTTTTCATGTTATTTTTCTTGAATGTGATTGGGTATTCTTTGCAACGTGACCTTTCATCACATTCACCAAACTCTATGGATAATTCCTTTGCAATGTGCCTATTTGCCTTTAGTAAATCATCTCCCAATTGTAAAAAAATAAAAACATTTTGAACGTGAGCTCATCTATCACACTCTTCTGTCTATCATTGGTCATCTATCAGCATGGATACCCTCTTCGGTCCATTATTGGTGGATGTCCTCTAAGTTAAGCCTGTTGAGTACTCCCAGGTACTAGAACCTCAAGAGGCTGAAAACAATTCACTACTATATCCCTTGTAGCATGGGAAACCATTCTTCATAGGTGGATTATCTGGAACCCCCCACTATTTTTTTGTTTACAGTGGGGAAAATAATCATTTGATCCCCTGCAGGTTTTGTGTGTTGGCCCATTTACAAAGAAAAGAAGGGTCAATCATTTTTATCATAGGTGTATTTTAAATGATAGAGACAGAATATCAACCAAAAATCCAGAAAAACACATGATATAAATGTTATAAATTGAGTTGCAGTTCAGTGATTAAAATAAGTATTTGATCCCCTACCAACCAACAATAATTCTGGCTCCCAAGGTATCTGCTCATGTGGTACACAGATTAGTCCTGTCAATTTAAAAAGGTGCTCCTAACGACAACTCATTATGTGTATAAAAGACACCTGTCCACAGAATGTCTTTCTTCCATTGAAACCACAACATCATGGACAAGACTAAAGAGCTGTCAAAGGATGTCAAGGGTCATGATTGTAGACCTGCACAAGGCTGAAATGGGTTACAAGACCATCAGCAAGAAGCTTGTTGAGAACGAGACAACCGTTGGAGTGATTATTCACAAATGGAAGAAATACAAATTAACCATCTATCGCCCTTGTTCTGGAGCTCCATGCAAGATTTCACCTCATGGGGTAAGGATGATCATGAGAAAAGTGCGGAATCTGCACAGAACTACACAAGAGGAGCTTGTGAATGATCTTAAGGCAGTAGGTAAACAGTCACCAAACAAACCATTGGTAACAAAACTCGCCGCCATGGATTGAAATCCTGCAGCGCCCACAAGGTCCTTCTCCTCAAGAAGACACATGTACAGGCCTGTCTGAAGTTTGCCAATGAACATCTAAATGATTCAGAGAATGATTGGGAGAAAGTGCTGTGGTTAGATAAGACCAAAATTGAGCTCTTTGGTATTAACTCAACTCACTGTGTTTGGAGGAAGAAAAATGCTGACTATGACCCTAAGAACACCATCCATAAAGTCAAAGTGATGGAATCATTATGTTAAAGGTAGAGACAGACCTTTCCGCATTGAGAGGCAAATGGATGGGGCCATGTATTGTAAAATCTTGGATGAGAACCTTCTTCCCTCAGCCAGAATACTGAAGATGAGTCGTGGATGGGTCTTACAGCATGACAATGACCCAAAACATACAACAAAGGCAAAAAAGGAGTGGCTCAAGAAGAAGCACATTAAGGTCATGGAGTGGTCTCCACACCTTAACTCTATAGAAAATTTAAGGAGGGAGATAAAACTTCGAGCTGCCAAGCGACAGCCAAGAAACTTTAAGGATTTTGAGAAGATCTGTAAAGAAGAGTGGACCAAAATCTCCCCTGAGATGTGTGCAAACCTGGTAACCAACTACAAGAAACATCTTACCTCTGTGCTTGCCAACAAGCGTTTCACCACCAACTACTAAGTCATGTTTTGCTTGGGGATCAAATGCTTATTTTACTAACTGAACTGCAACTCAATTTATAAAATTTGTATCTTGTTTTTTTTTCTTTTCTTTTTTTTTTGGTCGATATTCTGTCTCTATCATTTAAAATACACCTATGATAGGTGAGCAAACTTACAAAATCTGCAGGGGATCAAATAATTATTTCCCCACTCTAAAACTAAACTAACTATGTTTTTTTGCATGGACTGGGTGGAAGCCTCCTTAAGCAAAGAATCACATGTCAAAACATTTTTTGATGTTTGTGAATCCCTTATCCAAATCCTACCGGTTGGCAGTGGCACCCAACAGTCTATAATGAAGTGCTTCCAAGATACCTAATGGTATCTAAGTAGCTACTTAATGACCCATTTGATTCTTTATACTCCACTTAACTGCATTAAAACCTGGTAATGAAGGCCTTTCCCCTCTGAACCCCACCTATCAATTTTTAACCGACTGTTGTCCATCCTGGTACTTACTGTGACCCCTTTGTAGACCCTTTCTAGACCCTGTCCTACTAGTTGACTTATAAACCATGTTTGCAAACAGTATATTGCTATTTTCAATTCCTTCTTTGGCCAAATGTTGCTGCCCCTGACATTGTTATATGAATTCTCATTTAAAATATATTTTATAAAAAAAGAAGCTGTTGAGTACTGATACTTTCTAAGCGTTATGGGTACATTATGGCTACGTATTTAAAGTATAACTAAAGGCAAAACTTTTTTCTATTTTGGATAGAGGGGAAAGTGATTGAAACACCTGCCAGTTTTTATTGCTGTCAGTGTTGGGGAGATTCACCCTCTCTATTAGCTCTGTTTACCATTCTTATTGAAAGTAAAAGAAAATCCCACATTTTGGGTTGTCCCCAGAAACATAAGAGAAATCTTCCAATGGGGACACTAGTTCTGGTGACCTGGGGGTCCCCAATAGATTCCGTTAATTTGTAGGGATTTCCTCTTACTTCCTGTTTTGGCTACGGGACAGGATGTGAAAGGAAATATCCCCATTGGAACAAAGAGGGCAAAAATAAACCATACAGGGGTTATAATCCCCCTCTATTCCATCCAAAATGAAAGCTAGTTACTTGAATTATTTATGTGTTATGCAGTTTGGCAATTTTAAGTCCATGTTACACAGCAGCTTTATTATTCTGGGTATGGAAGCATTTAAAAAGAAAGTTTTAAAAATCATTTAATTATTATGCATGAAATCGATGCATTTCCAAGATGATAAAACTGCTCCAGACCAAAAGGAGTACAGAGCTATGAAGTGATGATTAGATTGCATGAGTCACTCTGCAGTCAGCAGATCAAATCCCCTCCTGTACTAAATATGACTGTGAATAAAAAGTTTACTCAGATTGGTTCCTTGCAGAAAGTACAGGTTCCTCTGAGAAAACACTTTGATACATGAAACCTACTATGTTAACACAATTATGCTGCATGGAAAGTTTGTGTTCTTCATAAATCATCTTCATATATAAAGGAAAACCTTTGAATGTCAAGCTGTCATTGTTGTGTATAAGATTCTCTTTTCTATAGATATTATCCAGCAGCACAGTAATAGCTTCATCTGCGCTCTTTATTCGAAAGCTGAATGTCTTGTATTTTTTTCAGGTTCCTCAGACAGGCCAAAGAAGAGAAGCCTTGAATGTGAGAGAGCACATTGATCAAAATGTTCAGCACTAGAAGGTCAGTTTATGGTTTTACTCTTCAGCTTGTTTTTTAAGCACAGGGGCTTTTGGGAAGAAGTATGGCAGATCATAGGTTTCCACAACCTGCTGTTTACTGCTAAGAAACTCTGTGTCTACTACCATCGCTTATTATTATTATTATTATTTTCTGTTTAAATTGTTATGCTGTCCAAAATTACTATCTCTGTTTTGGGTAGATGCCAGCCTTTTGAGACTCTTGAGGATCTCCATGTTTGACTTCCTAAATCTGCACTGCTGTCTGAAGCAGCCACATCAGTCTCTCATCCTCCTTCTTACTGAATTTGTATTTGCTCTAATATTACATGGCGAGAATAGGGCAGGGAATACAGGAGTTTTAGAGCTTGGAACTCAGGTGAAGAAGTATATAAGATTTCTTAAAGCCTAAACACAAGCAAAAAAAACCCCATAAAAATCAGCACAAGGGACATAACTTACAGTCAGTAGGATGTGTCCCCTGTGCCTATGCATGTTCTTTAAGTTAAAATGCCCCCACCCACTCCTACCATTGTAATCGACCAGTGTGGCAGGGGTTAATAGAAGGAGCTATGAATGGAAGGGGAGGACCTTTTCGATCATCTACCTGTCCTCCATTCTTAGATCCTGTTTTATTTAAATAAGTTGCAGTATGGCTTCTATGAATGAAGTAGCTGGGTGAGCATGGTTGGGCTCTCTTGATGAGTGCTTGTGACAGCCCCTTATTTCTACTAACCCCACTGCACAAGAAGATTACAGGAGCGGTTCTTGGGGGGGGGCATGGACAGAGCAGGATTTCAACTTGTTAGAAATTTTGTATATAGCCCTACAGAACAAACAGTGCACAGTCCACATGGGCTTTGCTGCTACTTAACTGCACATAGGAAACATGTTTGTGTAGATTTGAAAATTAAAGCTTTGTCGAAGCTGTGTTACTTGCCATTTTCTTTTCATTCTGTTGCAGTCTTCTTTCTGTTGCTGTATTTTTCACTTGTTTGTTGTAGCTGGCTATGACTGGGTTCTCAGCTTTTCTCTAGGTTATGCCTGGGTGGGTGTCTGGGCTATGCCTGGGCCCATAACCTTTTAGAAATTCTGTATATAGCCCTACAGAACAAACAGTGCACAGTCCACATGGCCTTTGCTGCTGCTTAACTGCAGACCGGAAACAGGAACTTTATTCAGAGAAAAGACATAGAGCATACCATAGATACAGCTACAAACTTATAAACACTGCCATCTACTGGTTGAAGAATATACCTCTACTAGATACTGATATTGATGTAGTTGTTGCATAAAATACAAATGGACATTGTATTCCAACACAACTAAAGGAAGAGACATCAACACAAGGGACACATACTTTTGACTGTAAGTTATGTCCCATTGCTGATTTTTCTGGGGGGGGGGGGGGGGGCTGCACTTAGGCTTTGCTCCTATCTTACCTACCTACCTTGCTTTATACATGTTTGTAATCAGAAGCTAGATCAGCCAAGTAACATTTTCGAAAAGGACTCAGCGATGGCAGCTCCTGTATCGCTATACTGAAAAGTTTACTTGGAAAAAGGAAAGGGAGGGGGAATCCTAATTTGTAGAGTTGTCCCTAGAACAAGAGGTAAGGGGGAATCTTCCAATGGGGACATCTGTTCCAAAGACAACTAAGAGGAGGGTTCTCCACTTTGGGGTTAGTCCTCTAACCTCCTGTTGCTTCTCTGGAAAAAGCAATCAATATATGTATATCTATAGATATATAGATCTATATATCTATATATCTATAGTTATATATATACCCTGCGCTGTGGACTATTTTGTAAATGGTTGCAATAGCTGCCCTGCCCCCGCGAATATCACCAAAATATGTTCCCGATGGTACTAAAAAATGCTATAAAGTAAATGGTATGGGTGAGCTGCTATTCATCAAGCAGTAATAATTTGAATTACAATGCAATCAATAATTGTGCAAAATGCTACATCTGTGCAAAACAATATAAAGTGCTATGTGCAATTAAATAAAATTGAATATATATTAATAAATTGTGCAATTTGTTTCTCAAGTGCTATAGAGAAAAATATCCTAAAGTGTGCAATGTTTTATAAATCATTCAGGTGCCAAGAACTGCAATAGCATATTATTCCACGTGCTGATTCCCTGCTTCCTTCTACATACTGCACTCACTGGCTATCCATGACCTCTTACTCTTTTTATACTAGTTTTTATTCCTCCAGGCTCTCTTTATAACCTCTTTAGCAATACTTAGGTGCTGATGTTCCTTCTCCCAGGTATAGGGATTCCCTTGTAGAGGTATATGAAACAAACCAAGATGTTCCTACCATGTAAAAACACTTACACAGATAATGTGTTTGCTTGGCAATCACACGCTAAAGGATCATAACACTATGTACGGAATGCACCTGCTTTCTACGGACTGGAAACTAGCAACCGGATGTGATGTAGGTGAAGTAAGGAAGCCCCTACCAACGCGTTTTGTCAGTTTGGCGTTATCAGGAGCCCTCCTTTCTGGAAAAAGAACATGAAGAGAAATTTCTCAAGTGGTACATAGACAGCAAACAATAACATGGCAGGGATTTTCACTGTTCTCTACTCTACCTAATACTACAAAAATAAAATACATACACTATATGGCATTTCTATTTTATAACATACGGCTGTATCACACTATAGAAAGAATACAAGTATGAGATTTCAATTTGGATTTAAAATAAGTGTCTGTTGTCATAATATTATAATAATATTATTGTGCTGTAATAATGCTGCACACACATAGGCAGGTCAAAGAAAAGCTCTACAATCAAATGTAACCACTTCACGCAAAACAACGTACCGGTACGTTGGTAATTTGATGCTAAATACTGGGGTTATGGCAGCAGCTAGCTGCCATAACCCCAGTATTTTTGAGAATGCCGTGTGTTTCTCTTTGAGAGAATAGTGGTCTCCGCACAAGATCACTTTTATCGACGGTGGGAGAGGTGCCCTACCCCCTCCCGCAGCTTACCGGACGTCTCCGTCGCTTACCAGACCCGCCGGTAGCAGCGGAGACGATTGCTTCCTTTCCCATGGATGCCTGGCTTCCCATAGCATGTGACATTTTTTTCTTTTTTTATTGCATTTTAATGTAAATATGAGATATGAGGTCTTTTTGACCCCAGATCTCATATTTAAGAGGTCCTGTCATGCTTTTTTTCTATTACAAGGGTTGTTTACAATCCTTGTAATAGGAATAAAAGTGAAGCAACATTTTTTTTTCTTAAACAGACAGTGTCAAAATAACAATGTTAAATAAATAAGAAAGAATAAAAATGTTTTTTTTTTAAAGCACTCTGTCCCGACGAGCTCGCACGCAGAAGCGAACGCATACGTGAGTAGCGCCCGCATATGAAAACAGTGTTCAAACCACACATGTGAGGTATCGCCATGATTGTTTGAGTGAGAGCAATAGTTCTAGCCCCAGACCTCCTCTGTAATTCAAGACGTGTAACCTGTAGAAATTTTAAAACATGGAGATTTTTAAGGGTAAAAGTTTGTCGTCATTCCACGAGCGGGCGCAAATTTGAAGTGTGACATGTTGGGTATCAATTTACTCGGCATAACATTATCTTTCACAATATAAAAAAAAATGGTCTAACTTCACTGTTATTTTGCTGGTTGAAATGGATAGGTGACAGTGTCAACAGGAGGGCACCACCATCCCTGAATAATATATATAGACAGGAGGATAATTTGGTGGGATTTTATGGGTGCCAGGCAAATAGAGTTACTCTTACAAAAAAATAAATAAAATTGTCACAGTTAGACATAGAACAAGTTTAAAAGTTGTATTGGCTACATAATTAAGTCACATAGACATCAGTACACATCAAATTAGATGAAAAAAAGGGGGTCACTCAGTAATGGTATCCCGACATGTTTCGCCCACTAGGGCTTCCTCAGGGGTTGTTTGGTGAGAGAAAGGGATAGATGTGTCACTGCATAAAACAGAATACAATTAAGGACCATATAAAGACAAAATGCAACAGAAATATGCCATTGGTCATCCATAACCAAAAAGTATCTGTTATCTGTTATCTTATTTTTTAATTAAAAAAAGTGTACTTTTTTTATCCAAAAAAAGTGCACTTGTAAGACTGCTGCACAAATACAGTGTGACAGAAAGTATTGAAACGACCGCCATTTTATTCTCTAGGGTGTTAGAAAAAAAATATATATAATGTTTGGGGGTTCTAAGTAAAAACTGATTTTTAACTAGTAAACGACAAGTGTCAAAAAGAGGCTCGGTCCTTAAGTGGTTAAATAAGCAAATAAAATATCTTCTCCCTTTACCTCTGCTCCATGGAGATCCAGGTATTCTCCTAAAAGGACAATGTCTGGATCTTTTATAAGTCCTCTGGCCGGCCCCATCCACTTCATCCACTGATCTAAACATAAGGAAACTGTCTTTAAATTGAATCTTTATATGTAGTTGTAAAGTTTTTTTATTGTATCCTGCTAATATTTGTGCAGCATTACTATTACGTGTTCACTGCTTACTTTTGCAAACAATTAAATGGATCACTTTAAGTAACTGTATCCCTTTATTTATTAGGACTATAGACAATTAAACTGCAATGAGTCCACTACTACTACATATCACATTATGAATATTTATTTTAAATTTGGGAAAACAAGCAAAGTACATAATTATAGCTATAGAAAACTTGTTACAGGTCCCAGCAGCACAGAGCTCCAGTCATTTCTGGTTGTATTAAGATTTATCCAGACAGTAATAATATTTGGTAAAAAAAAAATTGCTGAATAAATTGGATGTTCATGCAGTTCACGCATCCGCATCACCCTGCTGTAAAAGCAATTACTGTGTCACAGTGTCTGTTCTAAACTAGAGCAGGACTCAGCAGTGGAGATTGTTACTTAAAGGAGACCTGTGGTGAGAGAAGATGAAGGCTGCCATTACTGTTTTCTTATTCTGCTTTTGCCAGTTACCTGGCTGTCATTTTAACCCCATGGCTTCAATACTTATACAAGCTGTTCACTTTTCAAGGGGATTTTTACTTTGCATGGGAAATTTCCCTTAGCTTAGTGAATGTGGTAAAGCTCTGCTGACTTGCACTATTCAATCATATCCAAGAAAACATATTGTTTTTTTTTAAATTTTCCTTGCATGTGATTGGGTACTGTTTGCAAAGATGGCTGCAGCTAGAAATGCTAGGGGGGGGGGTTTTCAAAGTGATTTCTCAACAAAAGAAAGCATGGAGACATGGATGGATGGGTGAGTTTGCTTTGGATGTTAAAAATTAATGAAATAGCAGTTTCAGTTTGTGGTGCTCAGATAGAGTTGAGTTCCACTTGAATTTCTTTGTAAGTAAACATTAGGAAGTTAGTCTACTTAAAACTTACCGTTATATTCTTGATAGATGCTGGAGCGTTAAAACCAGATCAAATGTATTAAAGTGGTATTGTGGAAACAGCTCCAGATTGGAGGTATTTTTATTTTACCAACCTGATGGCACTTCTTTTTTTTATTTTTTATTTATTTATATTTAAGTCTTGAAGTGGAATTCAAGGCAAAATCCACTCCAATACCAGGCACTTAGACACCTTCCCGCCCAAGCCAATTTTCACCTTTCAGCGCTGTCGCAATTTGAATGACAATTGCACGATCATGCTACACTGTACCCAAACAAATTTTTTATCATTTTGTTCCCACAAATAGAGCTTTATTTTGGTGGTATTTGACCACCTCTGGGATTTTTATTTTTTGCGCAACAAATAAAAAAATACCAAAAATTTAAAAAAAAAAAAGTTTTTCTTTGCTTCTGTTAAAATTTTTTGTAAATAAGTTTTCTCCTTCAATGATGGGCACTGACATGGCTGCTCTAACGGGCACTAATAAGGCGGCACTGATGGGCACCAATGAGGTGGCACCAATGAGGTGGCACTGACGGGCATGACTCGGTTAAATTGATGATAGGCAACCCCTATCCTCATATTGATTAGTGGTTCCAAATTAATAATAACTACTGCAGTAGGGAACAGACACAAAAGATACGCTCAGCATCTTTCCAAATTACTGTTCTGCTTTATTATGACGCAATTGAAGGTTTTTATGCACATGATTACGTAGGTATCACATTAATATTACAATTGTACGTTTATGGTAACAAGGGGCGTTACATAGGCAGGCTAATTCTAATCAGGACTCAAAAGAATGTAAACATGTACTGAAAACATTATTAGTGCCATGTGCACAGTGAGGGCAGTGTGCAATACATACAAAATACAATACAATTATATACAGAACTTACAAATTTCCATTACAGTCTCCCCTCTTTTGATCAATATTTTGATCACTAACCATACCTGCTATCACCTTTAACCTGGAACCTCCACACGCTTAGGTGGAGGTAGTCCTGGCCAAAGAGGCAAAAAACTCCATTGTGGAGAAAATAATAGCCGAGCAACTTTTTCATTACAAAATGACTTTTCATTGTGAAAAACAAATGATTGATAAGACATATTTACAGAGTACTGGCTGTACACTCCTGTGGCCAGAATGGCCTTCTAGCTGAATTGTTGGTATGCTGACTTATCAGCATATGTAAACACAGACAATTCTACATATAATGGAAGACATACAAAAGACAAATATGACTTCAACATGGCTAAACTATTTTTCAAATATATATATATATCCCTTACAATTAAAGTAATTGAATCAAAAAGTACCCTAGACTGTGATCACAAGAGGGAAACAAATCAAACACAGAGATTTCTTTAATTTAGTCATTTTTGCAGTGTATGGTGTGGATCCAGGTGACTTTTCCTTCAAGTTTTGCAAAAACTGTACATGAAATAGATGCTGTATTGAGTCTCCAAACATTTCTTTATATATAAATGTCTCTTAACAATCCACAAGTCACTTGGCTTTAGTTTTAGATCCTTCCAAACTTTTAGGATCTGGAATTGGGGAGAAAACTCATAAATGAGTTTGTAAAAAACCTTAAAAGATCAGCAACATTCTCTGTGAGATCTGAATGGAGGACTTCAGCTGCTGAGACAAAATATAAGCAAGTGAGTAACACACTCCCAAACCAAATCCCATAGGGAGAGAGTCCAATATCCCCCTTAGAGGCCTGATAAAATTTAAGAAAACATTCAGGCAAAAGTTTTCTAGTTTCTTACTTTACTTTGTCCGCTACATTGTAGACAGTAAGGGGTGTAAAAATAAAACCTCAAAACTTCTAGTAAGGACTCTCCTATAAAAATTATTTCCTCTGTTACTCTCTGTACTTTCTGCCCTCTGTACTTACAAACTACTTCTGATAACACTTTTTACTGTGGCCTTTGCAGTAGCATTTGCCACTGGACATCCAAGAAACATGTCCATACAGACAAAATGCATACTTGTAAGATCCTAACTTGGACATCTGGATATATCTTTTTTGTAATCTCTGGAAGGGATGTTCAGCTTTTGGTAACACCTTTGGTAACAGGTAAAACAAGAAGTGGTATGTTAGTAAAACAACTGTGGAGAACCCTGGCTCTATCCCATGCTCATTTACTAAGGCAGCCATAACTGCTTGTGACTGATGACACGGTCCATGTGTCAAGCTAGAGGGAAAAGAGTGGCTGGCAGACATAAATGATCACCTTTTCCAAAGTCCTGTTTCATAAGAAGTCGCCCCCTGTGGACCACTTGTTCTTCTCGTTCTGGGGTCCTTAAAGTTGAATTATTAATCCCAGCTATACTGGGCCAGAACTAGGGTGGAATCTGTGAGTTGCACAGACCCATCAAGTGTCCGGGGCTGTAAATGCAGCATCCTTAGTCACCTGGTCTGCTTCCATGTGTGAGTTTTAAAGTTAATATGGCTACCTCAGCAAGAACCTGGAAGGCTGAAAACAGCCGATCAAATTAACTTGGCATGCTTGGTTGGTTTACCTGCCGAAGTAAAAACTAACTTCTGGCCCTTCAAATGGAACCAAAAGCTCTCTATATCTCGACTATCTATATAAATATACACTCTTTTTATAGCTCACAGGCTTTGCTAAAACATGGAGCTCTGCTTCTTGAGCTGGGCAAAAAGGATCCAATGACTTTGAATACAGAGTATCCTTCTGGGTGATAAACTGCATACTCAAATCTACAAAAAATTAAATATCTGGGTCTTCAGGGAGTGTGTCCTGCACTGGACTCACAGCAGCTGATTCCTATGTCATCAATTTAACACATGCGTCTTTTCCTTTCTTTTGAATAAATGTACGCATTTTTCATTGTTAGATTTGTACATAAACAAACTCATATTTTAAACCTTTCATTATACAAACATTTAGTTAGCTGTAAATTTGCTGCACAGAATGTCGGACCATTAAAAATTAAATGTTTGTCCAAAACAATATCTAACTTTGTCTAATAGCACCTTTGCATAAAAGCTACAGCTCTGATATATCGGGGTGAACCCTTCATTACTGGGTCCAGCTTGCATAAATATATTACAATGTCTTGTTTTCTATCACACTATTTGTGTAAGAACTCCAGTTTCATGTTTCAAAAGACAACTTTTTCCTGGCAATATTATAATAAATGATAACAATACCCTGCGGTCATGCAGAGATGTCCATAAATCCAAAACTATTCTTCTGCTTATACCACAGTACTTACAAGGAAAAGGGGCACATCATTTCACAATCCACACATTCTGCTTTGGATTTCAAAAATAAAAATAAATAAAAACAAAAGGACCAATCTGTATGATGGACCAGAAAGCATCAAAAACTATAAAACAACTGGCTGCAGGCGGCATCTATCCTAACAGGGTGTGTGGACTTGATGTGATGGGTCTGTTATATTTAAATTTTATTTATTATTACTCTTACATCATGGACCGCACATCAAGTTTTCATCAAGAACCTTACAATATCATTTTTGTAGAAGAACTTCTTATGTATCCCATCCATCTTGGCTTTGTTAAATATTATGGCAGCTTTATTCAAAATAACAACCTCATCTTAATCTTTTTTTCTCTCAATAAGGGCTTATTGTATAAATGTAAAATTACAAAATTGTTATCTTAATCTAAACTAATCCCATTTTTACAAATTTCCCCAATAACCTGGATTTCATTTCCAACCAAAGGTTGTCTAAACCAGTTTCAATATATCTATATAATTGTTAAACTCATATTAGAAATTAATACTCATTATTACTTAATTTTACTTAATTTCCCTTTTTTAAATGCACTGTTTCCACTATCAAAGGATATTCAATGTGTGCAATACACGGTTAAATGTAACCTTCATTTTACCATGTTTGGAAAACAGATTCAAAGTAATTGTGATCACATTGTTTACCATTAGATTCGTTAACCCGGCACATTTTGTTATAAATGTTTTGTTTAAAAAACAGAAATTGGCATGGTGTCCTTCCAGCTTATCACTAACCTCTCATCCCAGTCACATTTCTTTCATGAGAGCACAAAGGAGGGGGTCACATCTGTGTACATGACACACACAAGCAATAGAACTAAAGGTCCCAGCATTCGCACACACATACACCAATATCTCTCTAAAATCGCTTACATTTTTCCCATTTGTACACAACACATGCATATCATTCTCTCACTTTCTTTTAACTCTTTAATATTTCCCTGCCTAAATTCTGCTTTCCTTATTTTGTTTAAATAACTTTTATATCTAGCTTCTATGATTCTATGATCAGATGGGGAGCCACAGTGCTCATCCCATCTTCCCTCTCTGACAACATATAAAGTATTCTGTTTTACCTCTCATTTCTCTGTTTCTGACTTTTACTAGTGGTAGTGCCTGATCCCAAATTCATCCCACAACTTAACATGAAAATGTCCCTTTCTCTCTAGTTCTAATGTCACCCTTCATCCATCCTGCTCACATTGATAGCTGTTTCTCTAGCTGTTTACTCTGCATGATTCTTAGTCCCTGTGGACCTTGGTAACCCAGTTACCCAATGTGGATCACTGTCAACTTTAACCATTAATCTAGGGGCTCAGTATAGGCGGAACCACACCTTCGGTTCATATATAGCGCTCCTCTTGCGCTGGGCATTTTTGAGGGTCTCTTACCCTTCATTCCCTTACTTAATTTAATGCCCATAATGACTGGCCAGTCTTCTCTCTCTTCTCTACGTGTGCCTATACCCTCTTGCCTCTAAACTACTTTATCTAGCAGATGTACTACATATACCTGTGAACAGCACTATTCTTCCCTTTCTTATCTATAACACTCCGATGGACAATAGACAGGGACAACATAACATATAACCACCAATCAATACAGTTCGATTAAGGGGAGTAAAATAGGTACCCTTTGTCCCGAAAATGCCTTACCGATCAAGGAAGTCTGATAACTCAAATGTAAGCAAAAGGCTTACCTCAGCCGGCTGATTATCAGAAATTCCCGGATCGTCTCAAGCTCCTCGTTTCGGATACTCAGGGTCACCTGGAATCCCCTCCTAAGGCAAAGCTCGCCATGCTGACTCGGTTAAATTGATGATAGGCAACTCCTATCCTCATATTGATTAGTGGTTCCAAATTAATAATAACTACTGCAGTAGGGAACAGACACAAAAGATACGCTCAGCATCTTTCCAAATTACTGTTCTGCTTTATTATGACGCAATTGAAGGTTTTTATGCACATGATTACGTAGGTATCACATTAATATTACAATTGTACGTTTATGGTAACAAGGGGCGTTACACAGGCAGGCCAATTCTAATCAGGACTCGAAAGAATGTAAACATTTACTGAAAACATTATTAGTGCCGTGTGCACAGTGAGGGCAGTGTGCAATACATACAAAATACAATACAATTATATACAGAACTTACAAATTTCCATTACAGGCACTAATGACGGGAACTGATAGGCGGCACTGATGGGCACTGATAGGTGGCACTGATAGGCACTGATAGGTGGCACTGGTATGTAGCACTGATGGGCACACATAGGCAGCACTGATGGGCACTTGTAGGCGGCACTGATGGGCACTTGTAGGCGGCACTGATGGGTACTTATGGGTGGCACTGATAGGTGGGCACTGATGGGCATGGATGGGCACTGATAGGTGGCACTGATAGGTTGCACTGATGTCACTGATGGGTGGCACTGATGATACGATGGGTGGCATTGCTGGGTATCACTGATGTGTTAGTACATAGTGGTGCCAATCAGTGCCCATTTGTGGCACAGATTGGGCATTCATTTGAACATGTGGATGGCCATGGGGTACATTCGTGGCCATCCACATGTTGCCCCCTTCCCTGGTGGTCCCACTGGAGTCCCTGGTGGTCCAGTGTGGTCATCTGAGGGGGGCTGCGCTGATAAACAATCAGCGTGGACCCCCCTGTCAGGAGAGCCGCCGATCGGTGTCTGTCAGACGCAAGTGAGGAAAAGCCGATCACCAGCTCTTCCTATTTACATCGTGATCAGCCGTGTTTGGACATGGCTGATCACGTGGTAAAGAGCCTCCACCGGACTGACACACCGCTCCACCGATCGCCGCAATGCGCACCCCCAAGGGCGCGAGGCGGCTTTTATCCTGAAGGACGTACTATGACGCCCAGTCAGGATAACTGAACCACTGCCCAGCCGTCATTTTGCTATAGGCTGGGCGGAAAGTGGTTAGTGGTTGTACTATACTATGCATTAAGATAAAGACCTTCTGTGTGCTGCGACCCCCCTCAGCCCCCCTAATACTTACCTGAACCCCATCTCGATCCAACGATGTTGCACGAGTGCCTCTGCCATCCATGATGATCCCTCCTGATTGGCTGAGTGACAGCAGCAGCGCCATTGGTAAACAGACAGATCTCCATTCTGTCAGAGGTGAGGAGACTGATCTGTTGTTCCTATCACTTAGGAACAACTATCGATCTCCTCCCCCAGGCAGTCCCATCCCCACCACATTTAGAAACACACCCTAGGACACACATTTAACCCCTTGATCTCACCCTAGTGTTAACCCCTTTCCTGCCAGTGACATTTATACAGTAATCAGTGGCTATTTTTAGCACTGATCGCTGTATAAATGTCAATGGTCCCAAAAAAGTGTCAAAAGTGTCCGATATGTCCGCTGCAATGTCATAGTCCCCAAAAAAATCGCTTATCACTGCCATTACTAGTAAAGAAAAATAAATAAATAAATAAAATTGCCATAAATCTATTCCCTATTTTGTAGACGCTATAACTTTTGAACAAACCAATCAATACACATTTATTGCGATTTCTTTTTTTTTTTTTTTTTTTGTTTACCAAAAATATGTAGAAGAATACATATTGGCATAAACCGAGGAAGAAATTAGCTTTTTTTAAAAACATTTTGGGGATATTTATTATAGCAAAAAGTAAAAAATATTGTTTTGTCGCTATTTTTTTGTTTATAGCGCAAAAAATAAAAACCGCAGAGGTGATCAAATACCACCAAAAGAAAGCTCTATTTGTGGGAAAAAAGGACATCAATTTTGTTTGGGTACAGAGTCGTACGTCCGTGCAACTGTCAGTTAAAGCGACGCAGTGCTGTATCGCAAAAAATGGCCTGATCATTAAAGGGGCAAATATTCTGGTCCTTAAGTGGTTAAAGAAATAAAACGGAGACAAGATCTGTATACTTACCTATTTTTGGGCAGCTTATGTCTGGTAGTTAGGTTTTGCCCAAAATTCGACTTTAGGCCCCTTTCACATTTGTGCGACTTGTCCTGCGACTTGGGACTGCAAAGTTGTACCCCATGATATCCAATAAGTACCATTCATATCTGTGCGACTTCAAAGTAGTCCCTGTACTACTTTGGTTCGACTTTGATGAGAATTGTGGTGCATGGACCTCAAGTTTACACAGGCATTCCCTAAAATCGCGGCAAAATCGCGGTTGCAAAATCGCAGTAAAAACACGACAAAATCGCACGACTTTTAAGTCGTGGTAGTGTGAAAGGGGCCCTAAACTCTACTACAACACGTAGAAAGTGCAAAATCATAATAACAAACTAAATTTGTTTTGCTATAATTGGCATCCTAGTTTATACTCCAAAAAATATATCTTGCACATTAAAACAAAAGGAAATGAAAAAGAAAAGATAATCCAAGATTAATCACAAATCAATTAGTTTTAATCTTTTAAACTCTTTGTCTCCATCAATTTCTGCTTTAATTAGTCTGAATCTTTAATTTATGCTGTGCCAGAACGCAGGAGCAGTCAGGCCGCGTGTGTTTCCAAGAGCCTCTGGCACTGAATATTCACTCGGAATAGCGGGTGTCTTATTAGTGCATTCTATAAACAGTGTTTATTTTGTTTACTTTAGATGTTCTTCTACAGCTTGTGCTGCAAGATTTACAGTCTTTAGAGGGAATCTGTTGAGAAAGAAATATGAGGGATGTGATAGAGCCAATCAGGAGAGGGGCATTTGGAAGGGACTGCAGGGTAGCCTCTTGCCTACTGACTATGGGCCCTGGATTTTTAGGGGGCTCATCCTTGGTAGATGTGTGCCTGGAGAATCTTTGGAGTGGTCTTGCTTTGGACTTAGGTCCATGTCTCCCCGAAACACACAGACTCTGGGAAGCTAGGACCTGCATACAGATTTGGACCCTTTGTGCCCAAACCAGCAATGATTGTTTTACCACCTCCTAGACTGCGAGACTCAGAGCAGATGTATAATCAGCTCAAAACAACTAGGGATGAGCCTGTGGTTCAGCAACCCCCCCCCCCCCCCCGGCACGATATTTAAAGGAATATTTCATTTTTTTTGTTTATCTTTAAGCATTATTAAAATCACTGTTCCTTGAAAAAAACGGCCATTTTAAAAACTTTTTTTTTGCATTGATACATGTCCCCTGGGGCAGGACCCAGGCCCCCATACACTTTTTATGGCAATAACTTGCATATGAACACTTTAGATTTTTCATGTTCGTGTCCCATAGACTTTAACCACCTCAATACAGGGCACTTTCACCCCCTTCCTGCCCCATTTTTCAGTTTTCAGCGCTGTCGCACTTTGAATGACAATTGCGCGGTCATGTTACACTGCACCCTA
This sequence comes from Aquarana catesbeiana, assembly GCF_042186555.1. NCBI lineage: Eukaryota > Metazoa > Chordata > Amphibia > Anura > Ranidae > Aquarana > Aquarana catesbeiana. Next base: position 586,508,309 of record NC_133328.1, read on the forward strand.
ATGACATTTTTTTTATTGTGACTGCGATATTGCGGCGGACATATCGGACACTTTTGACACATTTTTGGGACCATTCACATTTATACAGCGATCCATGCTATAAAATTGCATTGATTACTGTGTAAATGTGACTGGCAGGGAAGGGGTTAACCACTAGGGGGCGATCGAGGGGTTAATGTATGACCTAGGGAGGTGATTCTAACTGTGGGGGGAGGGGACTGACTGGGGGAGGTGACCGATCGGTGTCCCTATGTACAAGGGACACGCCATCGGTCTCCTCTCCTCTCTGACAGGACGTGGATCTGTGTTTACATGCACAGATCCACGGTCCTGTTCTGTTACCCGGCAATCGCGGGTGCCCGGCGGACATCGCGGCCGCCGGGCACGCGCACCGGGTCCCGAGCGACACAGCGGGCACACGTGCACGCCCCCTAGTGGTTCGGGAGGGCGATCACGTCATATGACGTCCGCCCAGAACAAGAGAAGCCTTGTCCCGCCGTCATATGACGGTGGGCGGTGGCTTAGTGTTAATGGTGTTCGCGTGTTCGAACAATTTTTTTGTCTGTTCGCATGTTCTGGTGCAAACCGAACCGGGGGGTCTTCAGCTCATCCCTAAAAACAACCTGGTGCTGGTGTCTCCTGCTATAATCTGTTTACTAAGGTGTCTTTCTCTCATGGCATCATTTCCCTATTATGTGTCTCCTATGTGTGAATTCCCATTAGTAATTGAGTTACCTATTGTTTCTGTCTGTCTGCTAATCCTTTTAGAGTTTTTGACAGCCCTAGGTCTTCTTACTGGGGAACTGGTGCCGAATGGTCTGGGTGGGCACTAAATCACCTAGGCTTGTCTAGGTGACTAGTTGCTAATTAGCTTACTGTTTAATTAGATTAATGTTTATGTTGGCTGTTCCTTAGCTATGTTAATAATCTTACTGTTTACAGTTTGCATAATGTGATCAAGCTCTTACCTGATTTTGTGTGGTATTTATATTCTGTGTGAATTTACAATAAAGTCAGTTTCGGTTTGCACCTAAGCTAGTGTCGTCTAGTTCTTGGGTGCAATATTCAGCTACAGTACCTGGTTCCTGGTTCCAGACTGGAGGAAGCTATATCTTGACGGAGGCACCCAAGCTGGGTGCCCGCTGGTATGTCACAGGGGACTACCAACATAATCGCTTATGAAAGTGTTAGGTGCCTGGCTATTATTCTAATCCTTTGGTTTGGTGCTTTCTGAGTCCCTGACCTGTAATATGTATGCTGATCAGGAGATCTGGCTTTGCTTGCTGCATGCTTGTGATTGGCAGCAGTGGTTCATGACAGGTGTTCTTTAAAGTGTATCTGTGCAAAAGGATTGAAGAAGATCCTGCAACTCCCATTGGCATTTCAGTTGTCAGGGCAATATGATGTTTTTGAAGGGTTACTCCACCCAAAACATGTTTTCCCATTTTGGATGCTGGGAGATTTCACCTTGCTTTCTGTCCTGAAGGCAACTTATATCTGGACACAATGTGATGGAAGAGGAATTCCTCCAATGGAACAAAAATGGCAATTAAAACCATACTGAGGTCCTAACTCTTCCTCAGAAGAGGGTAGGGGAGAGAGGTGCCAGGGGACCAATGGTGTAACTCAGTTTAATACGTTAAAAACATGTAAGATCAGTAACAGGTTCAACTCACAGGATGACAGTAATGACAGTCTAAGCCCGGATGGGCTGTGGTGAAGATCCCACACGGGATAGTGGAGTAGTCCTTGCCACAGTAGATAGCACTGTGAACCAGGAGAGAGGACGCTGTGAACATGAGCAGTCGTGGGCTGGTCAGCACCTGTCAAAGCTCGAGGAGCACAGACCAATTGCAACGCGTTTCAGAGGCTAGTCACGCCTCCTTCACCACAACCCATCCAGGCTTAGACTGTCATTACTGTCATCCTGTGAGTTGAACCATTTACTGATCTTACATGTTTGTAACTTATTAACCGTTGCTACACCATTGGTCACTTGGCACCTCTCCCCCTCCCCTCTTCTGTTTCAGTGTGGGTTCCTAGACACCTGTGCAAGCTGCCTTGCTTCCATTTAAGACCACAGTTATCTTGGATTGATTTTTGAGTTGTTATTTTATTCAGACTGAGCACCTGAGAGATACATTTGTGAATATGTGTACACCCACATGTACATATAATACATTTATATTTTGGTAATTTTGACACAGGACAATCCATGGCAGCGCTGAGAATTTTTGTTTGTTCCTGGTCTACACCTACCTCTTCCTTCTCCTTTGAGAGGTCTACCCTTGCACCCAGATTCTGTGACATGACAGGAGTCTGACTTGTCCTATCTTTTACCAACTCTATCCAAAAGGAAAAAGAAAGCTTTGGTTGGAACTTACTTTAAAGAATAACTCATGATGTTTAATGTTTTTGCTCTGGGTTCCAACTACGCAGGGCATTTATCGATGCCCATTATCTGAGCAGGGACATTTTCCTTGTCACTGACATGGCCATGGAGGGCTTCACAGTTTGGCTAAGGGCTTGTTCACTTGTGTCAGCCCTTGCCACTACCACGGATCAATATTCAGAGGGCAGTCTACAAGCATATTATACATTTGTTCAGGAGATGACCAAAACTACATTGATATTGGCAGGATGCGATAGATGGATGTGATAGATGTGATTAAATCTATATATGATACTACATTGATTCCAGATCCTGTCCTATGTCTCCTTGAATAAATAAACTCCAACAATTAGGAATATGAAGAGACCGTGGCCATTGTAAGAATGCTGTTCTTGGCCCGCAAATTAATAGCCTCCCGATGGGTTTCACTCAACCCTCCTACCATAGGGGACTGGGTCCTAGAAATGGACAAACACGTATTGAGAAATACACTTTTGCTTAACGTAATGCATCTTGGAAGTTTGATAAAATATGGAAAAATTGGATAGATGCCCCATGCTCTAATCTACTAGACATGTGCAGTTAGTTTCGCTCCGAATAAATATTCAGACACATTTTTTCATTATTTGGAGATTCGGATATAGAGTATCTGAATCCCTGAATTACAGTACAAACAAATGTTACCGAATCTTCAGAATAACGAAGCAAAATTTGCCTGAATTTCCTAAATTTGAATTGAAATTCTTCTCAAATTTTACATTGAAGTCCATTTGAAATGTTTTTGTTAAGCCAAAGGTGATTTAAAGAGTCATTGTAATCATTTGATGAAGATTTTGTTTTTGTTTGTTCCCTTTGCAAGTGTAAAATTGATGAAAATAAACCAGTAAAATAGAAATATTTAAGAGCATTTGTACTTGACATTTTTTCTCAGCTGGCTAAAACTTCTGCACAGTATTGTACATAGTAAAATGAAAGAAAGATACTATTTTTATTAATTAGAGCACTTTGCATATTTTGAATAAACGTATTATTAAAACCAACAACAAAAATGTGTATAAATAACAATCAGATTTTGGCTGCCGCATTCAAATCGAAAAAAGAAAACAATTTTCGATTCGACTGATTCGAAATGTATCGATTGGAACATTTCAAACCAACAAAAATTCGGTAAATCCGGAGAATACATAGAACTAATACAAATTGAACGAATCAAACAAATTTAATGAAAAGAAAGAACTAGATTAACAAATCTAAACGAAACGAAACAAAACAATTTTTTTTTTGTCATGCACATGTCTACAATCTACATTGACAATAAGAACGGGGAATACCTGCTTTTGTTTTCTTTCTTAGTTCTCCTTTTCTGGATAGGTCGGCCTTCTACAAGAAAATTTTTATTTTTTTTTTCTCTTCTTTCTTCTTCGCTTCTTTAACATATAAAGCAAAGTCCATAAAGACATGGATGAGTAAATTTAGGGTGAAGGAACTTGACTGGCCTGCACAGAGTCCTTTGGAATGAATTTGACCGGAGACTGCGAGCCAAGGCCGTCTTGTCCAACGTCAGTGCCTGACCTCACAAATGCACTTCTGGAAGAATGGTCAAACCTTCTCATAAACACACTCCTAAACCTCATGGACAGCCTTCCCAGAAGAGTTGAAGCTGTTATAGCTGCTAATATAGCTGCAAAGGGTGGGCCAACTCAATATTGAACCCTACGGACTAAGACTGGGATGCCATTAAAGTTCATGTGCGTGTAAAGGCAGTTGTCCCAATACTTTTGATAATATAGTGCAGCTCAAGTACAGGGGAAGGGGAGAGAGCAGAGTGCTGGGACCCTACCAGATCTACTTCAGTGCTTCTATTGTCAGCTTTGAGGAAGGATTACTCTACAATGACTACAGCTACAGAGGTCAGAGGGGGATTGCTGTAAAGCTTATCCACTGTTAAAGCCACGTACACACGAGCGGAATGTCAGACAGAAAAAGCCCGACGGAAGCTTTTCATCGTCTATTTTGATCGTGTGTAGGCCTCATCTGACTTTTTTTTTTTTTTCGAAAATTCTGACGGACCTAGAAATGGAACATGTTCTAAATATTTCCAATGGATTGGGAAAACCGCTCGTATGTATGCTGGTCCGACGGACCAAAAACGACGCATGCTCTGAAGCAAGTACGAGACGGAAGCTATTGGCTACTGCCTATTGCACTTCCTTTTTATAGTCCCATCCTACGTGTTGTACATCACCGCGTTCTGGACAGTCGGACTTTGGTGTGACCGTGTGTAGGTAAGACCACTTGAGCGGAATTACGTTGGAGTTCCGCCGGAGAAACCTTCAGAGTTTATTCCGACGGCAAAACCGGTCGTGTGTACGCGGCATAAGGATTTGTAAACTCTTGACTGTCCAGAGCCTTATTACAGATTAATTTTTATACTTTTTTAAATATAAGAATTGATGAGTGAAGGTTAAAGAACTTATTAAGACACAGATTGTGAATGCAGCATCACTGTTTCCATTTTCTGATGACTTAACATGAGAGCTTGGTAAATAGTATAAGGTCTATGTAGACATTCTGTGCCGACTTCCATTTAATTTCTTTCTACTGCATCCATAGTTCAGTTGTATTCCTACCCGGCTTCCACTAAGTACACTTGTGGGGAAGCTGCAGAGCACTCTGGGTTGTTTAAAATAAATAACTTGGATATTGTGCCTGTCAGTTTAAATGCTTGCTTCTTTTCTAGATCCTGTAATAGCATAGTAAGGAAGGGAAAATATATTAGTATTAGCAGTGGGTACATGGAGAAGATTCGGTAAGTAAGACTCTAAATTAGTTTCCAGGGACTCTTTGCTGCTGAGCAGGTGGTTCAAAACATATTATTCTGGGGACCATGCTAAAATCCCATGTACATTAATTCCTGTAATGCTTTGCAGCATTTTTTTCTTTTCTTTCTCCTAAATATTAAACAAGCTTTTCAGTTAAAGGAATACAGAGTGTCTTATTAAATATGGCAGTGCAAAGAACAATTTCTACTTTTAAACTATTCCAACTCCTAGTAACCAATCAAATTTCAGTTTACTGAGGTCAGTTCAATTTCTGATTGCTAGCTTAACCACTTGACCACTGGGCACTTAAACCCCCTTCCTAACCAGACCAGCTTTCGGTGCTCTCACATTTTGAATGACAATTACTCAGTCATGCAACACTGTACCCATATGAAATGTTTGTCCTTTTTATCACACAAATAGAGCTTTCTTTTGGTGGTATTTAATCACCGCTGTTTTTTTTTATTTTTTTGCACTATAAATCAAAAAAGACTGAAAATTCGGTAAAAAAAAAACCCAAAACTTTGTTTCTGTTAAAATGTATTGCAGAGTATTGCAGAGTATTGGCAGAATATTGCAGATTATTGGCAGAATATGGCAGAGTATTGGTAGAGTATTGCAGAGTATTGGCAGAATATTGCAGAGTATTGGCAGAATATGACAGAGTATTGGCAGAGTATTAAAGAGTATTGCAGAGTATTGGCAGAGTATTGGCAGAGTATTGCAGAGTATTCGCAGAGTATTGCAGAGTATTCACAGAGTATTGCAGAGTATTCACAGAGTATTGCAGAGTATTCACAGAGTATTGCAGAGTATGGGCACTGAGCAGCGCTGTGGGCACTACAGATCCAGCCAACAGCGCTGCTGCAAACAATCTCTCCCTCTCTCCCCCTCTCCCCTTGCACTGTACAGATCGGTACAGAGAGGGGAGGGAGGAACGGAGTGATCACGTGGTAAACGGCCGCTACCAGGGAGCAAGATTCTGGGAGGACATCCATGGACGCCCTCCCAGAATAAGCCGACCACACTGTAGCCGTCTTTCGGCTATGGCCCGGTCGGCAAGTGGTTAATGTTATTAGACTTGAATTATGGGACTCTATTGGCTTAGGCCTCATGTACACTGCTGCTGGTAAACGGACGTTCGGAGGCAGTTGGATGCTTTCTTCAACTGCCCCTGGACTCATCCAATGTTATCTTATGTGTACATGTACACAGGGTCGTTTAATGTCGTTTTTAGGCAGTTGCGTTTATAGGCTTTTCTTTGAAGGTAAAAAAATGAGTTCAGACGCTGAAGTTTCCGACATTTCAGACGCCAAACGCGGCTAAACGCGGTAACTCGCCTTTAGCTGCGTTTCGTTTACAGGCATTTTTCATGTATTTTTTTCAAACGCTTCTAAACGCAAACGTGGCTAAATGTAAACGCGGCAAAACTGACATTTTAAACGTGGGTTACTATCTGTCATGTTAAATCGTTCAGAAGAGGTTGTAAAAATGTCCCGTGTACATTAAGCCTTATTCTTATGTTCTAACTATTTCAACAACCTATAATCAGGGAGTTATTACAAAAATCATTGAAGAACTGCTATTACCATACTAGCCATATAGATGATAAATAAAAATATAAATATTAAAATCCCCCACTGTATGGTCAAAAGTATTGGGTAATCCCTAAGGCCTCATGTACACTGCTGCTGGTAAAGGGATGTTTTTTTCAACTGCTCCTAAACTCTCCTCTATGTTATCTTATCAATACATGTACACAGGGTTTCTTATAGTCGTTTCTAGGCAGTTGAGCTTAGAGGCTTTTTTTGGAACGCAAAAATATGGGTTCAGAAGCTGAGTTTAGAAGCACTTCTAAACGCGGTAACTCGTGTTTAGCCGCATTTCGTTTACAGGCTTTTTTTTTTTTTTAAACGCGGCAAAATGCCGCTAAATGCGGCATGTAAACGCGGCAAGATGAACATTTTAGACATGGGTTACTATCTGTCAAGTTAAATCGTTCAGGAGAGGTTGTAAAAACCTCCCGTGTACATGAAGCCTAATGGCCCATACACACAATCCGAATATCGTACGACAGATCGTATGACTTTTTTCGCCTAATAGTCGCAAGTAGAAATGGAATAGGTTACTAATGTCACGAAAATTCTCGTACGACAGAAAAAAAAAAAATCGGAAGTGATGTCATGACATCATGTAATGTATTTGTATTGTATTTTCGGACGACAACTGTACTGACTAAATGAGAATCGTACGATCTGGTATCGTACGCGTAAAATTTTCGTGCTTGTTCGATCGATTACTATCGGATGAATTGTCATGATCGGCTCTTGAAAGCACTGTACTAACGATCCGATTATCGTACGATCACGCCGAAAGCGGTATTTTTCATCCAATTTTCGGATCGTGTGTACGGACCATAAGGCTCCATGCACACTGGACGTTAAAATAACATTATAAAAATGCCAGTAGCTTTGCAGTGAGTCTTTCAACGTTTTTTAACGTTTTTGCAATAGCGTTTATTAGCGTTTTTTTCGTATTAGTGTTTTTTAGCATTTTTTTTTTCACTGGATCAAAAACGTCAAATGCTGGTGAGCCACGTTTTTGAGCGTTTATCGACATTTATCAGTGTTTATGAGCGTTTGGCGTTTTTTGTGGTCAGGAAAACGACTCCTGAACACGATTTTAGGACGTTCAGAAAACAGCTCATAAACTCCACTGCTGATAAACGTCCAAAAACATCCATGTGTGCATGGACACATAGGATAACATAGAGGGGAGCTTATGAGCTGTTAAAAAGAAAAGCCCAAACTCACAAAAACGAGCGAAAAAAAAACAAGTGTGCATGGAGCCTAAAAGTGTTCCTCTATTTCCAAGAACCAGAAATTCATATTTTTTTACTGCTGCACCACCTGCAGGAGAAAGTTAATAGCACAGTTAGTCTTTGGGATTGATTTACTAAAGGCAAATAGACTGTGCACTGTGCAAAGTGCAGTTGCTCCAGAGCTTAGTAAATGAGGTAAAGCTTCACTTTGCAAAGAGTAATTATGATTATGAATTTTGATTATGTGCAAGGAAATGTAAAAAAAAAACTGCATTTTTCCTTGCACATAATTGGATGATGAAAGTCAGCAAAGCTTCCCCCATTTACTAAACTATGAAGCAACTGCACTTTGCAAAGTGCACAAGTCTATTTGCCTTTAGTAAATCAACCCTATTATATTGCTCTCTGTGAGCACCATGGTACATAAATGTGTTCTTTTGTTTTCCTATTAGTGTTTGTCCACCTATGCTTGCACAGGTTTTTGTGGGACCAGTGTCAGACTGCAAATGTTTGCATTGCACGTTGTTAAAAGGAATCTGTAAGTATATGATGTACTGCCCCTGATTATATATCCAAAATATAGTATCTCAACTATGCGCATGCACAGCTTATAGAACATATTTTGCCATATAATTAATACACCTGTAGCTTGGCCTCCAAAGGTTGATTTATTTATTTTATTTTATTTATTTCAGGTACTTATATAGCGCCGTCAATTTACACAGCGCTTTACATATACATTGTACATTCACATCAGTCCCTACCCTCAAGGGGCTTACAATCTAAGGTCCCTAACTCACATTCATACATACTGGGGACAATTTAGACAGGATCCAATTAACCTACCAGCATGTCTTTGGAGTGTGGGAGGAAACCGGAGTACCTGGAGGAAACCCATGCAGGCACAGGGAGAACATGCAAACTCCAAGCAGGTAGTGTCGTGGTTGGGATTTGAACCAGTGACCCTTCTTACTGCTAGGCGAGAGTGCTACCACTGCACCACTGTGCCGCCCATTTCTCATGTGATACGATTTCTCCGCCTAATAATAGTCTGAAACAGAGGTCAGACTTTGCAGGTGCCACACAAAATATTATTTTTCAATAAAAGCAATGATTGTTATTATTATACTACTTTTAAATGGTTCATATCATAAAATTAGAATAAAAAAGATTCTTAATATTCAGTCTTTAAATTTGGATCACCCAGTGGCGGCTGGTGGGTTTTTTGTTCGGGGGGGGGCGGCAAACAACCACCCTCCCCCCACCTGGCAGCGCGGCATTAATAACCCCCAACCTCGCGCGTGCACCTGCTGGTTGGTCCAGCACTTACCTGGATAGATCCAGATAGATGGGGTGCATCATCCAGTGCGGCGGGGTGCGGGCAGCGGTTCCAGGCTAGCGGGTGCGGGATCCGGGCAGCGGCTGCAGGCTAGCGGGTGTTGGGTCCAGGCAGCGGCCCCAGGCTAGCAGTTGTGGGGTCCGGGTAGCGGCTCCAGGCTAGCGGTTGTGGGGTCCGGGCAGCGGCTCCAGGCTAGTGGTTGCGGGGTCTGGGCAGCGGCTCCAGGATAGTGGTTGCGGGGTCTGGGCAGCGGCTCCAGGATAGCGGTTGCGGGGTCTGGGCAGCGGCTCCAGGCTAGCGGTTGCGGGGTCTGGGCAGCGGCTCCAGGCTAGCGGTTGCGGGGTCTGGGCAGCGGCTCCAGGATAGCGGTTTCAGGGTCCGGGCAGCGGCTCCAGGCTAGCGGTTGCAGGGTCCGGGCAGAGGCTCCAGGCTAGCGGTTGCAGGGTCCGGGCAGCGGCTCCAGGCTAGCGGTTGCAGGGTCCGGGCAGCAGCTCCAGGCTAGCAGTTGTGGGGTCTGGGCAGCGGCTCCAGGCTAGCGGTTGCAGGGTCTGGGCAGCGGCTCCAGGATAGCGGTTGCAGGGTCTGGGCAGCGGCTCCAGGATAGCGGTTGCAGGGTCCGGGCAGCGGCTCCAGGCTAGCGGTTGCAGGGTCCGGGCAGCAGCTCCAGGCTAGCGGTTGCAGGGTCCGGGCAGCAGCTCCAGGCTAGCGGTTGCAGGGACCGGGCAGCGGCCCCAGGCTAGCGGTTGCGGGGTCCGGGCAGCGGCTCCATGTTAGCAGGTTTGGGGTCTGGGCAGCAGCTTCAGGCTAGCAGGCACAGGGTCCGGGCAGCAGCTCCAGGGTGGCGGGCTTCCTCTCTGGCTCCATCGGCTTCCTCCCTAGCTCCATGTCAGGCGTCCAATAGGATTGCCTGACATTTTGGTCAGTCGTGAAACAGATTTTTGCACCTGCTTCCTGATTGGCAGGGAGAAGATTTAGTGTGAAAATAGCAAAAATGTATTCGCTATCCTCACACAACTGGGTGGGATCGGAACGTAGTGCTCTGTGCCCCGAGCCCACCCTTTTTTTGAAGCATATTAGAGCCTCTGGCTCTAATCATGTGCTTCAAAAAACAACCCCCCCATCCCCACCATAGGAATTTATGGATAGGGAGGGCGGCGTTGGTGTTAGGGGGGCGGCGCACGTGCGCTCACAATGCACGGGCCGCCACTGGAATCACCACTCCTAATGTTATGCCTTTCACCATTAAGCTATTGCCTTTACAGATTGTTTATCAACGTTCTAGTCATTGCAACTCAATAGAATAGATATTAGATTAGAACTGAAGGTAAAACACTTTTTTTTTCATTTTGGATAGAGTAAGGGAGGGTTATAACCCCTGTCAGTGTTTTTTGCCATCTGTGACCCATTGTGGAAATTTCCCTTCACTTCCTGTCCCATAGCCAAAACAGTAAGTGAGAGGAAATCAATGGCGATTAAACCACTTGCCCACTGGTCACTTTTACCCCCTTCCTGCTCAGGCCAATTTTCAGCTTTCAGCGCTGCCACACTCTTAATGACAATTGCGCGGTCATGGAACGCTGTACCCAAACTAAAGTTGAATCAATTTTTTCACACAAATAGAGCTTTCTTTTGGTAGTATTTAATCATCACTGGGTTTTTTTTTTTTTGCTAAATAAACAAATAAATACCGAAAATTTTGAAAAAAAAAAAAAGTTTTCATAGTTTGTTATAAAATTTGCAAACGGGTAATTTTTCTCCTGAACTGATGTGCGATGATGAGGTGGCACTGATAGGCACTAGACATGTGCATGATGAAAAAATTTGTTTTGTTAATCTAGTTATTTTGTTTCGTTAAATTCGGTTGATTTGTTCAATTTGTATTCAGGATTCTTAGTCGGAGATAGTTTTGTCTTTTTTCGAATTTTCTTCGAATTTACCGATTTTTTTTTCCGATTCGAAACGTTCGAATCGATAGATTTTAAATTGGCCGAATCAAAAACTTTAGATTTTTTTTTTATTATTCGAATGTGGTAAAGTGAACAAACAAAAGAAAAATCTTCATCAAATGATTACAATGACTTTTTAAATTACCTTTGGTCTAACTAAAACAGCATTATTTTCGAAATGGTACTCTAATAACACACACAGTATTTGATTTCAGAAACATGTTTACAGTTCGAATTCAACTGGAACTCAATGTAAGATTCAATTTGAATTTTGGAAATTTAGACGCATTTTGTTTCGTTATTCGGAGCATTTGGTAAACTTAATAGTAGTAGTAGTACTTTACTGTAGATTGGGTATTCGGATATATCAGAATTTCTAAATAATGAAAAATTTGCCCGAATATTTATTTGGAACAAAACAAAGCGCACTAATAGTGGCTAATAGGCACTGATAGGCTGCACTGGTGGGCATTGATGAGATGGCACTGATGGGCATTGATGGGCACTGATAGGCTGCACTGTTGAGCACTGATGAGGTGGCACTGGTGGGCACTGATGAGGCGGCACTGATGGGCACTGATAGGTGGTACTGATGGGCACTGATAGGTGGCACTGAAAAATGGCACCGATGGGCACTAATAGGCAGCACTGATGGGCACTGATAAGTGGCACTGATAGACGTTACTGATGGGCACTGATAGGCAGCACCGATGGGCACTGATAGATGTCACTGATAGGTACAAACGATGGTATCCCAGAACTAGTCACCCGCACTGTAGCAGTCATTCGCCTATAGCGTGGTCGGCAAATGCTTAAGAGAATCCCTTGGGGCCCCACAGATCACCAGAACTAGTGTCCCCACTGGAAAATTTCTCCTCTATTACTTTTCTGGGAATAATACAAAATTTGGGATTGCCCTTTACTTTCACTTGCAAAGATAATGGTGAGCAGGCCAAATAGAGAGGGTGAATCTCCTTAACGGGGGAACAGACAGCAATAGAAAATGACAGGTGTTCTAATCCCTCTCCACTCTATCCAAAACAAAAAAAAAGGGGATCCCAATAACTCCAGTTACAGCGTGATCTCTAGGAAACCCTCCAGAGGGATAGTCCTTGACAAAGCTCTATATATCACAATAAGGTTTAATTCATCATCTAAGCATCAATACTGCAGCCCATATTAAATAAATCATATGCATTTTATTAAGCAAATATTGCTGTGATACCTATCCAGGCCATAATCTTAGGTATACGCTGCCTAACTGCTTGACAACTGTTAAGATATCATATCAGCCACACAGGGAGTACATTGTTTTCAATGAGTCAGCTGACCTATAGATTTGCATTGCAAAAAGGAACAGTAAAGCACAACCATTATGCAGCACTTCAAACGAGAAAGCAGAACTTGCAGATCTAGTGAGCAAATATAGATGTCACCGTGTACATGATAGTAGATAACTGTAGGGAACTGTACTCTTCTTCTGTAATTCCAAAAAGCAGTCTTGAGGCAAACATATAAGGTGTGAAACATTTGGAAGGGAAAAGTGTCAACAAGGGAGATATTATAGAGACAGTAAGGTAGTAATGGAGTAAGCAGAGCTTAACAGGGGGAATACATGAGTAGAACAAGAAATGAGCCCACAAAAGGGTTAAGCAGTGTAGTGGTAAGAGTCTTACCATGTGTGAAGGTGAGCTTAGGCAGAGAAGAGCTGTGGGGGCTGCTTTAAAGGGTGGGACTAGGGATGTCCATACCAGAAAAATCTGTGGAGCTTAAAAGTTATCTAAGAGGAGGCGCATGCGCGGAGTCTAGCAGGGCAGACATGCATTGTTAGAGCTCCACACCGCTGAGGAGAGAAGAGAAGGACAAAGCGGAGCCTGCAGGCTCAAAAGGTATCCATTTGAACCTTTTTGCCCCTGGGAACAAACTGTGAAAGTTTGGGCAGGAAATATGGTACTGGGAGGAAACCGTGGCAGAAATAAAAATCACCTCACAAAGAGCTCACAGGCACTCACTGCAACTAAAGCAGCTCCAGTCACCTCACAATATACAGCATCAGGGCGCTCTCACAGACAGAAAATGTCACAGCAAGACTCTCCATTTGAGTCAGATACAGAACAAATCCTCTCACAAACTTCTCCACAAGCCTCCTCAGTATCCCCAGTAATATTATTACAATTTGAAAAGATGCTTCATAAGGCTTTAAAACAAACCTCAGACCAAATAACAAAAAGTCTAACCAAAGAAATAAGAGAGCTGGGAAACCGCACCGCAGCCTTAGAAATAAAAATGGATGAAATTGAAATTACAACCCAAGAAAATATAACAGAATTGGAACAATTAAAAGAAGAGAATTTAATACTTCAAACTAAGCTCGAAGATTACGAAAATAGAGCCAGATGTTCAAACTTGCGCATAAGGGGAATACCTGAAACTGTGACAGACCTGCAATCTACTATTACTGCTCTATTACAAGAACTAAAGCCAGATATCCCTATTGAACGTTTAGAACTGGACAGAGTACACAGAGCCCTCACAGCCAAAAAGAAAGATGGACCCCCACGTGATATAATCACAAAATTTCATTATTACAGAACAAAAGAACAAATACTAATTGCTACAAGAGAAAAAAAGGAACTTAATTTTCAAGGACACAATTATCAAATTTTTGCTGACCTATCCCAACTTACTATTACTTAAAGACGATCCATGAAACCCCAACTAATGGAACTGCAACGCCACAACATTATATATCAATGGGGTTTCCCCTTTTCAGTCAGATTTAACTACCAAGGTACAATTTACAGAAGCAGATCAGCAGATGAACTACAACAAACCCTTTTAAAATTAAATCTGACAGAACCCACAAGCAGCAACTCTCCCACACGCAGAAGAATGGCATCATCTTCACCTTCAGGCAGCACCCAGAAAATATCAGAACAAAATGGGAATCATCATTCTCACAAAAGAGGCCGTTATGCCACATCATCCATGGACCAAGAAGATTCAATGGACTGACATCCTAATTCCTGATATCTCTTCATTTATTATACTAAGAGATGGTTCTCTATAAAAAACCTGTATTTATAACTGAATGTAACTGCATTCTGATAGTCACACACTGTGTGGGATCATGTTACATTCCAGTTATATTTCTTATTACTTCTGATTCATATAGCCTTAGAATATATAAGTGAAATAAGGAAATTCTTGTTCAGTTATATATTTTCAGGTAATAACAATAGATTTATTACTTTTTAGGACAAATATGTTCAATAATCCAGAAGTAATGGAAGCTTTTTCTTTCTTTTCTTAAAACAAATATATTATTACCTAACTAGTTCCTAGAACTATGTTTTTGTTTATTCTAATCTGAAGCAATACAACCTCAATTTTATGAGTTAACATATCTAAACAGTTACATATGAATAAAATATGTAATTGTTTACTCTAAAAGGGTTAACATCCCCAAATAATTCAAACCATCTTCATCAATACCAAAGTTATTAACAGTACCTTTCTAACTGAATTATTTAGCCTAGGGCAAAACTAACCATATACAACCACCCTGGAATAAATAACTTCAACAAAAACTATATTCTGCACTCCAATTAATGAATCATCATTTTGATGTCTTTTGACATAGCACTTCTCTCCTGTAAGCGGAAGATCCGTGTACCCCCATTAGCACTCCTCATTCTCCCAACCATATTATGTGGGAGTGTGACGAAGGCACTTATTCCCCTGAGAGAGATATTTATTCTCTTTCACGGGTAAATTGTGATTACTTGCAAAAAATAATTTATACAATGTATCATCTAATCTCATATGTTTTTTGTTTACTCTTTACTCCAGAATTCAATGGTTTCTTTCCTATCTGTTCATCTCTTCAGTCCACACAGGTTGATCTGCGCAGTCAGCTCTGCATAACAAAAAGTAAGTCAAAACTATTTGATCTGTTACCATGGCACCACTGAATATACTTTCCCTGAATGTTCAGGGAATAAATGTCCCTCAAAAAAGGACCAAAGCCTTCCGTACTTTCCATAACAAGAAGGCTCACATAATATGCCTCCACGAAACACACTTCACCAAAGATTCTACTCCAAAATATATTTCTCCTTTTTATCAACAAATTTACACGGTTTCTGCCTGTACCGAGCAAAGGGGAACTCTAATTGCATTTCACCGATCCACACCATTCACCTTATCATCAGAAATTAAAGACCCAGAAGGTAGATACCTGATACTCATGGGTTATATAATGGATACAGCAATCACGGTGATTTCCTACTACGCTCCTAACAAACAACCTACACCATTCCTCTCACATATATTACAAGTGATTAATACACACAAAATAGGAACAGTGATAATGTGCGGGGATTCGAACCAGGTCCTAATCCCATTTCTAGATAAATCACCTTTTACACCATCTAAAATAACCTCTAGATTACCTTTTCCTCAACTTCTTTCCAAATACAATCTGGTAGATTCGTGGAGAGAAAGTAACCCAATGAAAAAGAAATTCACTTATTTCTCGCACCCTCATCAAACCTTCACCAGAATAGATCATATTTTTCTAACAATAGGAATGATACCAGAAATTATTGCATCAGATATAATTCCGATTCCGTGGTCTGACCATAATGCAGTATACACTACTATAGCCTCAGCCATACCAAAAGCGCATGACCCAACGTGGTACTTACCGGACATAATGCTCAAACACCCACTACATCAGATGGCCATTGAACAAGCTTTAAAGGAATACATAACAATTAATAATACAACAGACATTTCCCCAATAACACTGTGGGAAGCTCATAAGCCTGTCTTGCGTGGTACAATACAAAGACAAATGGCACTATTTAAACGGGAACGCAAAAATCTAGCAAAAAAACTAGAACTCAATTTTAATGCAGCCTACATATCATTCCAAGATAATCCATCTCAGAGTACAAAATCTCATCTGGAAAAATCTAGATTGGAATACGATCTATTTCTCACTGAGTCAGTTGATAAATCCCTCAAACGCTCCAAACACAATTTCTACATGAATACAAACAAACCAGGCACATATTTGGCACGGGCATTAAATTCAACTAACAAATCTTTCAAACCAATACGTTTGAAATTATCAAAAAATGTTTATACTTGTAATCCAGTTAAAATAGTCCATAAATTTCACTCACACCTCGCAACTTTATACAAGAAAAACAATGAATTTAATCCTACAGAGGCTGAATCCTTCTTCTCAAAAATAACCTTACCTGAGTTGTCTCAGAATCAAAAAAGCAGTTTGGATGAGCCTATAACTATAGATGAAGTTGCTAATGCCATAAAAGACCTAAAACTTAACAAAAGACCAGGCCCAGACGGCTACTCGGCTTTATACTATAAAACATTCTCAGAAATACTCACTCCCATTCTCACTGAAACTTTTAACAAACTTCTAGAAGGACATTCTTTTCGGCAAGAAACATTAATGGCAATTGTTTGTATGATCCCAAAACCCCTTTCTGATGATACTTCCTGTGAGAATTATCGGCCTATCTCTCTGTTAAACCTTGATATTAAATTATTAGCAAAAATAATAGCAAAACGCCTCAATAGCATTATAGGAAAATTAATACATAGAGATCAAGTAGGCTTCATGCCAAATAGACAGGCAGGCGATAATATACGCAGGGCAGTGTTATTGGCACATATTGCTAAAAAACGGAAAATCCCTTTATGTTTTCTATCTCTCGATATTAAGAGGGCATTTGATACAGTATCCTGGCAATATATGCAATATTCATTACAAAAATGGGGTTTTGGACCCCACTTTTTAACATGGATCAAAGCATTATATAATAAACCCAAAGCCTATATAAAACATGCTGGATACAAATCTGATGCCTTTAATATCGAAAGAGGTACCCGACAGGGTTGCCCATTATCTCCCTTATTATTTGCCCTTATACTCGAACCCATGGCCCAATACATCAGAACAAACCAAACTATAACTGGCATTGAAGTAGGAGGTATTACACACAAATTATGTATATTTGCAGACGATATATTACTTTTTCTATCATCACCACAGGTCTCTGGTCCTAACTTAATACCAGCTCTTGATGGATTTGCAGCCCTATCCGGCCTTATGATTAATCCTACGAAATGCCTAGTGCTTAATATTTCGCTCACAAACATGGAATTGATCCCGGCTAGGGCTGCACTCCAATTTACATGGGCAGAAAAATCAATCCCATATCTTGGAATTCATTTAACAGCATCTCATTCTGACTTATTCTCAACCAATTATCCTCCTGTATTAAGACAGATCACAAATCTAATAAAACAATGGTCGCAACTTCCTTTATCCTGGATAGGGAAGATTAATGCAATCAAAATGACTATTCTACCCAAATTGCTTTATCTATTCAGAGTCCTCCCTATTCCAATTCCTTCCTATTTTTTGAGAATAGTACAAAAAAGAGCAACTTCGTTTATATGGGGCTCTTCTAAACCACGTATACCTATACACACACTACATCTTCCCAAAAATAAAGGAGGCCTGGGATACCCTAATTTTACTAACTACTACAGAGCAGCACATTTGGCCAGTCTGTCCAAATACCATGCAAAACAGGAAATCCCATTATGGGTATTTATAGAGGCTTCAGAAAATGACCCTCTATTAATATCAAACTTGTTATGGCTTGATCCTAAAGACCGCTTTAAAATTCATAATCCCATAACTAAACACTTCTTATCTCTCTGGGATAAACTAAAAACCAAATATCAGTTACAATCTCCACACAATCCTCTCCTTTCTTTTATCAGAAATCCGGCCTTTTATCCGGCATGGATCTACCCAAATTCTTTTAAAGCTTGGACAACATCAGGCATTCAGACACTAAATGACTTCATAGCATCTAAATCATTCCTTTCATTCCCATCGCTTAGAGAAAAATATGATCTACCAAACTCTGAGATATTTAGATATCTCCAAATTAAAAATTTCTATACACCATTCCTAAAGGAGGATACACCATTATCCCAATTATCCATTTTTGAATCAATCTGTATAAAAGATCCATTTGCTAAAGGTACAATTTCATCACTTTATAATCAATTTTATGGAGTAGTAAATCTTAATAGACCCTCTTACGTTCAGAGGTGGGAGGAGGACCTGGGACGAACTTTAGAAGACACGGACTGGTCTAACATATGGCTCACATTTAAGTCATCTTCACCCAACATCTTAGCACTGGAGACAAATTATAAAGTCCTAACTCGCTGGTACCTTGTACCCGCTAGAGTGGCAAAATATTCACCTAATACCTCAGCTCTTTGTTTTCGAGGATGCCCAGAAATAGGCACACATTTACACATATGGTGGACGTGCCCAGTAATCCAAACCTTCTGGAAGGAAGTCTTCGTGATTGCATCTAAAATATTTAAAAAAATAACTTTACTTAATCTAAAACCGGAATGGTTAACACTCTCTCAATTCAAACTTATGATCCAACTAATAACGGCTGCAAAACAAACAGTGGCCAAGGCATGGAAATCTCCTACATTGGTACTAGCAGAAACAATTCACAGAATGAATAATACAATGTCCCATGCTAAGATGGTAGCCATCGATCAAAATCAAATTCCAAAATTTGAAAAACTTTGGCATCCTTGGATAAAACAACAGTTCCTGTTAAATTTCAATGACTCTGTCCTGTTGCCATGGTAACAGATTAAATGACTTACAGAGACACCCATTCTAAGGCTTCAAAGAGAACTAAAAAGAATAATAAACTGACGAGCGGGACAACCTTGTGGACCATACCTCTGCCTTTCTACCCTTTTTCTTCTTTCTCTTTCCTTTTCTCCACCTTACGATTAAAGCTCATTATCAGAATTTATTTGACCTATATACACTCTACCTGTAAACAATATGTATAGTAGGTATAAATCATTTAAATACCTACAAAAGTAACTAAGGAAATGATATATATCTTTAATTTAGGTTTACGTGAACCCAATGTTTAATATTTGAAATTTCATGATATTTACCTATATAAACCCTACTGTAAAACAATGAGCTTACTTTATAGATCCTTGTAAACTTACTTTATGTATCTTTATAATATTGTATACTCAATAAACTTCTTTCTTTTGACAAGGAAAAGTTATCTAAGAGGTCATTTGTTATTGTTGCCAAGCAGGTAGGTGGGCTGTGTAACTTGCAGAAATCATTTTTTTGTTTGTTTTTTTAGTATAGGGGATGTATTTCATGGTATGAGACTCTCTGATGGTTACTGGCTGCAGTGTCTCCTTGGTGATTGCTTCCCAGGGGATTAGTAATGTTTAGACAAGAGGTTCTCCAGTTAGTGAGGTGCATCTTACAGACTTTGGATATGGTTCACTTTGAGCATGATGGGACCAAAAATCCCCTTCCTTTCAAATGCAAAATGTGAATTTTTGTTATTTAAATTTGCATTATTAAATATATATATTTTTTCAAATTTTATCTTTATTTGCTTTTCTCATAAAAATAACAGCGTACAAGTCATACAAAACAGTAGATAAAACAGGTGGAAAAAACAATCCACATTTAAAACACAGCACCAGTAGCTATGACACCATATTCCAAGTCCTAACCATAGGCAGGATACCATCGGATACATATCCTGTACATACAAATTCAGCTATACAGGTTGCCTGACCATTGGTTGGCAAGGTCTATTCTATACATTAATATATTCTATAATTAATAGATTAATATATGCTTTGGCAGAGCAATATAATAGAAACCGCAGGAAAACAGAAACACACGTAGCAGTCTAAAAGAAGTCCAGCCTTAAATAGCTTGAGGATAGGACATACAAATTGCAGGACTACATGTACCAGTGATTAGTCAGGAACACCAAGTTCACCCATCCTTCCTATACTTGGTCAAAGTTCGAGGGCACACCTCTGTTAGCATATGTGGTCTTGTAAAACGGAAGGGCTTTATTTATTAAAGCCTTACATGCAGAAAGTGTTGGTGCAGGCTCAGAGCCCTTTTTCAGGCCAAAAAAGAATAAAGTTTCATTGTATTAAAAAAAAAAAAAAAAAAAACAGTGAAGTGAGCAGAGTATGGATGGCTTTGGTGGAAGCTTGGGAGTCTTTCAGGCTCAAAAAGCATACTTCAATAATGGAAACGATAGTGATGGTCGTGACCAGTCGAGCACTATTCGAAATCTCATTCCAATAATGCTGGATGGCTGGGTACTCCCAGAAGCATTGTTACCTATATAAAATGGTTCCTATGGCTAATTAAATCTATGGTTTGTCAATATGTTTATTTGTTTGTTGAGCAGATTTGGATAGGTTTGAGTGAAAGAAGGGGCTCTATTAATGTCTCCTTCAATTAAGTATTTGAGGAGACAAGGTAAAAGATAAAAGGTCATAGCAGCTTACATTCTAAGAGAATGGAGGAGCAAACAGGGGGAACTCTGGGTCTGCAATCTGTCTGTCTACCCATAAGCCATGTAGACATAGGCATACCTGGATGTGGTAAAAGTGCCAGCTATATTATAACCCAAGACCAGAGGCATCCACATCTAGCAGCAAACATTGGGGTGAACAAATGTATTTTAATGTCCATTGAGGCTCAAGCAGATAAAGCTCTAAAGTCAAGTACACTAGGCACATATGGGTTAAAAAAACCTTGTGTTAAACCTTTTAAGTCAGTGAGAAATAAGTATAACACAGCCTCAAAGGCCACAAGATTATGAGTAGACAGTTGAATAGCCATCATTCTGGTGTGGTACAAAGCAGAGGACGGCTCTTGACTGAGGGACTGTGGAATACTAAGGCCAAATACATAACGGAACAAAAAAATATCTCCATGATTGACCCTACCAGGTCTTTGAAGGCACATGTACAATCACAACAACATAGCTGTAGCCACCCAGTGAAAGACCTCCTGCTACAACTACATTCAGTGACAACTAACCACCAATGTACTCCCAGATACAGCCTAATCACCAGCTTAAAGTTACCACTGTAACCTCTTGTTGAGCATAGACATCCATACTAGACATGTACCCAACCCATAATTCTCAAGAAATGTTAAACCTGCTCCACCTTCAAAGACCCAGAAACTCTTGCCTGCTGCTATGAAAAATGTACTTAAAGTGGTTCTAAAGGCAGAAGGTTTTTTTTTTATCTTAATGCATTATCCTAATTTTTATCTTAATTTTTTGCATTAAGATAAAAAAATCTTCTGCGTGCAGGAGTCCCCCTCAGCCCCCATAATACTTACCTGAGCCCCATCTCGATCCAGCGATGATGCACGAGAGACTCGACTGTCCGAGACTCTCTCTCCTGATTGGCTGAGACACGGCAGCGGGCGCCATTGGCTCCTGCTGCTGTCAATCAAAGTCAGTGAGGCAATGAGGAGAGAGGGGGGGCAGGGCGGTACCATGACTCTGTGTCTGAATGGACACACAGAGGAGCGGCTCAGCTCGGGTGCCCCCATAGCAAGCTGCTTGCTGTGGGAGCACTCGACAGGAGGGAGGAGCCTGGAGAACTGGTGAGGGACCCAAAAGGAGGATCTGGGCTGTTCTGTGCAAAACCACTGCACAGAGCAGGTAAGTATAACATTTGTGTTATTTTTAAACAAACAAAAAAAAAAATACAAGAGTTTAATATCACTTTAATGATCAAAACAACAAAATGATATAAAAACACATCAGGAAAAAAAAACACTCATCACAGTCAGAAATGAGGAAATTTAGAAAAATTAAAAGGGCATAAGGAAGCCAAAAGAAGGCGTTCAGGGGAGAGTGGGCAGAAGAAACCTGTCCAATGCTGGCTATGCTCGGATAGATCCTTCAATAAGATCCTCCCTCCTCTCCTCACACCAAGGACCACTTCCTGATCCCCCATCCCTCTAATCAGGTAAGGGCTTTTCTAAATTCATAAATAAACCACTATAACCATGTGCATATCTGCCTCTTCTGCAGTCATGTTGATCCTCCTGTTAGTTCCACTCAACTTCAGGGTAGTATTTTATTGAGCACTCATGAATTGGGTCATTCTTTATTAAAAAAATCCCTTTCATCAATGGTATCAGGGCTGAGACAAGAATGTAATGTATGATGCCTTTAAGTTTCACCTATCCACTTTATGCAATATGATCTCTTATTAAAGCATGTTCCTGATAAAAGAAAATTTTAAGGAAATCGAAATCACTGTCGTGTTAGTACACTTTCTGTATGTAGCCTGATTCAACAGAAAGAGCTGTCATTCCAGTGACCTCGGTGCTGTGCTCCCAGAATGTTATTTGGGGAGGAATGTACCTGTACAAATTGCTTTATGCTCCATAGATATATATCTAGGTGTCATATTTTGGTCTGATAGATGGTCGCCCACTAGCTCTCTGTGATTTTGACAAGTTCATTCCTTAGAAGAGATACACTGTACTTTTTCTTCCTAAGCAAAAGGGCACTAAAAATGTAAACCTTTTTTAACTGTAGACATAATAGGTAAGCATGAAAAATGGATATAGAAATTTGGTAGAAGAGTGAATTAAAGCAGGTATTATCTGAACTGCTGTTCAGGGCCCAGACCTAATGGTACTCCAAGTAAAATGCTATTTCTGCAATTTTAGATCTGAACCATATTTTATTATGCAATATCATTAACTTAAAATTTAGTTTGTATAATAAAAGATTAAATGTGTCATATATAGGGAGTCTCACAGCTCTGTACCTTCCAGTTTTATTGTCTTCATTGTCTTCCTTAATATACAATAAAAAGACTTTAATACAACAGAACATTTAGTGATTTGTGATAGTGACTGACCACTTCCAGCCCTATTCAAGACCTGCCATTTTCTAGAGCAGGGGTCTCCAAACTGCAGCCCGAGTGCCAGCTGTGACCCTTGGCTAACCTTTACCAGGCCCTTGGGGCACTATTCCTCCCACTGACACCAACAATGGAGCACTATTTCTTCCATTGATACCAATGATGGAATACTATTATCTCATAGACCAGCTTTTCTCAACCTTTACAACACAGAGGAACCCTGGAAATAATTCTCCCTTCTTAGGGAACCCCTGCTAAAAATGGGAAAACTACAACTCATCATACATTAGTGTGATGGTCAATGAGAAGAATGCTTCTTACAGTTGTGGTTATCGGGAAGAATTACCCCCTTACAGATAACTAAAGAGATCAATGGTGTCCTTGAGAACTTACCTGAGAGGCAGAAATTGTCCATTGCTCAGGGAACCCCTAGCAACCTCTAGAGGAACCCAAGGGTTCCACGGAACCCTTGTTGAGAAACCCTGCCATACACCATCAGTTTAAAGGGGCCCTTCTTGCCCAACCGCTAATGAAAGGAGACACTTCATGGATATGTGTTAAACATCTTTTTCTTCCTAAGCCATGCTTTCTCAACCAGTGTTCCGTGGAATCCTAGCATGAGTGTAAAGGGGCATTTCTCCCATTGACCACCAATATACAGTAAGAAGGCCCTTCTCTACAGATTGTTATTAAACAGGGACAATTTAAGTGTTTAAGCAAACATTTATTATATTGCAGCTTACCATTTCTTAGATGTGATGGCTGCATTCCTTTTATTTTTTAGGCTTTCTTCTATTTTCATTTGGTGATCTAGTGTTGTTTTTTAAAAGAAGAAGCTCTCCTGCAGAATGTATCAGTTACAGACCATTTACCACTGTTGGGGCGCTTACAATGATCATATTTTATTTATTTTTGTAATTACATAAAGCCAAAAGGAAAAAAAACAGCTGTAACTTTGCTTCAATTTTTTAGTGTATTTAAATCTTCTAGTACATCTAACACTCCCCTCTCCCAAGACTGACAATGTTCCCTCATCCAGAGTGTGGACACTGTAATGCAGGAGATGTGTTACTGGCCAGATCACTGAGTGAAGACAGAGGTAAAAAGCCTAAGAAAAGAAAACGAATGCAGTCACCACATCTAATGATTGGTAAATTGTAAAAGGTTACATTTTTGGTTTTGTGTTTAATATCCCTTCAGGAACATGTAATATACAACATCTCTCTCTAGACCAGCCTTTATCAACCAGTGTTCCTTGGAACCCTAAGACTTCTCCAGGGTTTGCTTTAAATACTTTAAACAATGAAAAATTGCTACCTCTCAGATAAGTAACCACTGACTTCAATGATCTTTTTGAGCTCTCTGCAAGGGGAGTTCATCCCACCTAGCACCAGTGTTAAGTGGCCTGTGACAGACCCACCCAGGACAGGGGCTTTTGGAGGGGACTAGGAGCTTGTCTCCTACCTACTGATTATGGCCCATGGAGAGAGCATATCATTCTCTAATTATGGACCACCACCTAATGGACCCTCGAGAGCAAGACTTGGATTAATTCTCTGAATAAGGACAATAAAGCTTCCCTTCTGGGGGGGGGTGTCCAAGATGGCCACCGGACCAGACGTGCTCTGAGGGAGCTCTGAGCATTGACCAGCATACCATCAGAATCCCTGCAGTTTCCGACCCAAAATTGGACACAAGCGGTACCAGAGCAAATCAGGACCGGTATGCCCGGAGGCAGATACACCCAGGTGACTCGCAAGCCCCGAAATACCCCGAGGAAACAGGCCTCCACAACGCGCCTATCTCCCGCCACAGCGGCCAGCATGTCATCTCAGGCAGAGGACACAGACAAGGCTCTGCTGGAGCAGAACAACTTTGAAGCCCTCATGCAGGCTATTACCACCTGCCAAACTACCCTGACAGGGAAAATAGAGAGCATACAGCTGGATATAAGCCTCATACGCAGAGACATGGATTGTTTCCGCTCCAGGCTCACTGATGCTGAAAGGAGAGTGGGGGAGGTGGAAGACACACTGCAAGACCAGGGAGTCTCACTCCGCACGCTGCAAACAAAAATGAAAGTCCTGGAAGCTCGTGCAGAGGATGCAGAGAACAGAAATCGCAGGAACAACCTCCAGATAGTGGGGCTACCAGAGGGCGCAGAAGGTAAAGACCCCACGGCATTTACTGAACACTTGCTGCGTACCCTTCTCCCAGATGCCAGGTTCTCTGATGTCTTTGTGATGGAGAGGGCACATAGAATGCCTGCTACCAGGGGGCCCCCGGGAGCTCCTCCACGCACATTTATTTTGAAACTCCTGAACTTTCGGGATTGGGATCTGGTTTTACGGGAGGCGAGAAAGATTGAGGTGCTTCGCCATAAGGGAGCGAAACTCATGATTTTTCCTGATTTCTCAATTGACACACAAAATTTGGAGTTGGGGTCTCTACCCCAGTTTAGATTTAAATTTTGTAGTTTTTCTTTTACTTTTAATTTCCATGGTTTTTGCTAGCTTCAGATGGTACAATCAGTAGTTTACTCAAAGTAAGACAGGCAGTGTTAATCAGCTACCACTAGAGAGGGCAGGCTACTCAGTTTATTGCATAACCACGAATGTATATATCCCTAAATGTACTTTGATATTGTGTGAGCTCTGTATGGAGCATATGCTGTATCAATCCTGTGGCACATGTACCAGGGCAGCAGAATGAATCCTCTTAATGTTATGTCCTAGAATGTACGGGCCCCAAACTCTAAGATAAAACGCTCCTTGGTTTTTACTTACATTAAAAAATACAACCCCCATATCTGCGTTTTGCAGGAGACACACTTAACGGGGAGCAGGACATAGACTCTAAAAAAGCCCTGGGTGGGTTCTTATTACCACTCTACGTATTCCACATACTCCAGGGGAGTCAGTGTCCTGGTCCATAAGTCACTACCATTTACACTACTAGACCTCCATCTAGATCCCGAGGGGAAGTATGTTGTCATGCATGCTATCTGCGACAGGATTGAGATGGTAGTGGTGGGATTATATATTCCACCCCCAGCCTCTATGACGATTTTACACAAACTGACCCCTATACTGGCTCAATACCCGGCAGCAGCCATTCTTATGGCTGGAGACTTTAATATGCCCCCCGGACCCCAGTATGGATGGGCTTGGGGATGATAGAGCCTCTGACTCCCCGCTGATGCAATGGGCAGAGGGATATGGCCTTAGTGATGTGTGGAGATGGCATCATCCCAGGGACAGGCAATATACATGTCATTCTGCCACATACGCCTCTTTTTCAAGAATTGATCTGTTTTATACCAGTGGTCCCATTCTCTCCCGTGTCCGGGAGGTTAAGACTCTACCACGTGGCATTTCTGATCACGCCCCCCTCCTTCTGCAACTTAACACGGACTCGCCGACGGGCACTGGCTTATGGCAAGTCTCGGGTTTTTGGATAACAGATGAGCATGTCGCCCCTGAGGTTGCGGGAGAAATGAATACATATTGCATACAAAACAGAGCAACGGCTCCCCCTTCAATGGTGTGGGATGCCTTTAAGGCATACACACGGGGTCAGTACCGCATGGTTATTAATAAAGTTAGGAAACTTAACAAGCTTGCTTTGGAGGTGGCTGAGGGCCGAGCTCAGAGTCTAGAATCCAGTTATGTGATCACTAAAGATGGGGGGACTTATACCACACTCCAAGCTCTTCACCGCGAGATAGCGTTGTTGCGAGCAACTGCGACTCGCAAGCTTCTGCTCTCACAGTCGCAGAGGATATTTGAACAAGGGGAGAGATCAGGGAGACTGCTGGCATGGCTGGCTAAGGAGCACTCCACCATAGTACATATTGCCAACATTAAGGATGATATGGGGAATCTTCTGGCGGATCCTGCCATGATCAATGCCAGGTTTGCACAATTTTATGAACTCCTATATACGTCAAAAAATGACTACACTTTAGATACCCTGCAACATTTCCTAAGCCAAATAGACTTCCCGGTCCTATCGGAGGAAAATAAAACTAAACTAGATGCACCCATCACTCTTAAAGAAGTGCAGACAGCAATCTCATCATTGCAATCTGCAAAATCTCCAGGCCCAGACGGTCTACTGGCCGAATTTTATAAAACTAACAGCGAGTCTTTGGCCCCCCAGTTTCATGAACATTTACTATCTATGCTGGAAGGCCAATGCCTCCCCCCATCAATGTCAGAGGCAGTGATTGTTGTAATCCCTAAACCCCGTAAGGACCCCGAACTATGTGAATCATACCGACCTATTTCGCTATTAAACGTTGACGCCAAGATTATCACAAAAATTCTAGCAAATCGGCTCAAATCGGTTATCCTTTCCCTGGTCCATGGGGACCAGACATGTTTCATGCCAAGTAAAGGAACAGACATCAATTTGACGGTTGTATACAAATATATCCCACGCGGTTGCCAGGGGTTCCCCCGGAGTGGTGGCTTCCTTAGACGCCGAAAAGGCGTTCGACTCGGTCGAATGGGAATATCTCTGGCATGTCTTAGAAAAATTTAATATTGGGCCTAAATTTATTTCATGGCTCAAACAGATGTATGCTAACCCTACTGCCAGAGTCAGAACCAATTGGTCCCTCTCGTCCCCCTTCAGATTACACAGGGACACTAGACAGGGATTTCCACTATCCCCGGGTTTGTTCGCCCTGGCTATCGAACCTCTCGATATCCTTATTAGGTCTTCCGCGACTGCAGGGGGGATGGAGGTGGGCCCTCTAAGGGAACAGATCTCCCTTTATGCGGGTGACGCTCTTCTTTATCTCCCGGATGCTTCATATTCCCTCGAAGAGACCTTGAGGATCATAGATCTATTTGGCTCCTTCTCTGGAATACGCATTAATTGGAACAAATCTATACTTTTCCCAATCTCCCAGCCACCCCTACTCCCTCCCCCCCATATACCCCTACAAACGGTCACTAAATTTCGGTATCTGGGCATTGAAATACAAAAAGATCTCTCTTGTTATTTGACAGATAATGTATACCCCATTTTACAACAACTAATACGACGATGTTTAACATGGAAGTCCCTTCCCCTGACACCGGTGGGTAGGACGAACCTCCTCAAAATGATATTCCTCCCCAAATTTTTATATGTGTTCAGAAACACTCCAGTACCTATCCCTGAATCATTTTTCAGGCAATTAGACACGGTGATTAATACTTTCATTTGGGCAGGTCAGATCCCCAGGGTGGCTAAGACCAGCCTCCAACTTCCCCTGTCTGCAGGCGGGTTGGCACTACCGTGCTTTAAACAGTATTACTGGGCGGCAGTGCTGGTGACAGTACGCTGGTGGTTCATTCAGTCACGACATAATCCGGCGGTTAATTTAGAAGCAGCCATATTGGGGTCATACTCAGCAATGAATAATCTGGCATTCAGGGGTTCAAAAGCACAAGATACGATGACTATCCCCATGCGCACAACCGCCAAGATATGGGCACAGGTGACAGCTAAGCTTAATCCACCACAAACTTATACACCCTATACACCACTCTGGGGCAACCCTAAATTACCACATCTGTTAATGCTTCCAGACCCAGTAGTCTGGGCTAATTATGAAATTAAGATCTTACAGCATATCATGCCAGAGGGCAAACTCCTTTCATTTGACGAAATGCGAAACACCTTTCAACTCCCCACCAAAATGTTTTTCCGTTATCTGCAGTTGAGGCATGCAATTCAGGCTCAATTCCCTTCAGAAATTCAACTACAATCGCATAGGTAGAGCGCTTCCTTATTTCTAAAAATGTAGACCATATCCTTTCCTCTTTGTACCTCCGGGTGTCCCTGGGAGCTGATAGTCAGGGGCCCAGGCTATTCAATAAATGGAAGTCGGATGTGCCCTCCCTGACGGATGACGACTGGAAGGAAGGTATTCAACAATATATCCCTCTGATGATATCTGCCAGGGATAGGTACATCCAGCTAAAATTCCTACATCAGACATACTACACACCTCAAAGGCTTGCTAAAATATATCCCTCTTACTCTGTTAGGTGCCCTAAATGCAACGCTGATGTGGGTACTTTTTTACATGTGGTGTGGTCGTGCCCCGTTCTCCAACAGTTCTGGAGGGAGGTGGTACAATACATCAACTTGGTTGGGAACCTGACAGTTACACTGGATCCCCGTGCCCTTCTCCTGGGGATTTGTGATACCCTTACCACAAACACTCATAAGAGGCTATTCATTTTTTACGCCCTATTCTATGCGAGGAAAGCCATTCTAATCAAATGGAAACAGGCAGACCCCCCAACGGTGGGACA
This sequence comes from Aquarana catesbeiana, assembly GCF_042186555.1. Classification (NCBI taxonomy): domain Eukaryota; kingdom Metazoa; phylum Chordata; class Amphibia; order Anura; family Ranidae; genus Aquarana; species Aquarana catesbeiana. The sequence goes on from NC_133328.1 coordinate 586,537,781, forward strand.
GTGGAAAACACTTATTGATAAGATCCTTCCACTCTACAAGCTCACATATATGAGCCGGAAATGTCCCAAAAAATGTGAAAAAATTTGGGGTGCATGGGCTTCTAGATGAATAAATACTGCTGCGAAAGCTGCCCCGGAGAAACACGCTGAGCTCTTATATAGCTGACATGGTCAAGAAATATTAGGAGTACCTATAAAAATTATCACTAAAATGTGCCTTTCTCTATGAGAAGAAGATATTGTTACCAATATACAATTGTGCTGAAAAATCAAGCTGTGAACTGAACTGTCTTGCTTTTCAATGTAATATTTGCTATTGTCTTTTCTAGATTGCCACTTTCCTTCCCCTTTTTTTTGTGTAATCCTCTCTTTTTTATTTTTATATATATATATATATATATTTGTAAATGTACTTTCTTTTTACGTTTATACTGAAACTTTTCTCCGACGGAGATAAATAAAAACGATACTGTTAAAAAAAAAAAAACTTCCCTTCTGAAGTGGATGGAAAGGTGTAATATTCATCTTGTACAGGGTAATGGTCAGAGGAAATATGGTGGCCCTCTTGCAGACTGGGTTGGAGAGGATCCTTCACTTGGGGCAGAAATATTTATCAACCATAATCCTCAAGAGATCTATGAAGATAAATGAATTCCATTGTATCAGACTGCTGGGACATTGTTTGTCTTCTGATGACTTGTCTAGTGGACAGAATAAACAAGTTTGTGTCCCTCCCTTTGTTAATTGGGTCACCTATTGTTTCTGTCTGCCTGCTAGTATTGTGTCCACGTCACCTTGTTAGCAAACTATTGTGGGATATTATATGATTATGTTGATTAGCTTACAGGTTAATTAAATAACTGTCAGCTATTAGTTACTAGATGTGGGTTCTGTTGGCTGCCCCTTAGCCATGCTAATTACATACCAGTTTACAGTTTATATTGTATATGATAATGTGATCAACCCCTCACCTGATTGTGTGGTATGTAAATTCTGTGTGAGTTTTCTATAAAAGGTTCCAGTTTGCATGTACAAGCTATCTGGTTCCTATGTCCAGAGTGGAGAAAGCTATATCTTGACGGAAGCACCCAAGCTGGGTGCTGGATGGTTTTGTCACATGGCCCTTCTCTCAATGACTACCAAGATATATTTTGTATTTTATTTGATATATTTTTTATTTTATTCAGTATATTTTTTATTTTATTTATTTATTTTTATGGTAGAACTGGATTGTCTTGTGTCTTTTTTCAACCTGACTAACTATGTAACTATGTAAGATAAGGGACCCTTCCCACAGGCCTTTAATGTCTGTCTTTCTTCTTTTTTGACCATTATTATCATAATTATTGTCACTATTATGGCATTTATAATTTTGTTGTTCTTTCTGAGAACAAGGGTTCCTTGGAATCTGAAAGTAATTTCAAGGGTTCCTCTGTGTTAGAAAGGTTGAGAAGAGCTATTCTAGAGAGACAAGAAACTGTAGTACCACCTGCTGGTCACATACAGTATTCCAGGGCAAAACTTTTAAATAGCCTGTACTGGGTTGCACTTTTGCTTTTGATTGAGCTATAGGAAGTGAGGACTGATGTCAAGTAGCAGTGGCAGCTGGTGAAGTTTTGGGATGGGGGTGCCAGACCTCACCCTTCCTTTTTGACCCACCCCACTTCTCTTAAGCCACACCCCTTATAGAATCCACCCACACCATCCCCTGTATTTCACTTGCTTCCACCCATAGTGTCAGGAGTATACAGTTTAGCATCACATGACAGAGTATACAGCTCAGCATCACAGATCAGGACATAAAGGGCGCATTACAGATAGGGTATATAGATCAGCTTTACAGATAGGTGTATATAGGTCAGCATGCAATGTGGGGTAAAGAGTACCTTTTGACACTTGCATCTCTGGGCTAGACATGCAGACAATCCTGCAAAGCTATAACATCACTGCAAAAAAAACAAAAAACAATGGGTGCATGAACCCTCACAGTACAGGGAGATCGCACCCATTGAGTAATCAGGGGCATGCGCCTGCATGAGCAAATGGGAATACACAATGGCACAAGGGGGGGTGCTGTCAGTGAGGGGAGGTCACCTGGTTACCAAACGGGACAGTGGTAGACTTAACGTTTTTTATTAATAAGTGCTCTTATTAATAAAACTCTCTCTGGAGTAGGTGCAATCATGCAATGCTCTATTACTACCAATAAAACACCAATCAAAGTATGGTTGCCACAGGTGGGTGGCCTGGGAATTGTGTCCACAAGAGCCCTTGAGCACTTATTGATAAAAAAGTCAAGTCACTGACCCGTTTGGTTAACCAGGCGCCCCTCCCTATAGAAAGCGGCTCTGACAGTAACCCCCGCCGGTGGGACTGGCAGCTCTGACACCACAGACTCCCCACAAGGCTTGCAGCACTGATGACAAGATCCCTCCGCGGGAGGTCCGACACTTACTGGGCTGTGGATCGGGCTGTGGATTAGACTGCGAATCCTCCTGTGTTTGCACTCTCCTCCATAGTGCGGACACGGGGCCAGGAGAAACTGGGAATGACGATGCGCCTCCGGGAAAGCACTGCCCATGTCTTACAGCGGTGCCAATAGTAATCCCCACAACTAGGACAATGACTGTAGGGTGGGAGTGTTGTGGCCTACAGCATTGCGCCACAAGCACTCACAAAACCTGGCAAATGAAGCGTGTCGCTTGCAATCACATGATTTCATAGACGACACGCTACCCATAGTGCACTGTGTCCGGCGCCTAACACAGAGCACTTAAAGGACCTTTTTTTTTCTTGTGACCAGCTTTGGGGGGGGCGGTGCCTGTGCGCCCCCCATGGACAGGCCGCCACTGTTGAGTAGTTAAAATGAAAGGGAGGCTTTGCAATTTAAATATTTATAACCCCTTTAAATGCACACATTCTTTAGCAACATAGCGCTGAATAAAATAAGTTAGGGAAAGTAAATCACGTACTTAAAGTGTATTTAAACCAAAAACATAAATGTAATGTAGCTTACCAGTAGTTAGATGTGCTGGCTTTTTTAAGGTTCTCTCTCACTGTACTGTATGTATAGAAGAGCAGAGTTGTCATCCTAAAATAGGAAGTGTTAGGACTACAGAACACCCCATTTTTCACTCCAGAAACATGGAGGAGGTGTTATGTAGTCTACAGAGAGATATGTGAACAATGTTAAATTACATCACTCAGCAGAGGCAGAGTGTACAGAAAGTTATCAGCATACTAGATTTCTGACAGGACCAACTTTTTTATGTACAAATAGATTCAACAAAATGCTTCCAATGCTGAACAAACCAAAATGGAGCAAGAGAGAAGAGAAATTTAATTATTTCAGTGAATGAAATAAAAAAACGGTATTTTGTGCTGAATTATTTCTGTCTCTTCAGATTTAGCAAGCTGCAATACAGTTGTTAACTTGAGAAAGTAAATGTGGAATATAGTTCTTTCCAGAGGTAACTTTAACAGTTCACAGTGTTCATAATGATCAGACAATTCCTAGATCAATTTCAGAATCCCAGACGTCTACAGACTCTCTTCAGTATGAAGTCAATAGAGGAGTTAAGCAGAATAGCCTATGACACTTGTTCTCTGTTTCTACACTTGAGTCAAGTGTTCTTCTTCTAATGAATGGTAATTTGTGTCTGGCCACATCCCCTACTCCTAATTAGTGTGCCCCTTAACCTGCAAGTGTCATGCTTCACATTCAAAATTATTTATCCTTTCTTATTAGCTCTTTTTTTTTTTTTTTTTTTGATCAGTCTAAGCAGTAGCTGAGAAATAGATTTCACTGATTGAGAACTGAGTTTTTTGAAAGGATCATATCATAATAAGAATAATAATGAAACTATGGCCCAAGTGCTGTGGGATCCAGCTTCACAGTTGTATTGTGATATGGACCACCACCCCTAAATATAATGTCATGACATAGCCAAACTATGCCAATATAATATTGTAGATGCCTGTAGGTAATGTGCACTATGACCCACATGGGGAATGTGTTCCAAGATTGCTCTCTTTTGGGATGAAATAATGAAGCTGTATGAAAAGTTGTAGGAGACAAATTTCCAAATATGCTTTAAATTATTGTCCTCTCTATGCTCCCCAGTACTTACAAACAAATCAAAAAAAGCTTGATAAGACACTTTCTGGCAGCTGTGTGGTCTGTAATTGCTAGACACTGGCGGAACCCTGAACCCCCTTCCTTGGCTGAATGGGCATGCAAAGTGGACAAAATTGACCACATGGAACATATGATTGCCTGGGAAAAAATAAGATGGAGTCATATAAGCTCATGTGGACTGTATGGTCCCACCTCCGCTATTCATACATAGTTACATAGTTACATAGTAGGTGAGGTCGAAAAAAGACACAAGTCCATCAAGTCCAACCTATGTGTGATTATGTGTCAGTATTACATTATATATCCCTGTATGTTGCGGTCCTTCAGGTGCTTATCTAATAGTTTCTTGAAGCTATCGATGCTCCCCGCTGAGACCACCGCCTGTGGAAGGGAATTCCACATCCTTGCCGCTCTTACAGTAAAGAACCCTCTACGTAGTTTAACGTTAAACCGCTTTTCTTCTAATTTTAATGAGTAGTCACGAGTCTTGTTAAACTCTCTTCTGCGAAAAAGTTTTATTTATATTGTAGGGTCACCAGTACGGTATTTGTATATTGAAATCATATCCCCTCTCAAGCGTCTCTTCTCCAGAGAGAATAAGTTCAGTGCTCGCAACCTTTCCTCATAACTAAGATCCTCCAGACCCTTTATTAGCTTTGTTGCCCTTCTTTGTACTCGCTCCATTTCCAGTACATCCTTTCTGAGGACTGGTGCCCAGAACTGGACAGTGTACTCTAGGTGAGGCCGGACCAGAGTCTTGTAGAGCGGGAGAATTATCATTTTATCTCTGGAGTTGATCCCCCTTTTTAATGCATGCCAATATTCTGTTTGCTTTGTTAGCAGAAGCTTGGCATTGCATGCCATTGCTGAGCCTATCATCTACTAGGACCCCCAGGTCCTTTTCCATCCTAGATTCCCCCAGATGTTCTCCCCCCAGTGTATAGATTGCATTCATATTTTTGCCACCCAAATGCATTATTTTACATTTTTCTACATTGAACCTCATTTGCCATGTAGTTGCCCACCCCATTAATTTGTTCAGATCTTTTTGCAAGGTTTCCACATCCTGCGGAGAAGTTATTGCCCTTCTTAGCTTAGTATCGTCTGCAAATACAGAGATTGATCTGTTTATCCCATCCTCCAGGTCGTTTATGAACAAATTAAATAGGATTGGTCCCAGCACAGAACCCTGGGGGACCCAACTACCCACCCCTGACCATTCTGAGTACTCCCCATTTATCACCACCCTCTGAACTCGCCCTTGTAGCCAGTTTTCAATCCATGTACTCACCCTATGGTCCATGCCAACGGACCTTATTTTGTACAGTAAACGTTTATGGGGAACTGTGTCAAATGCTTTTGCAAAATCCAGATACACCACGTCTACAGGCCTTTCTTTATCTAGATGGTAACTCACCTCCTCATAGAAGGTTAGTAGATTGGTTTGGCAAGAACGATTCTTCATGAATCCATGCTGATTACTGCTAATGATATCATTCTTATTACTAAAATCTTGTATATAGTCCCTTATCATTCCCTCCAAGAGTTTACATTCATCTGACTGCAACTCCTTTCTGTCCTAAACTTAGGCTACAGAGACAATCTCTGAGCCCCAAAGAATGGATAGCTACACCCCCAACGGTTTTTTCTTTTTTTTTTCTATTTATCTTCTTTCTTTTCGTTTCCCTCCTTATCTTTTCATTGTATTTATGCCTATTGTAATGGTTCCCATATGGTTTCACTGCCTACACCATTAGTCAAGCAGACCTCTTGCCTTCTAGTGTATGATTTATGGTTGTTAGCAGTCCTCAAGTGATACTAGATATGTCGAATTTTTTGGCATCCTATGATTGTCAGTAACTGCCACACCATGATGTGCCAATCTCTTTATATCCTGTTTTTCATGTGTATGAGGATTTTGTACTTGCACTCGGTCTGACTTCTGACACATTTTTGTGAGCCTTGTATTGCACTCGATAGCTGTGTATGCCAAGTTTTGTTTTACGCTTGCTGGGCTTTTTGTAGTACAATTTTGTAAACTTTAAAGTGGAAGTAAACTGCCTTGGCTGATACTGTATCTACCAATAGGTAAGCCTATAATAAGTCTTACCTATAGGTACAGTAAATATCTTCGTGTAACGTTTAGGAGATCATTTCTTGTGAATGGGCCGGCACATGCACTATGTAGGAATGGTAATAGCAGTGGGAGTGATGTCATCGCGGCACGGCCAATCAGACAGCCGGAGTATGTGAACCCGGAAGAGTTCGCCGTGTCAGTGATGAAAGCTTGTCACTGGAGGGCTTCGTTTTAGAGCTTCTCTGGATACATCACATAAGCCTGAAGTGACCCCCAGACTGCAAAGTTGGGGGTCATCACCGTTTGGTGAGTGAGGACACATGTGGGGGTGGTGTTTCTGCACCTGAAAAGTCCTGGAGTGTCTGTGGTCTATTGCACTTCAAAAGTTTTTTTCCCATTGCGGATCAGAACATTCAGCACATTTATTTGGACTTTATTTACATGTTTTTTACTTTGTATATTTACATCTGCACTCATCTACACTTGGTCACACATGTTTAATAACATTTGCACGCGCCACATTTCCATAATTTTACATTTCTAGTGAGTAGCACTTTGTGTGTGGCAGCTGCTTTAGTTTTTTTTCATTGTTTTTTCACCATTCAGCATGAGTTTACATTTTATATTATTCAGTATGCGGTGCATATTAGCACATTATAACTTTACCTTACAGTAGGGATGAGCTGAACCCCTCTCCCCCACCCCTGGTTCAATTTGCACCAGAACTTGCGAACAGACAAAAAATTTGTGCAAACACCGTTAAAGTCTATGGGACACGAACATGAAAAATCGTCATTTTAAAGGCTTATATGCAAGTTATTGCCATAAAAAGTGTGTGAGGACCTGGGTCCTGCCCCAAGTGACATGTATCAATGCAAAAAAAGTTTTTAAAACGGCCATTTTTTCAGGAGCAGTGATTTTAAGAATGCCTAAAGTGAAACAAAAATGAAATATTCCTTTACCCAGTTGACATCCGCGCTATAGCCGAAGGACGGCTACAGCGCGGACCTGAATTCCCGGGAGGCCGTCATATGACAGCCTCCCCTGTGCACACGCCCTGTGGAGCGCGCTGTGATCACCAAATCACTGAGACTCGGGTGATCACCGATCCAAGTAAGGGGCCGGTCACGGCCCCTTATCATCTGATCAACTGTCAGCCAATGACAGCTGATCACATGATCAAAACAAAAGCTCTGTGATCGTTTTTTTTTATCCTCACGCTGACAGTGCGAGGAGAAAAAAAAGAACCGATCACCAGCTCATCAGCAAGGGACATCGGTCCCGAAGAGGAAGAGGCAATAATGCCTCATATGTGCCACCAATACCCCCTGCCAGTGCCACCTGCCATTGCCACCTGACAGTGCTCACAGTGCCCACCAGTGCCACCTATCAATGCTCATGAGTGCCACCTATCAATGCCTACAAGTGCCACCTATCAATGCCCACAAGTGCCACCTATCAATGCCCACCAGTGGTGTCAATCAGTGCCACCTAGCAGTGCTGCCTATCAGTGTAACAGATCAGTGCCCATTATTGCCACCCATCAGTGCCCATCACTGCCACCCATCAGTGCCCATCACTGCCACCTATTGGTGCCCATCAGTGCCGTCTCATCAGCTTACATCAATGAAGGAGAAAAATTACCTTTTTTAAACATTTTATAACAAAATATTAAAATTTTTTTTTTTTTTTTAATTCTGACTTTTTTCATTTTTTTAACAAAAAATAAAAACTGCAAAGGTGATCAAATACCTCCAAAAGAAAGCTCTATTTGTGGGAAAAAAATGATAAAAATTTAATTTGGGTACAGTGTTGTATGACCGCGCAATTGTCATTCAAAGTGCATCAGCACTGAAAGCTGAAAATTGGTCTGGATAGGAGGTGGGTTTAAGTGCCCACTAAGCAAGTGGTTAAATATCATGCCTGAGGGGTGTCCTTAGTCTGCCTGTAAAGTAGCACATTTTTCCCATGTTTAGAAAAGTACAGCAGCAAAATTATTATTCTAAAGGAAAAAATGTTATTTAAAATTGCTCATGGCTATAATGTATTGCCATATCCCAACAATATACATAAAAATCATTAAAAAAAACAGTGTGGGTCCCCCCCCCCCAGTCCATACCAGGCCCTTTCAGTCTGGTATGGATATTAAGGTGAACTCCACTGCAATTTTTTTTTTTAAATGGCGTTTTTTTCCTAATTCTGTCATAGGGCTCCCCTTACCCAACTCAATACACTATATTATATATTGTACACTGCACTATATACCCTGCACTGTATTATATATACTACACTGAGTGCACTATACTGTATGCCACACAAATTCAATTTAAGACTCTTAATAGAGTAATAGGAAATAGCACACCCACACACAATTAAAATTATTTTTATATCGTATTTATATCGTATTTGGTCACTAACAAATTATAATTTTATTCCCTGTGATAATATTTGGTTATAGATTGCATTATAGATGTGTCTGCTGAATATCATAAAACACTTCAGAACACCCCTCACTCCATTTGACTGGTTGTGTTATGTCTACAAATGTCCTCTTCAGTAACCAGCTCGAGAGCTCTTATTTGCTGTCAGAACTATTAAGGAAAACTGACTCAGCTCCATTCACAGATTTGCCACAATTCTGCCCACGATTTGAAACGCCGATGTGTCAATGACAAATCGCAGGACTCGCATTTGAGATACCGTTCATTTGAATGACACCTAAAATCACAGTGTGGGTCTGTCGTGATTGTCGCATGATAAATCGTACTGCAATTGCGGCAACCCACATTGCGGGAAACATGTTGACCAAAAGAAGTTCAGGAGCTACTTTTGGGGCGACATGCTTCCCACGATGCTGATCCCCGCTAAACAGGCGGATGACAGGTCTGTCTCTGCTTACTGTGCAGGGATGGACCTGTCAGAGCCCCGCTGTTCTCTATGGCGATATCGCATAAAAACAGACAACCTGTCTGTTTTCATCCGATCTGTTGGACAGATGGCGAACGTATCACCATCTGTCTGTTTTGAGCGGATTGGAAGGCAGGTGGGTGTCAGCGGACACATCTCCACTGATATCCGCCTGCCCATAGAAGTCAATGGGTGGCCCACTCAGGTCTGCCTGAAAAGCAGACATGCGGATCCGAGCGGGCCGATCGTGTGAAAGGGGCCTAATGCCCCGTACACACGGTCGGATTTTCTGATGGAAAGTGTCCGATCGGAGCGTGTTGTCAGAAATTCCGACCGTGTGTAGGCTCCATCGGACATTTTCCATCGGATTTTCCGACACACAAAGTTGGAGAGCAGGAGATAAAATTTTCCGACAACAAAATCCGTTGTCGGAAATTCCGATCGTGTGTACACAAATCCGACGGACAAAGTGCCACGCATGCTCAAAATAAATAAAGAGATGAAAGCTATTGGCCACTGCCCCATTTATAGTCCCGACGTACGTGTTTTACGTCACCGCGTTTAAAACGATCGGATTTTCCGACAACTTTGTGTGACCGTGTGTATGCAAGACAAGTTTGAGCCAACATCCGTCGGAAAAAATCCTAGGATTTTGTTGTCGGAATGTCCGAACAAAGTCCGACCGTGTGTACGGGGCATAAGTGTTATTTATTTTGAATCCGTTTTATTTTACTGTTGCTCATTGTGTGTTTCACGGTGTTAATATTTTCTTGCATAGTTTTTGTTTCTTTTTATTAAAAGGATATTTTAGAAATCGTGAAGTTGAATCTCTGAATGCTCTATCAGTGATCAGTGCTAAAAAAAAAATGCACTGTACTAAAGACACTGGCAAGGTAGGGGTTAACATCAGGAGCCATCAAAGGGTTAAATGTGTTCCCTGGGAGTGTTTTCCAACTGTGTGGGGCATGGAAGTACTGTGGGAAAGACAGAGATAGGTGTTACTGCTTAGCAGAAACACAAGATCTTTGTCTTCCCCTCTCAAAGATTGGCAATCTGCCTGTCTGCCTACACAGTCTGCCTACACAGGCAGACCGCTGTTCTGTCGATCTCCGGAATGATCGGTGAGTCACGGCGGACATCGGACCCGCTGATAGGCTCCCGCCAATCACAGCGGGAGCAGGTCGCCGGTGGAGCGCATGTGTGTCCCAGACCTGCAGGTGTCACATCAAGTATGTGATCTGGCACAGAGCGGCCACCCTGCCGCAGTATGTCTGCGTGGGGCGGTCGCTAAGCGGTTAACCATGTGGTGCTGGCTACTGTTTGTGAGTGCAAAGGGTTAATTATGAAGTTAACCTGCCCCAGTTATGATCACTTTCAGTCTGATGGTGCTTAGGGCTCATTCACACCTTGCCACTGTGTACCATCCCTCTGTAAAGCGCTCCACAGTGAACAGCTTTTCAGAGGGTGGTAGAACAGCATTTGCGATACTGTTGCCTCCTGAAGGCTTTTTCTTTTGGACAGCTGAACAGGAATTTTCTGTATAAATACTGTGCCACACTTTAATGTTTTGCGTTTGGCAGTGGTACTGCCCACCAAACATAACATGGGGCATCATTTTTGACCCAAAGCGGCGGCATATTATCTTTAGCTGCACAGTCGGGGAGATTGAGATGGGGGTGGTAAAACCATGGTTTAACTGCCTGCTCTGCTGCCCCCTGACTGCCTGTGTGAACAAGGTATTTGATTGTTGCCCAGCTTCTACACCTTCTAAATTTGAAACGCTCATCAGAATTTTAATACACCACTGAGCTGAGTTGTCAGCTAAGCATTTGCTAATTTTGTTTTACTGTAGATAGTTTGTCTGTAGTCAGTTTAAACTCTTGACTCTGTGAATTCTATTTCTTGTTGTAGTGCAGTATAAGCCTAAAATTTGATAGGAAAATAAATTGCCATCACACCAGGTAGTTTAGTACAAGTTGCCTGCATTATTATCACTGATCCAGATAGCATGGTCAATCAATAATAATTAAATATCAAGGACTGTTTCATAAATGTTACCAAACTATTCCTTTTTCCATGCCCTTTCCACAAAGATTCACCCCTTTTTTATGACATTTCATAACATAGCTGTTATCTAATTTATAGTCCATAAGGCAATAGCAGTATGTCAACCTATACTGATTATAAATATGCTTCTGGGATTTGTTAAGCCTTGTTAACCCTATTATGCCCAGGGGACAGTGAAGCCCAGAGACCTAGACCAACATTAAGCAGTATGCATTGGTTAACGGGACTAATTTGCCTTCCTACATCATGTTTACATTGTTATTTAAGGTCAATAGAGCTTTCAGTTATTACACAGTTTTAATAATAATCCCTGCCTTTATTTTTATTTTTTTTTATAGGCTGACAAATAGACAAAAATGTTAATTCTTAGTTATTTTAAACTTTTATTTCAAAATTCTTTACTAAAATGTTAGAACGTTTTACATTTATTCAATCATTTTACATACTGTAATGCTCATTGACAGCTACAATTCGCAGGTTTGTTTGTAAATATACCTTATGTGACCACCATGGTTGGATGTCTTTGTGTTTAGTAGACTAGGAACTACCCTGATTGGTTCCTGACTTTTAATATGGGACCTGTAAGACCAGGGTTTTCAGAACTAGGAGCGCGCACAGGTTTGTATTGCTGGTTCTAAAATGGAACCTTATCTAACATTCTCTAAATGTGAGGAACTATGGATGAAAATTGTAGTAAACAAATTTTGGTCATAAAAAGGTTAAATTGCATATAATTACAAATATTTATATCACTTCTACATCCAGACATTGTTTTCCATTATAAACAGTAGAAATAGCCGGCAACACTGAACTCCTTGAAGTGTAGTTTGTTGGTACATCAGACTGACAGTAAAACAATAGCGCTGACGTGTTTCTGCAGAAGCCTTAGTCATAGCTAATTTAGAACAGTTATGGCAAGATATATATACCTATGGTCCACCTTTGGACAATTAACATATTTAAAGCGGAAGTAAACCCATCCATTTAACAGTTTCAAAAAACAGTTACATTTCCGGCACATGCTGGGAATGTAACACTCCCATTGGTTGTGCTCTCAACCAAACTGTCAAACCATCCAATGGCTGGCGTCATAACTAATCACATGTGCAGCATCATGGCAGTTGTAGATCAAACAGAGGCCAAGATAGCAGCTTCCTTGGCTTAAAACGATAGGGGGGTTTACTTCCACTTTAACCAGTTCCCAACCAGTACACATCTATTTATGGGGGCAGAATGGCACCCTTGCCCAAAACCCCGTTCACGTACGGTATTTCCTTTAATATTTTCCAGAGGGCGCGCGTGTGCCGCCGGAGGAGCGCATGCCTGCTGCACGGCGGTGGACCCAAAGCATGTGGCCGACGTTCGTGATCGCCGCTAGCCAGCACAAGCGCCAGCACAGGGATTTGTGTGTGTAAACACACAAATCCCTGTGCTGTCAGAGGAGAGGAGACATGTCGTTTGTTCCTGGTAAGTAGGAACAGCGATATGTCTCCTCTCCTACTCAGTCCTATCCCCAATACAGTTAGAATACACTGAGGGAACACACAGTTAACCCCTTGATCACCCCCTAGTGTTAACCCCTTTCCCACCAGTGACATTTACACAGTAATCAGGGCATTTTTATAGCACTGATCGCTGTATAAATATCAATGGTCCCAAAAATGTGTCAAGATCTGTCCGTCGCAATGTCGCAGTACTGCTAAAAATCGCAGATCACCGCCATTACTAGTAAAATAAAAAAGAATGGCATACAAATGCCATAAATCTTTCCCATAGTTTGTAGACACTATAACTTTTGCGCAAACCAATCAATATACTCTTATTTCAATTTTTAACCAAAAATATATAGATGAATATATATTGGCCTAAACTGATGAAGAAATTTGTTTTTTAAAAACATTTTTTGTGATATTTATTATAGCAAAAAGTGAAAAATATTGTTTTGTCGCTCTTTTTTTGTTTATAGCGCAAAAAATAAAAACCACAGACATGATCAAATACCACCAAGAGAAAGCTCTATTTGTGGGAAAAGAAGGATGCAAATATTGTTTGGGTACAACATTGCATGACCGCGCAATTACCAGTTAAAACGACGCAGTGCCAAATTGTAAAAAGTGCTCTGGTCAGGAAGGGGATAAAACCTTCCGGGGCTGAAGTGGTTAATTGATACCACAAATCATTTTGGTGGTGATTGCACTTGTGCCAAAAAAGCAGAGCATGGATCAGGGCCAAAAATTATTTAAAGATTTAGCAAAAATAAGAAAAAGGTGTGGAAGAGAATGATAAAAAAAATAATAATTATCTGCACAAAGTATCAAAGCTTAGTCTCTTAAAAGAAAAAATAGAAAAGAAAAATTACTAATCATATGTACAATATCTAGTAATAATGACACAGTAATGTAAGGGCATGGGTAGATGGCAAAACTACTCTTAGAAAATTAAATCAAATATAAGAATTAGACTGGAAGTAGCAAGAGGAAGAGATGATAGCAGGCACAGAAAAAACTCACTAGGAACTGGAAGGCAAATGCAAAACCAAGTATAGTGGATGATGTTATTTGAGGAAAAGATCCAAGTCCCATCTGTGGTTCATGCCTGTAGCCATACGTGTCCCCAACAAAAAAATCCACTTGACTTCCTGTTCCATGAGTTTTCTTTGCATGTCTGTTTTCCATTATATTGTGCTTTCAATTAAAATGTACACATACCATTGACTGTCACAAATCAAGTGATTGTTTACTTTTATGACAGCTTTGATTTTGGTTTATGTTCCTCCTATCGGCTTTGTTTAGCCAGGATGTACCTTCTCCTGTCTATGATCGGTCTGTGATGTGTTTTTACACACTTTGTAACAGCTGTACTATTTTGATCTGTCCTGCTGTCCTTCCATAACTAATTTGTAAACCTTTAATATAAAAAAAATATTTAAACATATCCAATTGTTTTCTACTACAGTAGGTTAGGTTGTGGCTGGACAGTGTTCTCCTTTAATGCATTACTGACTTACTACACATCCTATGTAACCTTATTTGCCCAATGCTATAGGCTTCAGTGGTGTTGTCAGTGTATATTGTGAGTTGTGGTTTATATTAATTTGTGTCTAGACGTCTGCGGAGGTGTCTCAGTCCATAGTAAGGAGAAAAGAAGAAAAGTCAGTCACTTCATATTAGTGTTAAGTGTTTCACTTAAACCAATTGAAATGTTCAGAGCTATGATAGTCCTGCATTAAACGAGGGGATTAAAAGTGAATTTGGCACTAATGTAAGATCAATGGAGCAGATCTGCTAGAGGATACTCTCTTCCACCAATCTGTGGATCGCTGTCGTAAATACACAGTGATTGCATGTGTTGGGGATTCCCATAATCTACATATATATATATATATATATATACACACACACACACACAGATACACAACACACACACACACATATATATATATATATATATATATATATATATATATATATATATATATATATATATATATAGTATCTCACAAAAGTGAGTACACCCTTCACATTTTTGTAAATATTTTAGTATCTTTTCATGTGACATCACTGGAGAAATGACACTTTGCTACAATGTAAAGTAGTGAGTGTACAGCTTGTATAACAGTGTAAATTTGATGTCTACTCAAAATAACTCAACACAGCCATTAATGTCTAAATCGCTGGCAACAAAAGTGAGTTCACCTCCCTAAGTGAAAATGTCCAAATTGGACCCAAAGTGTCAATATTTTGTGTGGCCACCATTATTTTCCAGCACTGCCTTAACCCTCTTGGGCATGGAGTTCACCAGAGCTTAACAGGTTGCCACTGGAGTCCTCTTCCACTCCTCCATGACGGCATCACAGAGCTGGTGGATGTTATGCCGTGTACACACGAGCGGAATGTCCGACATAAAAAGTCTGACGGGAGCTTTTTATCGTATATTCCGATCGCGTGTATGCACCATCTGACTTTTTACGTCGAAAATTCTGATGGACCTAGAAAGAGAACATGTTCTAAATTTTTCAGACGGAACCAATTCCTATCGGGAAAACCACTCGTCTGTATGGTGTTCTGACCTACCTAAAACGACGCATGCTCTGAAGCAAGTACGAGACGGAAGCTATTGGCTACTGGCTATTGAACTTCCGTTTTCTAGTCCCGTCCTACATGTTGTACGCCACCGCGTTCTGGACGGTCGGAATTTGGTGTGACCATGTGTATGCAAGACAGCTTGAGCAGAACTCCGTCGGAACTCCGTCGGAAAAACCTTCAGAGTTTATTCTGATGGGAAAACCGTGTCGTGTGTACAGGGCATTAGAGACCTTGCGCTCCTCCACCTTTCATTTGAGGATGCCCCACAGATGCTCAATAGGGTTTAGGTCTGAAGACATGCTTGGCCAGTCCATCACCTATACCCTAAGCTTCTTTAGCAAGGCAGTGGTCGTCTTGGAGGTGTGTTTGAGGTTGTTATCATGTTGGAATACTGCCCTGCGGCCCAGTCTCCGAAGAGAGGGTAATCATGCTGTGCTTCAGTATGTCACAGTACATGTTGGCCTTCATGGTTCCCTGAATGAACTGTAGCTCCCCAGTGCTGGCAGCACTCATGCAGCCCCAGACCAAGACACTCCCACCACCATGCTTGATTGTAGGCAAGACACACTTGTATTTGTACTCCTCACCTGGTTGCCACCATTTGAACCAAATAAGTTTATCTTGGTCTCATCAGACCACAGGACATGGTTCCAGTGATTCACGTCCTCAGTTTTCTTGTCTTCAGCAAGCTGTTTGCGGGCTTTCTTGTGCATCATCTTCAGAAGAGGCTTCCTTCTGGGACGACAGCCATGCAGACCAATTTGATGCAACGTGCGGCGTATGATCTGAGCACTGACAAGCTGACCCCCCACCCCTTCAACCTCTGCAGCAATGCTGGCAGCACTCATACGTCTATTTCCCAAAGACAACCTCTGGATATGACGCTTAGCATATGCACTCAACTTATTTGATCAACGATGGCGAGGCCTGTTCTGGGTGGAACCTCTCCTGTTAAACCGCTGTATGGTCTTGGCCACTGTGCTGCAGCTCAGTTTCCGGGTCTTGGCAATCTTCTTATAGCCTAGGCCATCTTTATGTAGAGCAACTTTTTTTTTATAGATCCTCAGAGAGTTCTTTGCCATGAGGTGCCATGTTAAACTTCCAATGATCAGTATGAGAGAGTGAGAGTGATAACACCAAATTTAACACACCTGCTCCCCATTCACACCTGAGACCTTGTAACACTAACGAGTCACATGACACCGGGGAGGGAAAATGGCTAATTGGGCCCAATTTGGACATTTTCACTTAGAGGTGTACTCACTTTTGTTGCCAGCGGTTTAGACATTAATGGCTGTGTTGAGTTATTTTGAGGGGACAGCAAATTTACACTGTTATACAAGCTGTACACTCACTACTTTATATTGTAGCAAAGTGTCATTTCTTCAGTGTTGTCACATGAAAAGATATAAAACAAAATTTACAAAAATGTGAGGGGTGTACTCACTTTTGTGAGATACTGTATATACTGTATATATGGTTCGATATATACAGTAGTTCATATAAACTGTATATATATATATATATATATATATATATATATATATAATTAAAATTCCTTTGCATATGAATATTTTAACCACTTGCCCACCTGCGCACGCAAATATCCTGAGACAGGTCGGCTCTCCTGCGTACGTCGGTCCGTGCAAGGAAGATAGTGGGTGCGCACCCGCCGTGCACAGCGGAAGTGTGGTCGCTGGTCCCGTGGACTCCATGTCCACCGGCGACCCGCAATCGTGGTGAGGAGAGGCAGAGCAGGAAACTGCCTATGTAAACAAGGCGATTCCCCCGTTCTGCCAGATGACATGGCAGAGATCTACTGTTTTCAGTGATGGGGAACAGTGATCTCTGTCATGTTCCAGTAAGCCCATCCCCCTACAGTTAGAACACGCTGAGGGAACACACTTAACCGTTTGATCGCCCCCTAGTGTTAACTCAATCCCTGTCAGTGTCATTTTTACATTGATCAGTGCATTTTTATAGAACTGATCAATGTAATAATGTCACTAGTCCCCAAAAAGTGTCATTTGGGGTCAGATTTGTCTGCCGCAATGTCGCAGTCCCACTAAAAATCGCAGATAGCCACCATTACCAGTAGAAACAATTAAAAAAAATAAAAGTCCCTAAATCTATCCCATAGTTTGTAGACGAGATAACTTTTGCGCAAACCAGTCAATATACACCTATTGTGATTTTTTTTTTTACCAAAAATATGTAGAACAATATATATTGGCCTAAGCTGATGAACACATTTGTTTATATATATATTTTTTGGATATATATTATAGCAAAAAGTAAAATTTGTTATTTTTTTGTAATTGTTGGTTTTATTTTGTTTATAGCGCAAAAAGTTAAAACCACAGAGGTGATCAAATACCACCAAAAGAAAGCTGTGGGTAAAAAAGTAAGTAAATTTTGTTTGCGTACAACGTCGCACAACCCCACAATTGTCAGTTAAAGTGACGCAGTGCGGTATCGCAAAAAATGGCCTGGTCATTAAGGGAGCAAATCCTTCCGGGGCCGAAGTGGTTAAAGAACGTTTTAATTAGTTAACCAGTATAGGCTGCTGACATGTATACAGGGAGTGCTTGTCTTTTTTCTTAAGATTCCCAGCATGCTAGGCAGAAGGGGCTAATTCCATTGCAGAGAGCAGGCAAGTATGACGTGTTTATTATTACAAAAACAATAAAAATTACAAGTTTACAATCACTTTAACCACTTCAGCCCCGGAACATTTGGCTGCTGAATGACCAGGCCATTTTTTGCAATTCGGCACTGAGTCGCTTTAACTGACAATTGTGCGGTCGTGCGACGCTGCACCCAAACAAAATTGACGTCCTTTTTTTTCTCACAAATAGAGCTTTCTTTTGGTGGTATTTGATCACCTCTGTGGTTTTTATTTTTTGCGCTATAAACAAAAGAATAGCGACAATTTTGAAAAAAAAACACAATATTTTATACTTTTTTCTATAATAAATATCCCCATTTTTTTTTTTTAAAAAGCTATTTTTTTCTCAGTTTAGGCCGATATGTATTCTTCTACATATTTTTGGTAAAAAAAAATCGCAATAAGCGTATATTGACTGGTTTGCGCAAAAGTTATAGCGTCTACATTATAGGGGATAGATTTATAGCATTTTTATTATTATTATTTTTTTACTAGTAATGGCGGCGATCTGCGATTTTTATTGGGACTACAACATTATGGTGGACACACCGAACACTTTTGACACATTTTTGGAACCATTGGCATTTATACAGTGATCAGTGCTATTAAAATGCACTGATTCCTGTAAAAATGTCACTGGCAGAGAAGGGGTTAACACTAGGGGGCGATCAAGGGGTTAACTGTGTTCCCTGTGTGTGTTTCTAACTGTAGGGGGAGGGGACTGACTATAGGAGATGACAGATCGGGATTACTAGCTATTAGGAACTCACGATCTGTCTCTCCTCACAGAACAGAACAGGGATTTGTACGTTTACACACACACGTCCCTGTTCTGCCTCTCGTGTCCGCGACCAGTCGTGGCCGGCGGTCATCGCGACTGTTGGCCACGAGCATCGGCACTCCCGCAGTGCAGCAGGCGCATGCGCCTGCCTTTCGGGGGCGCGCGCGTGCCTGCTATCCCGCTTAAAGGACCCGACGTATAGCTACGATGGCTTGCGGGATGGTGCTGACCTGCCGCAGTATAATGACGGCGGCTGGTCAGCAAGCGGTTAAAGCAGAACTTCATTCCCTTAATCAACAGTTTTCAAAGTGATTTCTCGGCAAAATAAAGCATGGAGACATGGATGAATGGTTGAGTTTGCTTTGACTATTAAAAATGTCTTACCTCACAGATAGCCTTATGCCCTGTACACACGATCGGACATAATCGGACATTCCGACAACAAAATCCATGGATTTTTTCCAACGGATGTTGGTTCAAACTTGTCTTGCATACACACAGTCACACAAAGTTGTCGGAAAATCCGATCATTCTGAACGCGGTGACGTAAAACACGTACGTCGGGACTATAAACGGGGCAGTAGCCAATAGCTTTCGTCTCTTAATTAATTCTGAGCATGCGTGGTAATTTGTGCGTCGGATTTGTGTACACACGATCGGAATTTAAAAGATCGGATTTTGTTGTCGGAAAATTTTATAGCAAGCTCTCAAACTTTGTGTGTCGGAAATTCCAATGGAAAAAGTCCGATGGAGCCCACACTTGATCGGAACTTCCGACAACACAATCCAATAGCACTTTTTCCGTCGGAAAATCCAACCGTGTGTACAGGGCATTGGATGGCATCTAGGAAGATGGGACAAGGTACTACAGGCAATCAAAGTGGGACTTCCTCTTTATGTAGGGCTCTGTAGAATGTTCATCATGGGATGTTAGATAATGCCTGTCCATCCTTAGCCATGCACAGAAGTGATCTAATCCATCCATATAAATAAACAGCAGGTTGGATTTATTCTATTTCTTACTGCAGCCTCAAAATAAGATTGTATTTGGGTAACAAAATCCAGGAGAGCGGGAGCTAAGTAGGCATTATGCGGTAGCATACATTTAGGTCTACATGGTAAAATTTTAAGGATTAAGATTTCTTTACAAATAGACATGCTAGTATAGTAAAGCAACCATTCTGCTATGTAAATTCTTTAAAATCCAATCTCAGGTTTTTGCACAAATATGTGAACATTTGCATACATATATATTTGGAAGTGGGATCAGTAGCTCATTTATACCAAGATAAGACTTATTTAGGCTTACAGGCCATTTATTTGCTGTACTTTCAGCACCACGGACAGTGTACGACGTTCTGATTGACCGTATCTGTCTTTATATGAAATGACAAAACACCTGCTTTCCATGAAGTGACTCTGCAGACAGCATGGAATAAATAGGTCATTTCTGTAAGCCTTGGTTTTATTTGATAGATTCCTAGCAGCACAGCTTACACCGGTAAGCCATCTGCTATATAAGCACCACTCTGCTCCCCTGGATTCCCAGTGAAGAGGGGCTACACTGCTGATTCACATCTGCCTCTATTTCCAAGGTGAAAGCACCGGCATTAGCTGGCTGATGGAGCAGCAGCTGAAACGTATAGATTTTCCATTGCTTGCACCCTCAGGGCTCCCGCCTGATTCACAAGACATTAGTACCTCTCCTCCTGAGGAATGCATATGCTGTACTCTTATAAAAGAGACAGTGCACTGATAAAAATCTACGTAAATGTTCTTCAATAGAAATGCTTTATTATGAGAGCATGTATATAATTGTTACTTGTTCTGTTGTAATAGCACAAAGGCAGGTAGGTACCTTGTGCCCATGCCTCAGTCTCCTACTAGTTATTATGACAGTAAAAATGCATTATGAGTTAAAATGCAAATCCAAGCAACCAATAAAATCTGTTAGTGAACATTTAATGCTTTCCAAGAAGCCAAAGTTGGAAAGTCCACTTTATCTGTAAACCATTTTTAAAGTCCCTCTGAGTTAGACTAAGAAGGATTTTAACATTGTTTATATACGCTCACCAGCAGGGGCGGACTGACAGCTCATGGGGCCCCCAGGCAATAGAAGATTATGGGGCCCCCAGGCAATAGGAGATTATGGGGCCCCCAGGCAATAGATTATGGGGCCACGCAGTATACACACATACAGTATACACACACAGACACATACACAGTATACACACACAGAATACACATACACACACTGAAAAGGTACTGGAGAGGCAGGGCAGCTATAATCTTGGGATTTTAAAAAAAAACACAGATTTTTACATACTGTCCCTGGTTTTATTGAGGCTGGCAACCCTGATGGGGCCCCTTAGTGGCATGGGGCCCTCGGGCAGTGCCCGAGTGCCCAAATGGTCAGTCCGCCCCTGTTCACCAGCCACTTTATTAAAGTGGTGTTCCAGCCGAAATTATACTTTTTAAAATAAAAATACCTAAATAATACACAAGCTTAATGTATTCTAGTAAAGTTAGTCTGTAAACTAAGGTCTGTTTTGTTAGTTTATAGCAGTAGTTTGTTATTTTATAAACTTACAGCAGGCCGTGGCCATCTTAAGTGTGGGCATCTGAAGCCAGACTGTATTTCTTCCTGGATCTCATCCTTGCAAATCTCGCACATGCTCAGTGCAGCACAAGCGGTGTAATAGGTTTCAGGTCAGGTTTCTATAGCAACGGCAGTTTCAGAGGAAGTTTCCGCCCCTTCCCAGAAGGCATTGCAAACAGGAAATGATGCGATGGGCCACGGCCAGGGAGGAGGAAGTGGAAAATGAATACAGCAGATATACAGTAGGTGCTGAGAAAAAAAATATAAAATATCCAATTTGATTACAGTGCACAGTTTAGTGAGGGATGCTGAAGAGTTGTAAAAGTGGGTGGAACTCCACTTTAAGTACACTTTGCTAGTACCGGCATAAATCCAACAAGGTGTTGGAAACATTTCTCAGAGATTTTGGTCCATAGTGACATGATGGCATCACACAGTTGCTGCAGATTTGTCGGCTGCACATCTATGATGCAAATCTTGTGTTCCACCACATACCAAAGGTGCTCTATTGGATTGAGATGTGGTGACTGTGGAGGACATTAGAGTACAGTGACCTCATTGTTATGTTCAAGAAACCAGTTTGAGATGATTTAAACTTCATGACATGGTGCATTATCCTGCTGGAAGGAGCCATCAGAAGATGAGTACACTGTAGTCATAAAGGGATGGACATGGTCAGCAACAATACTCAGGAAGGCCGTGGCGTTTAAACAATGCTCAATTGGTACTAAGGTGCCCAAAGTTTGCCAATAAAATATCCCTTACGCCATTACACCACCAGTCTGAACCATACAAGGCAGGATGGATCCATGCTTTCATGTAGTTTACACCAAATTCTGACCCCACCATCTGAATGTCGCAGACTCATCAGACCAGGCAACGTTTTTCCAATCCTATATTGTCCAATTTTGGTGAGCCTGTGCGAATTGAAGCCTCAGTTTCCTGTTCTTAGCTGACAGGAGTGGCACCCGGTGTGGTCGTCTGCTGCTGTAGCCCATCTGCTTCAAGATTCGGTGTTGTGCATTCAGAGATGGTATTCTGCATACCTTGGCTGTAACAAGTGGTTATTTGAGTTACTGTTGCCTTTCTATCATGTTGAACCAGTCTGCCCATTCTCCTCTGACATCAACAAGGTATTTCCATCAACACAACTGATCCTCACTGGATATTTTCTCTTTTTCGGACCATTCTCTGTAAACCCTAGAGATGATTGTGCGTGAAAATCCCAGTAGATCGGCAGTTTTTGAAAAACTTAGACCAGCCCGTCTGGCACCAATAATCATGCCACATTCAAAGTCACAGTCACTTAAATCCCCTTTCTTCCCCATTCTGATGCTCGGTTTGTACCTAATAAAGTGGCTGGTGAGTGTGTGTGTATGTGTGTGTGTATATCTATATATATATATATATATATATATATATATATATATATATATATATATATGTATATATATATTTATTTATTTATTTATTTACAGAAACTATGGACAACAATAGTAAACTAATAACATAGGAACACTTGCCTAAAAATCCCCTCTCCTGGTCTGGATCAACAACAGCTCTTGCATGGACATAACATGTGGTCTCAGACTCTCTCTCTCCCTCTCTCTGTCTTCTAGTTCTGAGGCTACCAACCCAGAGACAGGTCATGCTATACACATCAACTCTTGCCTAATATTCACATAGGAACACTTGCCTAATAATCCCTTATTCTGGTCTGGATTAACAACAGCTCCTCCATGGACATAACATGTGGTCTCAGACTCTCTCTCTCTCCTTCTCTCCACCACCCTCTTCTGGGGTTTTTAACCCAGCAACCCAGAGACAGAAAGTGCTATACACATCAACGTTGTAACATTAAACAGCACAGCTATTTACTAGACATGTGCACAGCCAAAAAATTTGTTCATTTTTGTTTTCGTTTCATTAGTTTATTTTTTTTTTCGTTTTTCAGGTCATTCGTTATGATCGCGATTCGTAAATTCGTAAATGCGTTCATTCGTACATTCGTAAATTCGTAAATTCGAACATTCATTCATTCGTACATTTGTTCATTCGTACATTTGTACATTTTTACATTTGTTCCTTTCGTAAATTCGTACATTCATAAATTCGTAAAATCGTACATTTGTAAATTAGAAAGTTCAAAAATTCGTAAATTCGAAGTTTGAAAATCCAAAAACCCGAAAATGCAAAAATCTGAAATAGTAACTAACTATTAAATTATAGGTATTGTAATTTCCTTTCAAATTTGACTGTCAGTGAACGTAACAAATACGAATTTATCCGAAGTTACGAATTATCCAAAACGAATGCTGCATCTAAACAAATGAAACGGAACAAATTAATAATAAATAATAATAATAAAACGTTGTTATTATTATTATTGTTATTTATTATTATTAATTCATTACGTTCCATTCGTTTGGATACGGCATTTGTTTTTTCTGAGCATTCATAACTTCGGATAAATTTTGTATGTGTTACGTTCACTAACAGCCAAATTTGAAAGGAAATTACAATACCTATACAGGGGGTCCCCGGGTTACAAACAAGATAGGGACTTTAGGTTTGTTCTTAAGTTGAATCTGTTTGTAAGTCGGAACAGGTAAATTTTTTAAGTGTAGCTCCAGCCAAAAAATCTATTTTTAAGTTTTGTAGATAGCATAGGGAAGGGTTATCACCCCTGTAACATTTGTTTTGCTGTCTGTGCCCCTGTTCATAAGATTTCACCTCACTTTCTGTCCCAATGACAATTGGATTTTGAAAATTTGGGGTTATTAGGGAAATAAGGATAGGTGATAAAGCATCAGTGGAGACACCTTTTTCCCATATTAACTCTTACAGGAGTGAGTTTCCCTCCCTAGGGGTAGATTTCCTCTCACTTCCTGTTGTCTCCCTCCGTTTGTAAGTAGGAGTCGTTTGTAAGTCGGGTGTTTGTAAGTAGGGGACCCCCTGTAATTTAAAAGTTACTAGTAATACTTAAGTTATTATTAGTTAACTAGTATTTCAGATTTCCGAATTTTCGAATTTACAAATTTACGAATTCACTAATTTACTAATGTACGAATTAACGAATGTCCGAATTTACGAATGTCCAATTTTATCGAATTTACGAATATTCGGAAAAAAAATCGTTAAATGGGTTTTCATTAATTCGGATATTCCCGAATTAACGAATTTGTCGAAATACGTTAAAAAACGAATTCGGAATGAAACGAATTGCACATGCCTACTATTTACAAATACAGACTGTTAAGAAGTGCAGATCCCTACGTTTTTCTTCTGTATGTGTTGCTGTTGTAAATTCACCCTGAATTCCTGACAAAGCCTTTGTCAGCTGGACAGAAAGTAAAAGTAAAGCTCTTTAATGGAGCCCCTCAAAGCAGGAAAACCAGACAAGAGTTCTAACTCTTCCCATTTTATCCAAAACTAGGAAAAAAACATTTTTGTTTGAAGTACACTTCGAGCATTTGAGGACCGGCATATTAAACTCACCTATCCTGTTTTTTCAGTTTTCAGTGCTGTGTTACTTTGACAATTACTTGGTCTTGCAACACTTACTGCGCTGACCATGCAGAGTTGTTTTGCTGGCATGTCGCTCATTATCTATTTATTCTCACCCTGGCTGACCCTGTTCGATTGGGTCAAGAC
Source organism: Aquarana catesbeiana (assembly GCF_042186555.1). Lineage (NCBI taxonomy): Eukaryota > Metazoa > Chordata > Amphibia > Anura > Ranidae > Aquarana > Aquarana catesbeiana. Next base: position 586,562,757 of record NC_133328.1, read on the forward strand.
AAACAAAACAAATTTATCGGATTCTGCAGAGTTCTAAATACATATTTAGAGACTTTAATTTGATTATGTTTCAGCTGGAGTAATAGATTCCTATCTGTAATAAAGCTGTCTTGTTTTGTATGACTTGGATATAAACCAATGAGTGGCTGTTCTATACAATTGATTTGATTCTAATAACACCATAAGTTATAATTTCAGCACAGACTTTTTGAGCTTTGGTTGATGTGCTGTGTGGTTATTGTATACTAGATTAGACACATGCCTCAAGACTGTTAGGTATATAGGACATAGCGGCCATCTATTTGTCCTTAAATTTATATTATTTGTGGTGAATTGTGTGAGGGCTCAACTAAACGCAGTATCTAAAAACTTTTACTAACAAATCACAATTGGGAACTAGCTTGATGTGTGGTAAATAAGGCATATTATCCACCCAAATGCTGTATAATGTAATGAGCCTTGCAATGTTCTTCCAGGGAAGCACGGCGCAGTTGCTGCTGTCAACTGCTGAAAAGAACGTCAAAAACCGAAACCGAAAGTGCTGGAACCACCGTAGAGCGCATGGGCTTGACCTAACCAGTGTTAATTTTTATGTCAAATTTCGATTTAGTTTTAGTCATAGTCTTTTGACTAAAATGCCATTTTAGTTTTAGTCGTATTTTAGTAATCTGAGTTGTTTTAGTTTTAGTCGTACTTTAGCCGATTAAAAACTCCAGTACATGTTAGGTGACTAAAATCGAATGTGTTTAGTTAAATTGTAATGCATTATTTAAGCATTTCCCTAGAATTTTCAAACTCATTATATACTCCTGGAGCAGGGGTCCCCAACCTCCAAGCTGTGGACCAGTGCAGGTCTGCGACCATGGTCTGCACAGGACTTTTACAGACTGTGGTCGCCACTCACCACCTGCTGTGCAACCATGCCCATGTGTCCTCTCCCGCCCACCCGGGTGACGATGTGATCCGCAGGGCAGGGGGCGGGAGGAGATGCAGATCAAAATGGAGAGATCCACCCACCTCCTGCCCTGCTGATAGGATGACATTGTTGGGTGGGTGGAGGAGCCAGGATTGGACACACGAACTGAGCACAGCTTCTGTCCTGCCAAAGGTAGGAGTCATAAACAGGGGAGGCAGAGATTTTATTGGGGATAGAGGAAAGGGGGGCAAACTGCAGGGGCACTGTGATGGAGGAGGCTTTAATTGCTAGGGGCACTGTAATATAAAGGGGACTGCACTGTAAAGGGGGAACTGTAATATAAAGGAGCAATGCACTGGAATCATTACAGTGCCCCTTTACAGTCCCTTTTATGTAGTAGTGGAGTGCTTTTATATCAAAGTGCCCCTTTTACAGTGCAGTCCCCTTCAAATCACAGCCCCCCCTTTACATTACAGCCAGCCCCCCTTTACATTACAGTGCCCCCTTTACAGAGCAGTCCCTATTCCATTAATGTATAGGGCACTGTGATGTAAAGGGGACCGCACTGTAAAGGGGCACTGTAATGTAAAGGGGGGCTGTGATGCGAAGGGGAACTGAGGACACTGATATAAATGGGAGACTGTGCTTTAAAGGGGGGTTATGGTGTGAAGGGGTGCTGAGGACAGACTGAATATCCCATCCCCTGACCCGTCCACCAAACACTGGAAATATACCGCTGACAAAAATTATCCCAAAAATATTTTTAGCAGCTAAATTAACATTGGACGTGATGTCACACCTGGGAGCGTGCGAATTTCATTATAAAAGTTTTTACTGCACTTAGTGCTGTTCCTCTTTTGTTGATTTATTGTAGATTGTGGAGGACATCTGAAGCTTTATGGAGTCGTGTTTCATTTTTTTGATTTTTTTGTTTTCTTGGTCTTGATGTGTGTGAAGCCTTTCATGTTTCCATGTTTATATACTCCATTAATGTGTGTCTTTTAAATCTGCCTATTCAGCTTTAAGCAGTATATTGAATAGTGACTTCCAGTTGCATTTGTATTTTCCTTTCTTACTTCTGCATCCATTGATAAATGATGAATCATGCTGTCATTTAAAAGCATTCCCATGCGATAGAAAAACATTTGTGCAGAATGCTTCCCTTTTAACTCCCTCCATCTCCATGACAATTCAGTGAATCGCAGTAGATATTAGAAGTAGCATCAATATCAATACATGGGACTTATTCATAAAAATCTGACACTACAAGAAAGTAAAATGTGAAAGTCACAGCCCAAACTTACTTTAACATAAACTTTACATAAGTATTCAAAATGAATATGTACTGAAAGTAGGTGATAGTTTCTGCAAAAGAACCATAACCTATAAAAGTGCACCTGGGCTTCCCCGCTGTTGCTATGAGCTTAAACTTAGCAGGATCCTCATTTCCATCAGCATTCATACTTTTAATAACGTTCTATTATGCACAATAATAATAAAGCATACATACAAAATGAATATTATTTATAGGAACTGTGAATTTGCTCTGCTGGTGTTACTGTGAAGTTGGCAGCTTGGGTCATTAAAAAAAACATATCTGTCTTATTAAAAGAACGCTTTACGTTCGGTTTTCAAAGGTAGCTCTCTTTTCATGTTTTCCTCTATATGCATCATTTGCTGAGATGAGATAAAGTTACTGTTCTCCTAATTGCTCTGTTCCTATAACGTTATGTTCGTGTTTTAATTGGCGAGCTAGCCCAAAAGTCTTCTGTACAGATAAATAAAAATAGCTTAAGAGGGATCTGATGAACTGAAAGGGGTTTGTTTATTAAAGGCAAATACACTGTTCACTGCAAGGGAAGTTGCACATTGCAAGGGAATTTTTCCCAGAACTTAGTGAATGATAGGAAACACTGCTGATGTCCAATTATGTGCAAGCAAAAATGCTATTTTGGAATTTCCTTGCACGTGATTGGGTATTCCTAGCAAAGTGAAACTTTGCCACATTTGCTAATCTCTTGGGAAAACTCTCTTGCAAAGTGCAACTTCACTTGCAAAGTGCACAGCTTATTTGCCTTTAGTAAATCCACCCCAAGGTCTCTGTACTGCCAAAATGATGTCTAATGCCGCGTACACACGGTCGACATTTCCGACAGAAGGGGTTCAATGTGAGCTTTTCATCGCATATTCCGACCATGTGTATGTCCTATCGGACTTTTTCCGTTGAAAATTCAGACGGACTTAGATAGAGAACATGTTGTATATTTTTCCGACAGAAAAAATCACTATCGGAAAAAACGCTCGTCTGTATGCTGTTCCGACGCACTAAAAACGACGCATGCTCTGAAGCAAGTACGAGACGGAAGCGCTCGGTCTGGTAAAACTAGCGTTCGTAATGGAGATAGCACATTCCTCACGCTGCAAATTCTTCGATCTTTTAATGCAGACAAGAACGCACTGAAAAATAGATATGAACTGACTACACGCACTGAAGAACAGATACAAACCCCACAAGCACAAACTGAAGAGCAGTAATGGACTGAAAAGCACGAAAGTTGAAAAGCGCGAATCGCCTCTCACCAAACTTCTACTAACATGAGATAAACACGAGATTAGCAGAAGGAGCCCAAAGGGTGGCGCACTGGCTATTGAACTTCCATTTTCTACTCCCATCGTACGTGTTGTACGTCGCCGCGTTCTTGACGGTCAGAATTTGGTGTGACCGTGTGTATGCAAGACAGCTTGAGCGGAATTCCATTGGAACTCCGTCGGAAAAACCTTCAGAGTTTATTCAGACGGAAATGTAAAGGGCATAATTCATCATTACAAAGTCACATCTAAACGGAACAGTACAATAGTATTCTCCTGCGCTCAAGGGTGGTGTAATGGTAATTGATGTATCACAGGTGCTGGGTAGTTCAAAAGAAAGCACAGGTTTTGCTGTCCACTGAGAGTCAGGATATAAACCCAATGGAAACACTGTAAAATAAAGAAGAGATAATGTATAAAAAGAAGTATACTGGAGGACCTTCCAGAGGTTGATGCGTTTCGAGAAGAGATCCCCTCTTCCTCAGAGCCAAGGAAGCTGGCTCTGACAAAGAGGGGGTCTCCCCTCGGAACACGTCAACCTCTGGAAGGTCCCCTGACTTGCCAAAGATGGTCTTGGTGACCTGGTTGCTTTGTGTCTACTATGGATTTTGATATGCTTTTATCATTAATGTGTTTGTGAGTATACTTCTTTTTATACATTACAGGTACACCTCACTTAACGTCCAGGTTCTGTTCCAATGACCAGGTTGTTAAACGAATTGGTTGTTCAATGAGGAATCACAAGTAATCAATATTTTAAGCATTCTTAACTACTGTAGTGTACTGTATTGTGAAAAAAAGGGTCTAAACACACAGCTCCAGCTCAATAACATTGTTTTAATTTGCATAAGCACAGAACACAAACAAAAATTCTGTACTGTACTGTACAATACAATGATGTATAGCACGTCATTTGCGTTGGGAGAGCTGGTCGTAAGTCTGAGTGGTCGTTAAGCAGATAAGTCCTTAAACGAGGAGTAGCTGTATCAAAGATACTACTTGGGTAATGTGCAAGGTTGGTGCGCCCTCTCTTCTTTGTTTTACAATGAACCAATGTTAATATGTATGTGCCATACCTGTGGTATCCCCCTGGAAGCTGGAAATCAAGGTAGTAGGCACCGCTTTTACAGTATAAAACAAAAACAAAAAGGGCGCATCCATCTAGGTATAGCAATTTATTAAAAAAGACAATAAAAATGTACACACTAGTTAAAAGTGGATCAAGGTTTGTCATAAACTGATATAGACCTCCATAGGATCATGGTGAGGCTGTAGAGCAGGGGTCTCAAACTAGCGGCCCTCCATGAGGAGTCCCATGAGGCATTGCAAGTCCCATGAGGCATTGCAAAGCTGACAGTCACAAGCAAGACTCCCACAGGGCATGATGAGACTTGTAGTTTTGCAACAGCTGGAGGGCCACCAGTTTGAGACCTCTGCTGTAGAGCTTGGCAGGCAAGTGGCTAGCTGAAACAAAGTTGTTAGTGGAGTTAAAATTTTCAAGCTTCAGGCTGGAACATAGGTAGCAGCAGCTTCTGGGTGTAGCAAGATGGCTGTGGCTCCAATCAGCACCTCTCTTGGCTGTGTGATGGTGATCGGAAGTGGAGGGGGCGTGGTCATATGTTTCGGGCAACAGGACTGCCCTTTATCAAACCATAGACCGCTATTACAGTGATTTCTGCTTTTAAGTCTTCCTAAACAGATTAGGTCATTTGCTTAACATGGGCACTGTTAAGAGAACACTTTGCACTATCTCAATGAATGCAAAGCGTTCTCTGATTAGACAAGGTGGATAGTGTTACTACACAGCCCTGCCTCTCCCCCCATTGTACCAATCAGAGAATGCTTCACAGGTTTGGTTGTCAATGAACCTTCTACCTGACATTATTCGGGCTGATGTTGAATGAAAAAAAAACAAAGCATTGGGAATCCCTCCTTAAAATGAAACTTGGCTTTGCTTGTGCAGGGCAAAGTAACAGATTTGCTTTATTGCAGACCTCCATAGGTGCATATACTTGCCTTTTTTTTTTTTCTCCCTTGCTGGTTCATTAAACCATCAGGTGTAATAGGAAAGCTACAAGCCCTTAGAGTTGTAGCATACAAAGTGCTATGCACTCCTCTGATTGCGTCTAAACGCAATATTCCCCACGCACACATCAAGAAAATGGCTGTTCAGTAATGCTGGATACTGTAATGACCATAGGCTGGAAACCGTGGACAATCAAAGTGAAGAAATGTCATCAGCATGCCAAGGATTCCTTGAAAAGGTCCAAAGCTTTATTTTCGTGGTCACATGATAAACATACAGCAATGTTTCAGAGCCACACAGGGCCCCTTCGTCAGTTAAGTGACCGTCACTTGCCTGATAAAGAGGACCTGCGTGGCTCAGAAACTTTGCTGTATGTTTATCATGTGACCACGAAAAAAAAGCTTTGGACCTTTTTGAGGAATCCTTGGTGTGCTGATGACATTTCTTTACTTTGCGCGATAGGTCTAGCGCTGTCATATGGAGTGGGTTACATGCTCCATAGCTGGGAGTACTAGGTATTTCTTTTGCCTCCTGGCACTAAAAAGAGTGATCTGGGATTGAAGGAAGGCAAGTATATGCTGCTGGGATAGGAGGCTGACCCCTCTCCACCAACAATCTATACATAAACAGTCTGCAGCACAATGCCCCCCTGCTGGAGATACATTTATATATGTCCCCCCATTTGAGAGCCACCAGCTGACTGTTTTTGAAGCTGATGTTTCTTGAGCTCAGTTGTCCCTCTGATTCCTAGTCATTATCAGGAACCAGAATGTTTAATACTTATAACTGACATTACAGTATTTAAAGAAATAATAAAAAATAGGAAAAAACATGTTCTACACATTTAGCCAATAATAAACAACAAGATTTTTATTAAAACTATGAGGTTGATTTACTAAAGCTGGAGAGTTGAAAATTTGGTGAAGCTCTGCATAGAAACCAACCAGCTTCCAGGTTGTGAAAGCTTAATTGAACAAGCTGAAGTTAGAAGCTGATTCGCTACCTTGCACAGCTGCACCAGATTTTGAGTGATTTTGTTTTATTAAATCAACCCCAGTGTACCTAATAAAAACCTTAGAAGCCTGATAATATACAGTATATCAAAATTATGTAGGTATCCAAATTAGTCAGGCTGCCATTGGGAAATGTTGTTTGGGCATCTAAGCATTAATGACCCTTATGAAAGAAATAAAAAGCTCTAGCTGTACCTCTTCTGTACCTCCATGCATAAATGTATTAGTTATGGATTCAATATTATTCATAAAAAGAAAAAAATTATTGAATCTGAACCTGCTAATCAGACCGCAGGAAGCCATCAAAGATTGGTCATCTCCAAAAATATGTTTTCTTGAATTGTCAGCTTGGAGCATTAGATTGCCATAATAATGATCATATCCCAGACTCTGCGCGTTGTTTGTCTGCCTGTATTTTAATGAATGGCAGAGATAAAAAAAAAAATCACTCACTTAGTATAAAAATGTGCAAATGAGATGTAAATACACGTTTTAAAGATGAATCATGAAGCAAAGTAAAGAGGGCACCTACTCAACAGTCTGAGCACATGACAAGCAAAAAGGAAGAATAATTATCAGCATTAGTATGTTTGCCAACCAGCCAGATGGCTTTGCAAGTGCACAGGCTTTCTAGAATCTTCATATATTATCAGTGGTGGTACTAACTAATGCCCAGGTCCATATATAATCAGTCACATGTTAAAGGAACACTGATGTTAGAAGCTGATTGGCTACCATGCACAGATAAACCAGATTCCAAGTGCTCCAGTTATAGTACGTCTCCCCCACATTTAAACATACCGTTTATTTCAAGCTTCAGCTGTATTCGTTTGTACAGACCTAATCACATTTAACAACTTTGTGTCCGAACTAATTTTATAATTTTTTGCACACATGAAAATATTTTATGACAGCAAAGGCTCTGCAGAATAAAATGGCGGTAGCTGTGATTTTTTTTTCACATTTTTGTAAATATTTTTATTGAATTTTCAGAAAACAAGATTACATGTTAAGCACATCATCAAAAAAGGTGATCAGATATAAGTAAGGGACACTAACGTATATGTAACAAACAACTCTCATATTAGGAATAGTAGCATTTGTAAGACTGCAACCTAAGCTAGTGTGCAACATACATTTTTATAACCCCCTGTGACAACGTTGTCCCATTTTTAATTGGCTGTGGTAGCCGTCTGTCTACATTGCTCTTTTTTCACTGTCTAAAAAAAAAAAAAAAAATTTTTATTTGGTGTTTATCTTTTTGGTAATAATAAAGCTGGTTTGTATTTTCTACAGTGTTCTTCGTTGACCCTCTTTAGAGAATCTTCTCTCTGGTTTTTTCTTTAGTGTGCAACATACAGTCTGAAATAACAACAGAGTGGATACCCTAGCGCCCTCAGTCTTTCCGTTCATGAACTGAGGGTAACACCGGTATACAGGCCGTATAGTTAGGGAGAAACACACCTGGATGCGGAGGAAGCCGGGAGCCAATCCTGCCACCCCAACTCACTGTGGACGGAATGGCCCCGGTCATCCGCACCGGTTAAGATAGGGAACAAGCAGAACAGACCGGTGAGACCGATCCCAGCTATTGTGAGGACTGGGTTATGCAAACCAGGGGGACTACTAACTAGAAGCCTTCCTCACGTCTCCTTAATGCAGACCAATGAGATCTCTTGCTAACCAAACAGCTAGAGGAAAGTCTTACACAGTGAAGGCGCTAGCCTGATTTCTGAGTGTACAATCTATTAGAAGAGAGAAGATAGTGGGACATCGGTGTTGTTCACCAAAACCCCCATCATCTTCAGTCATGAGTCAGGTGGGGTCATTGAAGCCGGACCTTCTAGGCGACCAGGGTGACAGAATACCCAAGACACCTAGACATCTATGGTCTGATCTCTAATGCCCTGCACCAAGACATGGAAAACCATAGTTACAGGAGCAATTTGAAGATCACCAGTGAGGGTCAACCGAAATAGAGTCAAGCCAGAAGGAGATGGCTTGTCTCCAGGAGGAAAGAAAAAGGAGAGGAGTGAGTGAAGACAGGAACAAGAAGGGGGGGACACCTAGAGTTATGACATAGGAGTTGTACTGTCGCCCTGGGTGCACCGTTGTACGAGTGAATGTAGCCCAGGGTTCCCAGATCAGTTCAAACGTGTGGCTTTTGTCTTGGAGAATGCTTACTATCTTCTCCTGGGCCATGATCCAGGAGACCTCGCGTTTTACTGCCGAAAGTGGAACCGAAGGCCTCTTCCAATATCCGGCTATGGTGATTTTGGCCCCTAGGAGCATGTAGAAGATCAGTGCTTGGGTATATTTGGATATTTTCTCTACCTTGTGGTTGAGGGGTGCTATTTCAGGGATCTATGGGACCGAGACCTCTGTGACCCTGCGTAACATGTGGAAGAATCTATTCCAAAAGCTCCTTATTCGTGGGCAAGACCACCAAACGTGGAACAATCCGGATATATTTTAGCAAGGATAGAGGGGACTCGGTACCAGAATGTGAGAATTTTAACATTGGCTTCCATCAAGGAAATGTTCAGTATGCCCTTGAAGGAAGGGTAAAATCAGTGGTACCATATATCTAGGTTCCACTCTTCCACCAGATCCTTTTCGCAGAGTCTGGCGTAGAGAGGTTTATTCGTGGCCTTGGCAAGTGAGGAATAGATGATGGATATACCCCACTCTGATCCTTGATGTTGGAGCACCATGTCTCATATTCGGTCAGTGTAGGGGGTTCAGGTTTGTTGGTCCATATGAATTGTAGAAAGTGGGAAATTTGGGATAGTCTATGCTTCTCTGAGTTTGGCATTTCTAGTTTACTGACATAGTATCTGACTGAGAGGGGCCCCATTGAATTAAAAAAGTGTCCTATCCTGAATAAGCCCTTATTGAGCCACCATTTGAAAGCTAGGATGTCTTGGCCAGGGGGAAGTCTGGATTGTGGAACAAGTGAGCAAGTGGTCGGAAGTTAGAGGTCAATGTGGAATGCTTCTGTAGTCTGTCCCAGAGTGCCAACAAATGGGGGAGGGTGGGGGCTAGTATCGCCGGTCTGAGGCCGGAAGGGACCTGAGTAGATGGTAGCTGTCATTTTTATGTTGCATGATATTTGCACAGCTGTTTATCAAATTTTAGTGCAAAAAAACACAATACCCAATGTATTTTTTTTTTTTTTTGGTAAAATAAAAAAAGATAGGGTTGCACTGAGTAATACCCCAAATTATCTGCAAGCAGCACTTATGTAGCGTACACACGGTCGGACTTTTCGACTGGACTGGTCCGACGGACCGAGTCTGGCGGACAATCCAATCGTGTGTGGGCTTCATCGCACCTTCAGCGGATTTTTCCAGACGAAAATCTGACGGACTTTAGATTTGGAACATGCTTCAAATCTTTACGTCGTAACTCCGCCGTACCCAGAAATCCGCTCGTCTGTATGCTAGTCCGACGGACAAAAACCGACGCTAGGGCAGCTATTGGCTACTGGCTATCAACTTCCTTAATTTAGTCCGGTGTACGTCATCAAGTACGAATCCGTTGGACTTTGGTGTGATCGTGTGTAGGCAAGTCCGTTCGTTAAAAAGTCCATCGGAAGTCCGTCAAAAGTCAGTTGAAAGTCCGTCGGAAAGTCCGTCGGACCAGTCCGATCGAAAAGTCCGCCCGTGTGTATGCGGCTTTAGGGCTAGCTTACACTTCCTTCAAAACATGGCTTTGGACGTGCTTTGTTAAAGCTAGACATGTGCATTCGTTTTCGTCCGAATGCATTTTCGTCCGAATTTCAGGTATTTTCGTTATCGTTTGTTAAAACGATAACGAAAGTGCAGGATCCGAAAAATGAAAGATCCGACATAAACAAATGCTTTATTTTCGTTTTCGTTGCTACAACAGTTCGATATAGATAGGAGATTCAACATGATGATGACAATAACAATCTGTGTCCATCAAACCTGTGGTCGAATGTGCCTAACCTTAACTCTGTTAGTCCAAGATTATTCTACATAGAGAGAAAAGATTCGACATAGAGAGAAAAGATTCGACGTAGGGGAGAAAAGATAAATAAAAATAATGATGATGATGAATGTTATTGGCTGATTGTAACCAAAGAGGAGGAGCAGTAAAATAGCTAGAACTAAGTACACACATACTTTGGCTTATGGTGTCTGTTGAACGTTCTAAGAAGATTCGACAGAGCAGGTAAACTATACGGCGTCGTACAGTTTAGCTGCTCCGTCGAATCTTCTTTGAACATTCGACAGACACCATAAGCCTTCAATGACAGATTCGACCTTAATTTGGATTTTCGTACGAATGCAATTTTTAACGAAAAACTAGATAAATAAAAACGAATTTCGGGAGTAACTAAATACATTTATTTTTCGGACGAAAACGAAATTCCGAAACGAAATATTTTAGTGTGCACATGTCTAGTTAAAGCTCTCTGAACGACAGTCAAAGCCCCTGTCACTAAATAAAATGGTTAGCTTACAGTCCTCTTTACACCTTGTGTTTGCTTTGCTTTGCTTCAGCTTCACTTCAAAAATTCTACCCATTGCAGCTTTAGTGGTGCTTCAAAGTGTCTTCAAAGTCCCCATAGAAGTCTATGGCAAAGCTCGCTTGAAGCACCTAAAGCTTTTGGGAGGCTTTAATTCAGCTTTAGCTTCACTTTGTTTTGGAGAAATTGCAGGTAAGGGATATCCACACACACACACACACAGTGCTTCTACCAAGCTTCAACAAAGGTTCAAAACAGCATCACCGAAGCTTCACCGAAGCATCATTGAATCCTCACCGAAGCATCACTAAAGCTTCATCGAAGCACCACCATCCTCGGTAAGGGAATAAGGAAGTGAAGCCCTGCGGCTTCACTTCCTGGTTCCCTACTGCGCATGCGCGAGTCGCGCTGCGCATCCTCTCAGGTCCCTGCTGTGTTCTGTGTCTCACAGAATACAGCGGGGGAGGACGGGGTAGGCGCCGGAAGTGGCATAGGTCACCGCAAGCGCTGCGGTGATCTATGCCAGGAAGTGGGAGCAAATACCTGTATTAGTCAGTTATCTGCTCCCTCCTCCCCCCTGAAAGGTGCCAAATGTGACACTGGATGGAGGGAGGAATCCAAAAAGTGGAAGTTCCATTTTTGGGTGGAACTCCACTTTAAGACATCCCTGAAATTAAATTGTGCTCCATGTATACAAAAGTGGTAAGAAAGAAGGCACTGCATTGATTTACTCAAAGGAGGTGGAAGTTCACTTTTCATTTAATTATAATTAAATAATGATTATGGTTATAATTATTATAATATGCAAGGGGAATAAAAATTGAAAAAAAATATCCCCAGTACATGATTCAGTATTTGAAGTGAATGTCACTTCATTGGGCTCTGTAAGCATTGCTCTGTTTTAGTAAATTTGTTGGATGTGCAAGAGTATGTACTGTGCACTCCAAATTATAGATGGCGCTGTAGTGATATGCTAGCATCTGTGTGTTTATATATGCTTTTATATTCCGCACATGAAGAACGTTTTTTCTTTCTGCTCTCTCCTGTAATGTTGTTCTCACACATGTATGCTGCTCTCCTATGCAAATAAAGTTTAATTCCAGATTCCTTAAGATCTCAGTGCCCCATCTTATCAAATAACCAACAAAATCAACCCCAGTGTGTGCAATCATATGTTTGGGTTTGTATGATGAATATATCACAGAGTATGTATATATCACATATATATATATATATATATATATATATATATATATATATATATATATATATATATATATATATATATATATATATATATATATATATATATCAATCACATTTCTGTTGACACATATAATTAACTATGGTTTTAGCAACATATTTTGCATTTGATAGATATTTATTATTTGGTCAAGCGTGTCTGCTAAAAGGGCAAAAGGTTTAAAGAAACATCTAAAATATCTATGTTCTTACAGGATATACAGTATCAATTAAGCTATATTTAGCATAGCTAACTTATAAAGTGCAATGTTGCATACCATCTTTCAAAATAGTTTAAGAACAGTGGAGTCTATTACTATTGTAGCATTGCAGACTATAGTATGTACAAAAGGTACCCTTAAAGAAAAAAGTATTTTACGATTGCCTTAGGCTAGGGCTCCTCCTGCCAAGATCCTAGAGAATCCAGATTTCAGCACAAATCTCAAAAGAAGTAGATCATGCAATGGACTGCAGTGTTTTCTTGCAACATTAGAAGTATTCAGTGTTCCCCATGAGTATTCCTTTAAAGGATAATGACATCAAGCATGTCATTATGTGAATGTGAAAAGATGGGGTAAAAAAAAAAAAAATCTTTACTGGTAACTTTTGGACATACTATAGTCAGCGGTTTTTACACAGCAGGGCCCAGACGTTCAAAGTGTACCTTGCATTCTACGCCCATAAAGACATTATTAAAAGCTGCAAGTACAAGGATATATTTCATATCTCATACAAAAACCTTTGACACAGTTTAACACAATGCTGCTAATTTTTAATAAAATTGGCTTTGGCTGCTTGTTATTCAGGAAGGAACTAAATGTAACCAATTAACACCAATAATCTCTCTTTTCAGTTCATATGCAGCCAGGACCCTTCACCTTCAGAAATTGTGTATTCAGACACTTCTTCCACTAAATCCTGTTGAAAATGGAAAGGTTTTATTTAATCTATTCATTAGCATGTTGATGAGGGGCGAATGGAGGAACCAGGGAAGGCAAAAATATAAGCAGATTAAACCGCTTTCAAAACTTGCGATACATCATGGGTGCTAAACATTTTTTCTGGTTCATACCCACTGAAATATGACAAGCTGGAGAGAAATAATGGTTGCATACAGGAGCAGAAATGTAAATTTTCCTCATGCTTTCTAACAATTAGGGACACCACCAAATGTTTCTCCAATAATAATTTTAAGTGAATTGTTTTAATATTCATATTATTATTTTAAAGGCTTTTTTATATGTTTAAATTATTTGTGCAAAATATTTTTTGTTACAAAAAATAAGTGATACAGGGTGCATCCATGACGCTCGGTTTGTATTGCATGCTAGGCTCTCTATGAAGAAGCCCAATATGCTTGTTTGTGACTAGGGATGGGCGAATGGTCTGCGGGTGGGTGCTTATCGGAATCTGGAAGCCCCCTTTAACAAGGGGGGCCCCCAGATCTTGGCCACCCACCATGTGAATGAGTACCCCTACCCATTCATCAAAAACGTGGCAAAAAAGTAATAAACACAAGAGACAGTTTTTGACAAATCCTTTATTAAAAAATTAAAAATAGCGTCCCCCAGCCCCCTATGTTGAGGGCATGTGGCCTGGTATGGTTCAGGACGGGGGCTGCTTGCTCGTCCCCCACCCCCCTCCCTCTTTTTCCCGCCCTGCCAGCCCGCATGCTCGGATAAAGGTCTGGTATGGATTTTGAGAGGGACCCAACGCTGTTTTTTTTTTTTGCCATGGGGTTCTCCTCCAAATCTGTACCAGTCCCGAAGAGTGTTGCTGCGAACCAAATAGGGGGGTGTTCTGCCCATCCTTATTGGCAACCTGTGTATAATTGACTAAGCCAAATAAAAGGTCCTTACTCTGAGTTACTCAGTGTTCTCAGTTCTGTCTTGCTGTCAACATCTATTGAACAACACAGCTGTAGAAACAGTTTAGAAAAAAGCAAATGCTGTAGCTTGCAGCTCTTTATGTGCTGGCTACACATTTAAAATTTCATATTTACCTGATTGAAAAAGCTAACTAAGACTGTGGTTTTTAGTACTAAACATAGCACATTTCTAAATAAAATATGCTAAGAAAATGATGCATTCCCTTAAGGTTTTTCTCAAATTAGTTTGTGCTTCAAGGCCATTTTAAAGCCACATAGTGGGTAGCAGACATTTCTTTATTAAAGACCACATCCAGCCAAAAGTTTTTTTATTTTGTTTTGGATAAAAAGGGTTTCAGTCCTTGTCAAGTATTTATTGCTAACTGTGTGCCTATTGGGAGAGTCCTCTCTCTCTCTCTCTGGAGGAAGTATTGCAGAGGATAGCACTCCCCTTACTGGCTAACAATGCCCAATGGATATCTTTCCAGCTCAATCACTGCACAATTGGAACAGGAGATCAAAAACTTTTACATATTTAACTAGATTCATAATTTTCCACATATATATCGGTATGACTTTACATAAGACATATATTGTGCCATCTAAACAGCACATGCATCCTTGAAAGAAAATGTACTTTGGTCCAAGAAATGTGTTGGGTGAATATCACCATGTGCATAAAATGTAATTTACATAGGTATGTAAAATCTATTGGATAATTATTTATTTTAGGTATTATATACAGTAGCACCATCCATTTATGAAGCACTTTACATATATTTTGTACATTTACATTAGTCCTTGCCCTCAAGGAGCTTACAGTCTAAGTTCCCTAACTCACTAGGGCCAATTTAGACCAGAGCCACTTAACCTACCAGCATGTCTTTGAAGTGTGGAAGGAAACCCACGCAGGCACAGGTAGAACATGCAAGATCTGTACAAGTAGTATTGTGGTTGGGATTCAAACTGATGACCCTAGTTCTGCTAAACAGAAGTTCTTCTTTTATACAAATTTAAAAAAAGACAATAAACCAAAATTGTTTCAGTTAATATATTTTAGTTAATTTTGTATATATTTCGTACTGTTGTCTAAATAAAGAATGTATATAAATGTAGCACCCCTCTAACCTCTGGAAGCATGATAGTACCCCCAGACACAGGTTGGGCTGACATTTCCCCTCAGAGTGTAGATTACTTAGGCAATAGTGGGATGTTAATGAGTGCAAGTCACTTAAAGATTCAAACAAAAAAGAGTTTATTGACTGTCACTTAAAACTCCAGGGAGAGAGGTATAGTAGTTAGCTGTTACTGACCTGCAGGCTCAATAGCACAAAAAAGAAGAGACACCAGTACAGAAAAGAACTTTTAAGCTGATTCCAGCAATCTATACCTTCTTAATAGTATTCTATTAGCAACAAAATCTTTCCCAGAAGTCTCAATGATTCTGTCTTGATGCTTTCCCAGGCTCTCCACAAGTTTCTCATCCAGGACCTCATGTGGCAGAGTGACCTCTGGTACGTCATTTCAGACATCAGCTGTTCTTCTCCTGTCCTCAATCAGGTTTCCAGACCAAAGAGCCTCCAGCACCAGGGCACACTGGACAGGCAGACTTCTTCTGCCCTGAGCACATGTACGGGCCTTAGGCTTCAGGTCTAATCACTCAGCTGCTGCTCACACACCCACTCCATGCCAGAGCCTGGGGGAAAGACGGAGATCACTTGACCCTCACCAGATCGTTACAGTATACTCTCCGCCAGCATGCACCAGTGGCCTTAAAACTCCTGTAGCCAGGAGCTGGCTATTATGACTGCAATTCAGGGACAGTGTACAGTGTTATTAATGTGGAGATGTCTCCCTCTATTGTTGGCTTGAACTCCATGTGCCATTTCCTATGAGATAAAACTTAGAGCAGAGCAAAGCATCATGGGATGTGTAGTTCAGAATACTGGGGCTTCAACTTCAGCAGGACTGGTTTGAACTACTACTACCAAATTGCAACAGGAGAGGAGAACAGAATGCTGGGAGAGGATATAAAAGGGCTGGTTTAGGCCTACATCGCTCTCTTGGGACGCCAGCAGTAGCTCTGTGTCAGTGAAAGCTGCTGCCGAGTTATGGCCTGCACAGTGGGGAATTGTACAGCTGCATCCAGAGGGATCTCTGCGGACAGCATCGCTTCTCACATGCAGCGGACCAGAGACTGTTCCAGATCCTCCAGTGACGCCTGCACTTCAGATCCGGGTAGGTCCAGGCGTGGTGTGACAGGGTCAGACGCCAGGATTCAGAGGGAGTTCCTGAAAGAGTCTTAATCATCACCTGCATCGCTGCCAGCAGCTTCTGTAACCAGTGTGGTGAGCGGGCAGTTGCCCATTTAGATTCTGTTAAGACACGGCATATAGACATCCCCCTATTCAACCCAGCTTTCCAGTACCTGTGGTGCCACTGGAAGTTAGCTCACATACAATGAACACTGTATGCAGACATCTATATCCTGTTCGCATCTTTATCATCAGCAATCTCATTGGATACAATAATATTCCAGCCATATAGGAAAAGTTTAAAGTAAAATAAAGATACACCACAGATCAGTCAAATTTGCTATACCCTATCATCAAGGATTACCCTGTTCTAAATACTTCAAGGCTAGCTGAAGAATTGCTGGATTCCAAGGAGTAACACTTTAACCCCTTTTATCCTCTCTTTATTCGCTCAAGTGACAAAAGTTGTTTAAGCACAAAGGGTCTGCTCTCACTTTCTCTAGAACTCTATTTAAAGGAGCCAGCCAACTTAACCACAATAGTTTGCATAATTTTTGTCATGTTGTACTAATGTTAATGGCCTGTGAGTTGAGGAAATAGAAGGGAATGAACCTGACATAGCAAATAAGTTTTAGCTCCCTACCTATCTGCTGACCTGTTCACGTTGGTTACTGTGACAGAAACAGGGTCTGGCACAATTTGGGTCATTTTGTAAGATTTGCATTTCTCTTTATTACCAAAAGGTTACCAATTGCAAATAGTGTTCACGAGGGTAGCGCTACACTTCTATAGTTTGGCTAGGGGAAGTATGAATAGTTATAGATCAGCTTTACTGTAGTTTTTCATACTAATACTAGAGTTGCCAGATATACCTACTGGCAGAAGGGAGAAACCACAGCTTAAAAGAATTTAGGGGAAAACCTAAATGAACAAATAGACAAGCTAGCTGATTTATAGCCTATAACCCAGCAGAACTAAATTTGATTGTCATCCCCTGTTTAGGACAGGGTAGCTACATAAAAAACCCATACTCTCATTTTATTCCTCTTGATATATACACGTGAGCATATGAAGTGCGAGATTGTGAATTGATCCCTCTACCCACCATTTTCTCTACCTATTGGGACAGTTTCTTTCACTTCTTGTAAGGACAGGAAGTGAAGGAAAATCTCCAACGGGGACACAAAGACAAAAACACGATTTAATCAGAATGAGGAAGGGTTAGAAGGCTTACCAATGTTGTTATTGTTGTCTTTGCCTTCCTGTCCTGTTGGCAACCACACCCCACCCCACAATTTCATGCATGGACCATGCAGAGACAGGCAGTGAATTAAATGTCCCAAAGGGGTCACAGACAAAAATAAAAAGCCATTAGAAATGTCTCTAATGAAAACGAAACCAAAATAATTGACAAAATATGTTGCTTCTTTATGTAGCGTGTGTTGAGGCAGAAATACAGATTTATCTTTGTGCTCACAGACATTCTGTTCACCCTGAAATATGAGTTCATAGTTTTCTTTGTACCTTAGGCTTAAAAATCTGCTTTTTGCCTTGGGTGTAAAATGTCCGTGGTCTTTGAGGATGTCTTTTTTGCCACATTGCCATGCATTTAAATCACATTACTGTAAATGTTCTCCCAAGATCAAAACACACTCTCGCTGCCTGCCAAATTGCTGTAGCTGTTATTTTCTATATTTGCCTTCGCTGCCAACTTTCCAGACAGTGCAGATCAAAACAAGTGAGTGAAGGGAGAAGTCTAGAGATAGGTATTTGTAAGGGATGTGCAATGGTGGAACATTTCCATTATGTTCTTCTTCAGCCAGTGTCGGGATTTTATTTAGATAGGAGGTTATGCCCCTGGGTCGTCATTAAAACAGATGATAATGTCTATGTAGTGCACCCCCCCAAAGAGCTGCAGGTAGAATGGAATCCCCCACCCTGCACAGTCAGGCACACCGAATTTCCACAGTCACTCCAGAGTCAGAGAACAGTCCGTGACTTTGTTTTTTGTTTTGTTTTATTGAGGGATATAACTCGGATAGGGATAAGAGATTATGGGATGCCCAAGTGACTTCAAACAAACTTCAGGGACAACTCCTCCTATATACAGTCTCTATATACATCTCCTCTTCTTATTCCAGAACATACTTGCTTTCAGAACCCAGCTATGTTACCCTGTAGTGGTATTGTAGCACAGGCCCATTACAGGCAGGGACTCGCAGCCCCTTTACTTGAGGAACAGATGGGGTAACTTAGCTCACACTTTCCCAGCACTTCCTCTCTGTGATCACTAATACCAGCACCAGCTCTTCTGGCACTGCCAACCCACCTGGCTGCAGTTGCTCTTTTCACTATTCTTCCAGGCTATTGTGCTGACCTGCTCCTGCTGTCCTCTCTCTTGCTTCTGTGCCTCCAGAAAGGGTTTCCTCTGCGTGTTGTAGAAGGAATCTTCCAGTACCAGAGCCCCAGGCCTGAGGTCACCCCCTCCAGACTAGGGGGCACCCTCAAGGGCCACCGACAGCCTCCTCAGCACTCCATCTTCCACCCGACTAGAGTTACCACCTCATCCCTTTAAAACCAAACACATATTAATTAGATTCTGTGGGTGATTAAGGTAGTAATTAAACTCAGTGCCTTATCTGCATTAAATTAGCCTCAGAACCTGTGTATTTCATATGTGTTCAGATTTAAAGAGATGAGGTGGCAACCCTAGCCCCGACTGGCGTGGCCCATGTCTATTTATAAAGTGGCCTGGAACCTTCCAAACCCTTTTTGGTGAGGATTGGTTGAGGACCTCATAAATATGCATGGCAGCCCCTCCCAACTCCCACCCTCTGGCTCGGGAAGTTTCTACCAACCTTCAGACCAGGGGAAAGTGTCAGAGAGAGCTGCCAGATGAGTCACCCAGCCCCTGAGTCACTAAATCCTGACCCAGATTCACAACCCAGGTCTGGCTCTCAGCCAAGTCAATTTGCCCACACTTAACAGCTAAACCTATTTATTTTTTTATTTTTAATTATTTCAGGTACTTTTATAGAGCTGTCAATTCACGCAGCGCTTTACATATACATTATACATTCACATCAGTCCCTACCCTCAAGGAGCTTACAATCTAAGGTCCCTAACTCACATTCATACATACTAGGGACAATTTAGACAGGATCCAATTAACCTACCAGCATGTCTTTGGAGTGTGGGAGGAAACCGGAGTACCCGGAGGAAACCCACACAGACACAGGGAGAACATGCAAACTCCAGGCAGGTAGTGTCTTGGTCGGGATTCGAACCAGTGACCCTTCTATACCACTGTGCCGCTCATATTTACACCTAGCACACTAGCTAGAGGGTGCTATATCTATGCTAGGGGTCAGCAACCTTCACATCCAAGGGGTATCAAGCCCCAAAACAAAAATGTAGTAAATTGCAGCTTACCAATGCTTAGATGTGGTGTCTGCATTAGTTTCCCTTTTTAAGCTTCTTTTCTTTATTTTCACCTAGTGATTCAGTCAGTAAGTCTGTTCATTTTCTAATTACTTTAACAGACATAGCTGTCTAGACAGAGATTGCTGCCAGCCACCCGCGATCACGGGCACACGAGCCAGCACGGGGATTTGTGTGTGTAAACACACAAATCCCTGTTCTGTCAGGGGAGAGGAGGCATATCGTTTGTTCCTACTAAGTAGGATCAGCGATATGTCTCCTCCCCCAGTCAGTCCTATCCCCATACAGTTAGAAACACTAACTAGGGAACACAGTTAACACCTTGATCACCCCCTAGTGTTAACCCCTTTCCCACCAGTGACATTTACACAGTAATCAGTGCATTTTTATAGCACGATCGCTGTATAAATGTGAATGGTCCCAAAAATGTGTCAAAAGTGTCTGATCCGTCTGCCGCAATGTCACAGTACCACTAAAAATCACAGATCTCCACCATTACTAGTAAAAACAAAATAATAATAATAAAAAATGCCATAAAAATGCTATAAATCTTTTCCATAGTTTGTAGACGCTATAACTTTTGCGCAAATACGCTTATTGCCATTTTTTTACCAAAAACATGTAGAAGAATATATATTGGCCTAAACTGATGAAGAAATTTGTTTTTTAAAAACATTTTTGAGAATATTTATTATAGCATAAAGTAAAAAATATTGTTTTTTTTTCAAAATTATTGTATTTTGTTTATAGCGCAAAAAATAAAAACCGAAGAGGTGATTAAATACCACCAAAAGAAAGCTCTATTTGTGGGGAAAAAAGGACGCAAATTTCGTTTGGGTACAGCATTGCATGACCACGCAATTGTCAGTTAAAGCGACACAGTGCCAATTTGTAAAAAGTGCTCTGGTCAGGAAGGGGGTAAAATCTTCCGGGGCTGAAGCGGTTAACCTCCCTGGCGGTATGATTCTTTCGGATTTTAGGTGCTGAAAGCGGTACAATTATTTTGCATGGAAATTTGGCGTTTTATATTGTAGGTCTGTAATTCTTAACAATAACACACTTAAATCTGTCCAAACAAGAGTCTAGTAGATATCCCGGGTATGATAAAGTTTGAAACACAAAAACATAAATTATAATATAATAAATGAAAATAAATAATTAAAAAAATAAAAATAAAATAATAATAAAATAAATTTTCCCACGATTCACTATCGCTCAATTCTGCAAGTGTTCTAATTTACTATCGCAGTTTTCTAGCTGGTCTAAAACCATTTTTGACGTAAAGGGACACTTTTTGGTTGCTATGGACAATCTCCAGTTTCCAGCCAGAAAGAACAGTATATATAATATAGAACTGCATGCAGGGCATTGGACAAAGCACTGGGGACAAAAGGGATGTGAAATCATTTCATACAGTACTGTAATCTGCGGGGGACATCGCAGGATCCCGGGGACAAGGTAAGTAACGCCGCACCAGGATCCTGCAATGCGATCCCGAGTGTGGCTTGGGGTTACCGCTAATGGTACTGAATTTTAACCCCGAGCCACACTCAGGAAAACCGCCAGGGGGGTTAAAGTAGAACTATAGGTAAAACTTTTTTCTTCATAGGTAGATTAAGGGAGGGTTATAACCCATGTAAGGTTTATTTTTGCCATCTTTATCCCATTGGGTAGATTTCCCTTCACTTTCTGTCCATAGCCAAACACACATTTATGCACACTTTTAAACATTGGTGTTCAGAGGTGTGCAGCATATAATTTGTCCTGCACTGACACAGCCAGTCACTGGAAAAGGAGACTGCCAACATTATGGAGAGGTTAGAAAGCACTGGGTGTGAGGAGTTGTGAATATATTAGATCAGGAGGCTAGGGAAGGTGGTCTGGAGTTCTTTTTTGTTTATTTTATTTTTTTTTAAATATGAACTTTTTGCCATTGTGACTGACAAGCTGTAGCCAAGCACTCTGAATGGGTAACTCCAAAGACACAGGGCTACTCCCTGACACTGCTTTTCAAAGTCTGTGCTTCGTTCTATAGAAGAGATTTGTGGTCAGTCAGAACTAAGCTAGCTCTGGCAGGGTAGATCAATAAAGAATCAATATTACATAAGTAGTCTGTGCTTCTAAACCACAGAGTCAGAAAGTGATTTCAAACTGTAAACCGATTAATATAGCAAGTGAGCAATTTTTTTTAGCCTTTAATGTGCAAGGTCCCTTTGCACCTGGGCCCTATTTCAGCTGCATTGGCTGTTATGGCTGGAGTGACTCCCTTGGTCAGAACATCTGATCTAGGTACTAAGAAATCAGCATATAGGGCAGGGGTCGTGGGGTGGTAGTGACGTCCTCCATGCTTCCCTCCGTTTTGGGTGCCAAGCAAGTGTCACATGAAAGGCCTACCCCGGGGTGGGTTCTTCTGAGCTACACTAGGCACTTTGGTTAGGGTCACTGCCTTACTCATGGGGTACCTTTATTGAACAGACAACTGAACTGTCATAAACTCTCTCAATGCTAATGTACATCACTACGGTCACTTGTGCAATTAGTATGGACACACAGGGGTAGATTTACTACCTTGTTTCCCCAAAAATAAACTTTGGTCTTATATTAATTTTTGCAACCAAAAACATGGAAGGGCTTATTTTCAGGGTAGGGCTTGCAATTTAATCCCCAGTGTGAATAGCCTAAAAGTGCTTGCAAACTGCCAGAATCTCCGCCACCACAGAAGAATATAATGTAAAAGGTATGTGTCTCTGCAATGTCACATACCTTCCCACAGCGCCGCTCAGCACTTCCGTGACCCGCTTAACCAGTCTTCTCTTGCACAAGCACTGCAGAGGGAGGGGGGCCCGAGATCCCCCGATGACAGCTGGCAGAAGAGGAGAGCAGCGAGGATCAGTTCAGAGAGGCTCAGCGCTTCCGTGACCCGTCTGAGCTCTCCTACCCACTCTGAGTCTTGCAGAGGGGCGGGCCGAAATCCCCCGCTGACAGCTGGGAGAAGAGGAGGACTCCAGCAGCAATAGAAAGGACTCCAGTAGCCCAAAACCACCCTAAACTAGGGCTTATTTTCAGGGTAGGGCTTATATTGCAGCCCTCCTGGAAAATTGGGGTAGGTCTTACTTTCGGGGAAAAACAGTAAAACTGGTGCACTCAGAATCTGGTGCAACTATGCATGGTAGCCAATCAGCTTCTAACCTCAGCTTGTTCAATTAAGCTTTGGCAATAAAACCTGGAAGCTGATTGGTTTCTATGCAGAAGTGAGCCTGTTTTTGCACTCTCCAGCTGTAGTAAATATACCCCACAGAGCCCTTGCCCTCTCTTTCTGTCCAGCGTATCACCGATATCTCACTTCCTGTAACGTTATTGAGCCCTGCTGTGCACCTAGTGCTGACTCCATGCGTGCACTTCACTTAACTCTTCCTCTTCCGTACCTGGTTGGGAACCTCTGCAGTGCTGATCTGATCTACTGTATTAACTTTTGCACTGTTATCTTCATACCTCAATGTGCTTAGTAACCTGAACTGCAGCCGATATGTGCCGGTTACTTGCATTACATGCCTTTAGTAACTTCAGACCAGGCAAAGGCAGTGTCAAAAGCTTTACTGAAAAATAAGTTAACACGACAGTTCAACGTAAAGTGTAGTCTTTTCCCAACATTCCTAGTCCCTATTTCAGGCTTGTGGCCACCCTGGCATACCTGCATAGGAAAGAGTCAATTTTTGGCAGAGATCATGACGATTGTATTCAGGATTGGCATCATCAGGGCGGACTGAAAGTCCCAACAGTTCCTTCAGGCAGTAGCAGGGTCCTGAGGACAGATGAGCCTTGGTTGCCATTGTATAGTTGTCAGCCTTGGCATATTCAACAGGCCAACAGGATGGAGTCTGACAATAGTACCAACAGCTTGTGTGTGTGGGCATCCTCAAGCCCATTGGGTACGGACCACTGTCCCTTTTATAATACGCAGAACCAGTGCATACCTCCCAACTTTTTGAGATAGGAATGAGGGACGTCTTTCAGCAAAAGTATGCAGGCATAGGACACACCCCTTGCCACGCCCCCTTAAAGGAGAATTGTTCAAAAAACAAGATTGGTTAAACCCCCAAGTGCTTTTTATACCACTACTGTTCCTTTATATTGGCTTTTGGAATTTACAAATGCAGCAATTTATTTATTTATTTTGGGTACTTATATAGCGCCGTCAATTTATGCAGTGCTTTACATATACATTGTACATTCACATCAGTCCCTACCCTCAAGGAGCTTACACTCTAAGGGCCCTAACTCACATTCATACATACTAGGGACAATTTAGACATGATCCAATTAACCTACCAGCATGTCTTTGGAGTGTGGGAGGAAACCGGAGTACCCGGAGGAAACCCACACAGGCACAGGGAGAACATGCAAACTCCAGGCAGATAGTGTCGTGGTTGGGATTCGAACCATCAACCCTTCTTATTGCTAGGTGAAAGTGCTACCCACTACACCACTGTGCCGCCACGCAATTTAGTAATCAGATAAAAGGTTTAGCACTGGAAAACACTTTTTGATAGGTAAAAAGTGCATTTTTATATACAACTATATAGATCAGACCAAAATGAGGGACAAATGAGATGGAATGAGGGACAGAGGGACATTACTCCAAATCAGGGACAGTCCCTTGAAATCAGGGACAGTTGGGAGCTATGCCAGTGAGTCAGACCCTGGAAAAGCCACCAAGAAAACAACCAGGGAACACAATAAACACTAACCTTCCTGGCTGGGGCAGCGTTAAACTCTACCTGCCTACAAGCAAATACTGATGCATGTGGATCTGCATGACATCTAGGAAATCACTGTCCACAGAAAGGGAGGACAACAATGGTAGCCAATAGATAATCTTTAGCACAAGATTCCTTTTAGTGTGTGGGCGCCCCAGCAGTAAAAAAAAAAAAAAAGTTTCCTTTAAGTGCACTGTGTTCAAGCGCTGGACACAGTGCACTATGGGAAGCGCCACGTCAATGCAATCACGAGACTGCAGACGAGGCACTTCATTTGCAGGATTTTTACCTGCTTTGTGGCGCATTCACTATGGGCGGGTGCTTTGTTCTTTGAGTTAAGACGTTACTTCCGGTTTCCCTGTGCTAGAGGGAAACCGGAAGTGACGTCAGAAGCTACATGGAAAGCATGGCCCGAGCAGAGCTGGTAAGTAAGGTTGCAAAATAGGTGAACTGCGAGCGCCAGGGGCGCTTGCAGTCCACTCAGTCTTGTTAGGAAAGCGAATGACTATTCCCTTTCCTAACACTGAACCGCCTCTCCGCCAATCAGGTTATCAGGTCTGTTACCTGTCACCTGATTGGTTGAAACAACAGGCGACGCTATTGGACGCCTATCAGGAGGCAGGAGATGCATGAAGGACCCAGCTCGTCGCCGTCACCCGCTGCCCCACAGACACAGGGTAAGTGCCGGGCAGACGGCGAGTGGGCAGGGGGCACACTGGCAGCATTTAATGGGCACACTGGCAGCGTTTGATGGGCACACTGCCAGCGTTTGATGGGCACACTGGCAGAGTTTGATGGGCACACTGGCAGCATATGATGAGCAGTTGGGCACACTGGCAGCATTTGATGGGCACACTGGCAGCATATGATAGCCAGTTGGGCACACTGGCAGCATTTTATGTGTAGTTGGGCACACTGACAGCATATGACAGGCAGTTGGGCACACTGGCAGCATTTGATGGGCAGTTGGGCACTGGCAGCATTTGATGGGCACACTGGCAGCATATAATGGGCAATTGGGCACACTGGCAGTATTTGATGAGCAGTTGGGCACACTGGCAGCGTTTGGTAGGCACACTGGCAGAATATGATGGGCAGTTGGGCACACTGGCAGCATATGATGGGCACACTGGCAGCATTTGATGGGCACACTGGCAGCGTTTGGCACAGTAGCTGCATTTGATGACACAGTGGCTGCATTTGATGGCACAATGGCAGCGTTTGATGGGCACACTGGCTGCATTTGATGGCACAGTGGCTGCGTTTGACGGTACAGTGGCTGCGTTTGATGGGCACAGTGGCTGCGTTTGATGGCACAGTGGCTGCGTTTGATGGCACAGTGGCTGCGTTTGATGGGCACAGTGGCTGCATTTGATGGGCACAGTGGCTGCGTTTGATGGCACAGTGGCTGCGTTTGACGGTACAGTAGCTGCGTTTAATGGCACAGTGGCTGCAATTGATGTTTTTTTTTTCAAAATTTTTTCAGTTTGTTTGCGCCCCCCCAAAAAATTTTAAGCACCAGCTGCCACTGAATGCAACTGTTGAGTATGTGGTGTGGCCCAGAAATGTTTGGGTCAGGAAAAAAATGGAGGGAGCCATTCTCTTGTATGCCTGCCCTGCAAGCATAAAGTTTAACCAAACAATAGATTTGCTTGCTGCATTCATATAATTTAAAGTAGATATAAATCCTAACTGGACAAAATGTAGTTTGCTAAAAAAAAAATGGTAAAAAACTGTATTGTTTTGTCTTGCTTCTTTTTAATAAAATATTTTATTTATACTTCTTTGCTTTTGAGTGCTGTTGATCTCCTCCAGCCTCTTTAAGCCACTTCTTGTCACTTCTAGCGTTTGCTGCACATCATTGCTCTGGACTGGCTTCCTGACAGTGGACCATGTCTGTGCAATTTATGTTGGCACTGCCACTTGTATTCTCCAAAGGGGGCTTAGATGATAGGGTGACAACACAGGAGCACAGCTGGGTTGTCACCCCAAAATAGGGATCACCAGGATTTTTTTTAATGAATGCTACAAACATAAAAATATTGAAAAAACTTTTGGAATTACATTAACCTGTTAAAATGTGTATAATGTTATCACTAAAAGGTTGTAGTGCCATGCTATAATGCTTTTATTTCAATATTTGCAAATACTTCAATAACCCATACATATAAAGTGTAAAACATGCACCAGTAATCCAGCATTGTCAGAAGCCATAGATCAGGATCAGGAACAAAAATAAATGTCAGCCAAGCAAAGTCATACACAGGAACACAGCAGAGACACACTGGATATGTTGACCAGGCAAAGGCATGAAGGGAGTTTAAATAGCAAAAAGGGGTTGGCTGTAGGCTGGACTGGTAACCAGGTGAGTCAGTGCGGAGATGATGAGTGGCTGGTAGTTACCTGACAGCTAAGCAGCCTTGAGCACCGAGAAGAGACCTGTTAGAAGCCCAGCCTTGACACTTCCCTTTTATTGGCACTATAATGCACCTCCTGTTTGGTTTGGTCTATTCAGGGCTTCACGGGCTGGGAGTTTGATTGTTTTTGCCAGCCTCTAGAAGAGGTTTCTGGAGCTTAGGGTCTTCTTGTACTTGTGCTTAGAGAGAAGTGTCATCTGCTAACAATACCTAAATGTTTTGAAGTATGCCACATCACCCTGAATCCCCTCATGTTATAATTTTCCACAAGCAAATAAACCTTAAAAGACAACCCCTAGACAGTTCAATGAGTCGGAGTGAGCGAACTTTAGCCATGTGCTGGGCTGCCTCTGCACTGCTTTGGGAAAAAAACCTGCTAATCTAAAGTAGCCCCTTTGAGGGTAGCGCTACAAACACTTGTTTTTATTATCCAGGGTATCTCTACTTCTCTCCTCCAGCTCCACACTAACCAAGTCCATGGACCCCTTATGTTAATATAGAAGATTACAATTGATTATTCATAATACCATCAAGCCTCCCTTTGCTCTCCTCCAATTTCACACCAGTATTTATATGACAATCTGAAACAAAATGGTGGACGCTCATCAATCTCTAGTTCTATTGCATTGACTTGTATATGACATTTTAATGATTAGATTTACATCTAATTTAATTGTTACATATCTCAGATTAGCTCCCGTTTCTTCGTTTTTGCTCCAGTACATTATAATATGTAAATATCTTGACATATATAGAAGTATCTGTCATGCACATAAGCTTCATCTGTTTTAAATATATTGAAATCTAATTAAGGATTCAACGTTTCTCCAGCTATTGTGTCACAATTGGCGGTGTGTATTTCTAGGAATTGGGATACCATGTCTCTGGGTGAATGTTTACTGTTCCACAGACATGAAAACACTTTTAAGACAGCTCAGTTTTCATGCTAGGGATTATCTTTGAAAAGCTTTGCAAGTTTAGTTAATAGCACCTTAATGAAGATTTTTAATTAAATGCATGTCTGTGCATGCTGAGCAGGAATCGGTAGCTCGCAAGCGAAGAATTTACTGCATGCTGACTATAGGGACATTTGTAGGCCAGTGTGCAGTGTGTATGTGAAGGAAG